>NC_068358.1:31085764-31685764 GCF_020536995.1 Dreissena polymorpha | reverse complement strand
GATTAATTTAGCTTATTGTACGCCTTGTGACATTGAGGAAATTGTTTCAATTCCTGGAACCTTGACAAAGCCTGCCCTCCTATTGTTAATGCGGAGGTGTGGCGTATTATGGATAGAAAAGGCCATGCCTCCGATAAGGGGCTGCAAGATTTGCAGGCAATTTTGACTGCTGCTATGGTTCCAATTATCAAGCTGGCAGAAATGGTAAAAAAGTCAGATGTGAAAGTTCAATGCAAGGAATATAATTGCAGATGCCCCGACCCTCATGGGTCAAGTGCAATACAATATTTCTGTTAAACGCAGATATGGTATTAGGCCACACCTGAATAAAATGTATGCATCATTATGCAATGTTAGTATGCCAATCACTACCAAGTTGTTTGGAAATGATGAAACAAAAGACCTGAAAGCCTGTGATTCAATGTTTAACCCATTTATGCCTAGCGTCTAGAAAAAAGGACTTTGACAAACAACGTAGACCCAGATGAGACGCCGCATAATGTGGTGTCTCATCAGGGTCTGCGCTGTTTGCTTTAAGAAATTTATGTAAAACATATTCTAAATATAGAAATAAATATACTAGACATCCCTTATTTTGGAAATAAATTGATCCAATTTAGAAGGATGGCAGAGTCCACTCGGCATAAATAGGTTAATATAGGATCAGAAAACCATGGTTGAGGTCAAAGACTCTACGTCCATCTGAAAGGCCATTCAGAGGCAGTTCCAATTATGGTGGCGCTGGTGTAGGCCGATTCCAACCATACCCACAGAGAGGCGGACGACCTTTTAGATGGGGTCTCTCAGGGGGCAGTTTTCGAGGATGAGGTGGATACGGCCAATCCCCAAGTGGAAAATAGATCGGTGGTAAGACACAGTGCTTCATTTATTCATGGAGAAGATTAACCTCAGATAAATGAGTTTGAGTTACTTTCAGTGGTTACAGGATTGTTTTTGATAAACAACCTATTCAAAAAAGAGTGCCTTTGGAAATTCTTTTTGTACATGAACAGCGTAAGATTGTGGATATTCAGGTCTCATAAGTGTTGGTGGTCAATTAACCAACCTTTTCCTTGACATTAACCTGAAAAGTCCAGTTATTTTCTGAGAAAGTCACATGTCACAAATATACTCTTGCGCCATTTTCATGAAAACGTTGGACATCAAGGACGCGGAATAAAAATCGTGGAGATACGTGACAACGGTTCCTGGATAATTGGATGCACATCAGCAGTATCGGAAATGGTTAGCTGTTGTGTTACTTGTCAAAAACTGAGAGGACACATCCAGAATCAAAAGATCTTCCTCTGGACCGAAATGATCCAGCCCTAACATTTACCTACGGCTGTGTTGATTTCTTTGGGTCATTTGACGAGAAATAAGGTCAAAAAGAAATGAAACGCTATGGCTGTCTCTTTACTTGTCTTACATGTCATGAAATTCATATAGAAGTTGTCAGTTCTTTGTAAACAGATTCCTTCATTAAGGCACTGAGTAGGTTTCTTTCCATACGTGGACCTACATGTATACGTTCACTTAGATCAGACAGAGGAACCAATTTTGTAGGAGTAATGCGAGAACTGCGTGACTCATTAGAAAGGATGGACACAAGTCGTGCATCAGATTTCCTTCAGTGGAAAGGTTGTGACCTTTTTGAATTCAATCCCAATGTGCCATCTGCAAGTCACATGGGTGGTGTATGGAAAAGACAAATAAAAACAGTGCGGAATTTCTTGGCTTCACTGTTATTGAGGCTTGATTGTCAGCTTGATAACGAATAACTTCGAACCCTAATGGGCGAAATCACATCGATTGTCAACAGTCGACCGTTGTCAGTTGAAAATTTGAATGACCCATTATCGATGGAACCACTTACACCCAATCATCTTCTGACCATTAAATCAAATATTCTTCTGCCACCACCTCAGGGGTGTGATTGAGGCAAAGTCAGAGGGGAGGAAAGTTCTGTCGACTGATTTTGACTACACGAATGGCGGGCATAACGCAATGACAAACCTGAAAACAGACATTAAAATAAACAACTTCTTGAACTTCATAACAATATTTCTTTATAAAAACCTGTTAAACTTCACATTTAACATACTGATGATGCAAAGTAAACAGTTAAGTAAGTTTTTATTGTGATCAATAGCAGCAGTTTTTCAATGTATTGAATTACAGTTAATGGACTAAATATAAACAAACGCACTTGAGTGTTCTTCTTGTGTTAATGATGTATTAACTGAGTTAAATTAATATATTTAATTTGTTTACCTTTCAATATCTTGCATTTCACATCTTCACTCATTTCAACGCTATTTCAGTTAACTGAACAGCGTGACAAACATAATAAAGCAGAATATGCATATGAATCTGATTATACACAGACCCACAGACATATAAATCAAATCATGTTTGTCTATTTCCATGTTCGAATGATACTCTTTTAAATTGTTTTACTTCGCGAGTAGACTAAACTCCAATTTGCAAACACTGGTTTCCGTGACACAAATTCAGTGGGCACATTTCTTAACAAAATATGTGTTGCTTGTATCTAAAACGTAGTCTTTTTTTTTTGACAAACACATTTCATTATTCCTATCAGACTAGGTGATGTCAGTCGTTTATTCCATTGCTATTTGTCATTTCAATAATCTTAATTTTCTCTTCACAACGGCGCCATTTGCAAACAAATCAGCTGAGCGCATTTTA
The DNA here is from genome assembly GCF_020536995.1 of Dreissena polymorpha. Lineage (NCBI taxonomy): Eukaryota > Metazoa > Mollusca > Bivalvia > Myida > Dreissenidae > Dreissena > Dreissena polymorpha. Next base: position 31,683,052 of record NC_068358.1, on the reverse strand, counting down.
AGAAAACGATTTTAATTGGAAGATTGGGAAACGACAGCCAATTATATCGCTCGTTTTAAAAATGCTTAGGCAGAATCTACCAGTGTAAAATGCGGAGAGATTTCACAGGCCGCGGATATTTCGGGCCGCTTATGAAATACGTCCGCCGAATCGGTGGTAGCCCCTCTCCCCCACATTTTAATAAAACGAATTTACGCGTATCTCAGAAGTGACCTCCGGGACAACCCAATCCGCGGAAATCCGCGGATCTGCGGAAAAATCACACCCCTGCACCTGGAACTTTCATTACTCCAGATTTGTACATTTGAAAACGGTGACGACGCGTTCAGTTCCTTGCAAATGAATTTTGGAACAGGTTGAGAAATGAGTACTTGACCTCTTTGCAAACAAGAAGCAAGACTTAGTGGATGATGAAAAGAAGAAATGTGCAAGTTGGCAATGTGGTGATGGTGAAAGACAACAATCTACAGAGAAACTGTTGGAAAATCACGAAAGTCATTCGAGCAGACCCCGATGATGGTGGTTTGGTGCGAAAGGTATCCATGAACACACCTTTGAGGTCATAAGACAGCAAAGGCAAAGTACATTTCTCTTTGACTCAGTTGGAGAGGCCTGTACATAAGCTTGTTCTGTTGAAAGCGTCTGCTGAATCTGAGAACTTTTTCCCTTTGATGTATATGTGGGTTTATGCCCAGCGAGGAGCCTTGTAATATAAAGCATATAAATATGTTTTATTACATTTTATTTGTATTTCTTTATCATTTTGCGTTACTTTCTCGTGTTTGATTAGTATGTTAGAGAACTAATTTTTGGGAGCCATATTACTGCCTGTGAAATTCATGTCTATGTTTGCGTTGCCTATGCATTGTTTGCGCATGCCCGAATTCATTCGCAGAAATCTGCCCAGCTAGAGAGAACCTTTGTTGTGTGTTATGCGAAAGAATCACGCTGCGTGTTTGTGATTTGATGCGTTAATAATTACATTAGCATTGCAGATATACCCCCAAAAAGAGGTACTTGACAAAATCAATAAAATCCTGCAGACATTGAGTGCAGAGATAATTCAATTTCAGATCTATGTTTTTTTAAATAATAGAAGCTACATATTTTAATGTTGAAATCCAGCCATTGCGGCGATAATTAACAAAATATCATACCTGTCGGAGCGATATTTACATTTGTTGCAGTGGAAACTGGCGAAACTCGTACTCGAAATAATTCAAACCGGCAGAGCAGAGCCGGTAACACAATTATAAGAAACATGTTTGAAATGAAAAAAAACTGGTAACACAATTATAAGAAACATGTTTGAAATGAAAAAAAACTATGTCAAAATCATCTCATTACATCATTCAACACCTTTATAGATTGTTCTGATAATTGCCGATCATATTTATTTGGGTTAACTTTGTAGTTTGAATGAAAATAGCTACCTAAATATACGATCGTTTTTAAGTGTTTTTAATATTTTTTATATAGAGCGCATTTAAGTACCATCTTTAATCAGACGATTGTCACAGTACCAACCAATGTCTAAAATATTTTTGTGGTACTCAGTTGTGCTCATAATAATTTTATTTACTAAATGTTCTTAAAATGCTTGATTTTTCCCAATTTTAGCATTATAGGGGTATAAGCGTCGGGCTCTGTGCATACTCTAAAAGACTCTACTTCCTTATAAAATGACATTTTTCAAAGACAAAGCATGGATTGTAATAGTAATACTTAACAAGAGGGCCTGAAAGGTCCAAAGTCGCTCACCTGAGATAACAAGATATTATTGGGACAAATCTTCTGACCAAGTTTCACGAAGATCGGAAAATAAATGTGGCCTCTAGAGTGTTAACAAGGATTTTCTATAGCCATATAAGGAAAAATGCCCCGCCATGGCAGCCATGTTTTTCAACCAACCGGCATCATTTTTTAAATCATCCAAGATATTATCGGGATGAATCTTCTGACCAAGTTTCATGAAGATCGGACAGTAAATGTGGCCTCTCGAGTGTTAACAAGATTTTACAATAGCCATATAAGGAAAAATGCCCCGTCCCTTGGAAGCCATTTTTTTCAAGCAAACATAATTATTTTCGAACTCATCCAAGATATCATTGAGCCCAATCTTCTGACCAAATTTCATGAAGATTGGACAATAAAGTGGCCTCTAGAGTGTTAACAAGGTTTTACTATAGCCACATAAGGAAAAATACCCCGCCCCTGGTGGCCATGTTTTTAAAGCAACCAAAACCATTTTCAAACAAATCCAAGACATCATTGGGACAAATCTTCTGACCAAGTTTCATGATATGGGAAAATAAATGTGACCTCTAGAGTGTTAACAATTAAGGTTTTACTATAGCCATATAAGGAAAATAGCCCTGCCCCTGTGGTGGCCATGTTTTTCAACCAACCGGCATCATTTTTGAACTCGTCCAAGATATTAATGGGATGAATCTTCTGACCAAGTTTCATGAAGATCGGACTTTAAATGTGGCCTCTAGAGTGTTCACAAGATTTTACTATAGCCTTATATAGCCATATAAGGAAAAATGCCCGCCCCTTGGCAGCCATGTTTTTCAAGCAAAGGTTACAATTTTTGAACTCATCAAAGATATCAGTGGGACAAATCTTCTGACCAAGTTTCATGAAGATCTGAAAATAAATGTGACCTCTAGAGTGTTAACAAGGTTTTACTATAGCCATATAAGGAAAAATGCCCCGCCCCCTGGCGATCATGTTTTTCAACCAACAAGCATCATTTTCAAACTCGTCCAAGATATGATTGGGATAAATCTTCTGACCAAGTTTCATGAAGATCAGACAATAAATGTGGCCTCTAGAGTGTTAACAAGATTTTACTATGGCCATATATAGCCATATAAGGAAAAATGCCCCGCCCCTTGGCAGCCATGTTTTTCAAGCAAACGTAACCATTTTTGAACTCATCCAAGATATCATTAAAACCAATCTTCTGACCATATTTCATGAAGATTGGACAATAAATGTGGCCTCTAGAGAGTGACCAAGGCAAATGTTGACGTCGCCCAACGGACAGCGGACGACGGACAACAGACAAAAGGCGATCACAAAAGCTCACCATTAGCACGTTGTGCTCAGGTGAGCTAAAAACAGATAATTTGCAAAGAAATAATTTTTCAAAAAAATGTTGGGCCGAATATCATGGTTAGTAAATCTAGCTCTTTATTTGTTAAACCACTGACTTATTTAAGAATGATAAATTCACAATCTTTTCCCAAAATGAGCCGTTTCATTGAAGGAAAAATTTCTGAAATGGACAATTTTGTCGATAAAAAATTCCAAATTTGGTCAGACTCCTTCTCCCAAAATAGGCAGAAAAACCCCTGTACATGTAGTAGCAAAATATTTATGACTGAAATGTACATCAGCATCCACGTATTTGCATGCTCACTGACGATACTGGCCTTTTAATGGTACTTCCATGTAGAAAATATTAATTGACGCTTGCTAGCTCAGTGGGGTGTGAGTTTTACCACAATGTTGACATGTTGGGAATATATTATATATACTACTCAAAATTTGCTAAGGATCACTTTTTATAGTATGTGTAATTTGAAGTTCACCCCTAGCTGCATGTAGATTCAGCCAGTGTCACACATCAATGATAAATCAATACTTAAAAATAAAATCAAAAACACACTTTCTAATAGCAAACCTGCAAAATAACAACTGAAATTATATAAATTAAATTGAAAATAATGTGAACATAAAAAGTGATCCTTAGCAAATTTTGAGTGGTATATATATTTGCCTGTAAATTAATATGAAAATACTGTTGATATGTCCCTTTAAGGTTCATCCAATTTTTATACTTACTGGTGGTACACAGAAACATGATTTTATTTCATAATCTGCTTCTAGTTCTAGTTACTTAATTTTCTTAATTACTAAATTTATTACTTAACTTACTTAATGCATTATAACAATCATGTTCGAGGCTAATATGAACAAAGAGACAACGCTGCTTTTAGCAGAAGACATTCAAATACAGAATATTTGAAAGATAAATTATACAAATGTACATCTGAAAAATGCATAAAAAGTTTGTCCCAAGACTTCAAAATATTGGATCGGGCAATGCAGACCACCCAATGTCGAGAACATCCACATCCCAGCAAATACGATCTGTTAATATTAGCGGATGAACAATAACTGTCCTTTTCACCCGAGAATTATGAACTTTGCATACATATTAGCTGACAGACAATAACTATGGTTCTTCAGGGATACATTGAGACGTGTGTACATAAATGAACCATGTAACCCATAGGTTCATATAGCTTGAAGGTGTATTATTTGAGCTCTTGTGTTATTATAATGCATTGTTATATTTAATCTGATGAGGGGGTGGAGAGGTTGAGAGATTAAAGGTTACAAACTACCATGCTAAGAAACCTAATAAAAAAACCTGAAATTGAAAGCTCTCAGATTGTCCAAACTTGAATAGGTAACTCCAGACTACACTGTAACTCCAATATAGTGCGGTCCGTTATAACACTGTGTCCAATATAACGCGGGGGGGTCCTTGGATCCCGTTTTTTCTCCAACCTTCCATTTCTGATTCAAACCAATGTTATGCATCTTCATGTATTTTCAGAAAATTCAAAGATGGCGGCGATCACAGCCTGCTTGCTTGATCCGTCCGTATAACCAATTTTAATCGATTTTAATCGATTAGAAGTTAAACGACACGAGAAAGCTAACTGGTGTTAATCTCTTGTGTAATGTCAATAAAGGTCAATAAAGGTGTGAAAACTTGCGAGTCAGTGTTTATTACATGTATTCTCTATCAGAGCGGCTCAGTGCGCTATTTTTTTAATTAGGTAAGTGCAAGTGGAATAATTATCAAATTAAAGTTATTCAAAACGATTAAAACATTTTTACTTTGATTTGATTGCAGTTTGTCCATATGAAAGGAGCGGCTGTGAAATATGCTGCGCACAACTAGTATACTGCGCAGCCAGAGACTCGTGCAAGCAGAGAAAGATGACGGAATATTTCACATTTCATAGCGAATAGATGAATTACCTGTTAATGTTTTGTATGTATCGTGTATTGTATAAACTTTGACAGTGTTATCGTTTATTATATGCTATACATGCTTGATAAATAAAATGATCTTTGTTAATGTTTAATGTTTCTGTTGTTTCTGTACGTGTACGAATAATAAATTAAAAAATCATAACGATTTATTTACGTGCTAACGCAGTATACTTAACAGAGATTCACTTTAATTTTTGCCATTTATCAGAAAGTCCACGTAAAGCACGATTTTTACATGACGCGTATGACGCAATAAAACATTTCTTTGTACATGTGTCGTATTGCATTCAATCTAAATTTAAAGTTGCTCGCCCAATTAAAGCTCTGTCCCATAATGCACTGTACTCTTTTTCTGAAAATTGGCGTCGGCATATGGATGTGCTTATGAATCTCATATTTCTCGTCATAAATGTTAAAGATTATTTTTTCGTAATTGATGTTGTAATTATATTGGATTATCGGATGCATGTGCACATTAGAAAAGCGGTATGTATTACGTTATCGTACGATTCGGTTTATATGCAAGTATTTGCGGATGACAACAGAGCATGGCAATACACAGGACCTATATTATAGGCTATACTTTACCTGTTTTTATATCCCCCTGCAATAAATTAGCTCAAAACTTATAACGCTGTCCGTTTATAACGCGGTTGCGTGGCTTGGACCCCGTCATCTGCGTTATATTGGAGTTACAGTGTAATTCCTACAGTCGCTAATCAGACGCCATTTTTTAGGAAATGGAAATAGTTCTTCCCGACAACCAAGTCACCTATTGAATGAACGCAATACAGATTGCTCAAATTTCGACGCACGACCGGAAGTTCCTACCCTTCAGGAGAACTGTGAGTATCATTTTATGCCAAACCAGGCCAGTAACATTATCCCCAGTCCTGATCACCGAGTCCGCTTACAGCTGGGAACTCTTGATAACATGACATCCAATAGAAATTAAATGTCGTTAAGAATTCTTTTGAAAAAGTAGTGTGCCACCACACATGAAATTGCATGATTCTTGTACTGGAATAAAAGCGAGGATCAGCCAGTGTTAAATGTACTGTTGAAAAGTGGCAGGTATGTTTACTGCTTGTCTTTTCAAAGGGAAGTTAAATGTGGATGCGGCGCAAATATTCAGGGCATTATTTCTGTGTCTGTTTTACCCAAATTAGCCGAAACTGGGCAAAATTTGTCAAAATGTAAGCTACTTCAAACTTGATCTTTTGTTGTTGAACTTTCCTGTTAAGACAGTAATTACATTTCCTTGAAAACATGTTTTATGCATGTATTCTTCTATCCATTAGATTTTCAATTATGTAATTAAAGATGATTTTTTAACAGTTGGATCAGTTGACAGCATACACAATGTGAATTGAATAGGGTTGTACAATAAAATTTCTTTTGCAAATTTCTAAGCAATTCCTCAATGGCAAGTCAGCAATAAATTGTCATGCATAGCGACAACAATATGAAAGTGTAAGTAATGTGATTTATTCTATTTGATGATGTTTATGAGTACACATTTGAATGTTTCTATTCTTTTCTTTATTCTATTATTGTTAAAAAAACAGAATTGTGTATTTAAGAAAAAATGTATTAAGTTACAGAATGGATAACAGTTTACAACACGTAAACACGTCATGAGGAAAACGACTATCATATAGAGGCTGTCCAATGTGAGGCTGCCCGCGCCACACCTCAGAATGTGGAAGAGGGTTTAGCCACTATGGGTACGCTACACAAACGTGCCTTAGTTTGCGCGTTCCGTAATTTGTATTGGTTGATGTTGAAAGAAATCCCACATACAACCCAGTTCAACGGTCTCCACGAGGTAATGAAAATTCAGGGAGTCCCCATACTAAACAACATGAATCATGGTGAGAACCACAAAGCGACATCGCAACAATTCATCCAGTAGACAATGGGGTGTAAGATACGGGATGACAATCTTGAAAATGTGAAGGCCTTGATGTACTTTAAGATTCTCATCGACGAGACGACGCACGTTGCCACCGTGTCGGAAATGATCGTGTATGTTCAGTTTCTTAAGACAGAATGGGCTGCACGGTTTTCCTCTCTGTTCTTCCACTGAAAGACGGCAAGGCAGAGACCATTATCAATGCACTGATTTATCGAGGAACATGGTTTAGACATTCAGAAGATGTGCTCCTTCGGTAGCAATGGTGCCAGTGTTATGTTAGGCTGTGAAAATGGTGTTGCTGCGCGCCTGCGTAACTTTGTGCCACATCTCATTAATAATCACTGTGTTGCACATAAGTTGGCACTTGTCGTCAGACATGCATCAAGAGGAATACCCTACCTTCTGAAATTTTAACACTTTCTAGGGGACCTTCATAGATTTTATACTAACAGACCTGTCAGAATGAGCAGGTTACACGAGCTTCAAGTCATCCTGCAAGATCCGACCATCAAGCTGAAGGAAATGAAAAACATCAGATGGCTATCCCATGACTAGATCACAGATGCTTTGCGGAGATGCCTTCCCTCTGTATTTGCAAGTTTATAACGGGAGGTATATGAACGTAAGATTCATAAAAAAAAAATCAGAATGTTAAGATACAGAAACTAGGAAAGTACAATAAAACAACGGATGTGTTTGTCAAAAACACAATGCCCCCTACTGCGCCGCTTTGATTTATTAAAAAAAAACACAAGGGCTGTTTGTAAAACATGCATGCCCCCCATATGGGCTGTCAGTTGTAGTGGCAGCTATTGTGTGAATACGTTTGTGACCTTGACCTTTGACCTAATGACCTGAAAATCAATAGGGGTCATCTGCAAGTCATGATCAATGTACCTATGAAGTTTCATGATCCTAGGTGTAAGCGTTCTTAAGTTATCATCAGGAAACCATTTTTCTAAGTTGAGTCACTGCGACCTTGACCTTTGACCTTTGACCTAGTGACCTGAAAATTGATAGGGGTCATCTGCGAGTCATGATCAATGTACCTATGAAGTTTCATGATCCTAGGCATAAGCGTTCTTGAGTTTTCATCCAGAAACCATTTTACCATTTTGGGTCACTGTGACCTTGACCTTTGACCTAGTGACCTGAAAATCATGAGGGGTCATCTGCAAGTCATGATCAATGTACCTATTAAGTTTCATGATCCTAGGCATAAGCGTTCTTGAGTTATCATCCGGAAACCATTTTACTATTTCGGGTCACTGTGACCTTGACCTTTGACCTAGTGAACTCAAAATCAAAAGTGGTCATCTGCGAATCATGATCAATGTTCCTATGAAGTTTCATGATCCTAGGCCTAAGCGTTCTTGAGTTATCATCCGGAAACCATCTGGTGGACGGACATACAGACAGACATACGGACGGACATACGGAAGGACGTACGGACGGACCAACATGTGCAAAACAATATTCCCGTCTTCTTCGAAGGGGAACATAAAAATCATTTGGCAGGTACAGATATTTATTTCCTTTTAAAGCTTATTACTTCCCTTGTATTTGTATTTTCAACCTTTGACCTTGAAGGATGACCTTGACCTTTTACCACTCAAAATGTGCAGCGCCATGAAATACATGCCAAATATCAAGTTGCTATCTTCAATATTGCAAAATTTATAGCTAATGTTAAAGTTTTCGGACGGAATCACAGACTGACGGACAGTTCAAGTGCTATATGCCTATGGAAGGGAAAACTGCCAATATTATTCATCACCAGAAATGTTGCACGTGTTGAATATTCAGCTGATATGTTTAATCTTGCTATTATAGATTATACATACATGTCAAATATCCGTTCAAATAAGCAATGTTCGATATTTTATGTTTCAAGTTTCAACAATGTTAAGTTTTAAGGTGGAGACATCTCAAATGTTCATTGTCCAATTAAAACTGTTCAATGAATAACAAGAGTGCCAAACTGTCACAAGATACGCCCGTTCGAAGGTTTTGGACACCATGCTCAATGCTTGAAATGCACTAAGTGACCTCAAGACCTAGTTATTGACTTGGCATGACCCATATTTAAACTTGACCTAGATATCATTTAGATGTAACATCTGACTAAATTTGGTGAAGATCAGATGAAAACTACTTCAATTAGAGAGCGGACACCATGCTAAATGCTTTAAATGCACCATGTGACCTCGTTTTTGACCGGGCATGACCCATATTCGAACTTGACCTACATATCATCTAGACACAACTTGTAACCAAATTAGGTGAAGATCAGATGAAAACTACTTCAATTAGAGAGCGGACACCATGCTAAATGCTTGAAATGCACTAAGTAACCTCGTGACCTAGTTTTTGACCCGGCATGACCCATATTTAAACCTGACCTACATATCATATAGACACAACTTTTGACCAAATTTGGTGAAGATCGGGTGAAAACTACTTCATTTAGAGAGCGGACACCATGAAATCCTTGAAATGCACTAAGTGACCCCATGACCTAGTTTTTGACCCGGCATGACCCATATTCCAACTTGGCCTAGATATTGTCTAGACTCAACTTCTGAGCAAGTTTGGTGAAGATCGGATGAAAACTATTTGAATTAGAGTCCGGACAAAGTGGCGCCGTTGAAAATGCACTAATTGACCCTATGACCTAGTTTTTGACCCGGCATGACCCATATTCGAACTTGGCCTATATATCAACTAGATGCAACTGCTGACCAAGTTTGATGAAGATCGGATGAATACAATTTGAAATAGAGTCCGGACAAAGTGGCCCCTTTGAAAATGCACTTATTGACCCTATGACCTAGTTTTTGACCCGGCATGACCCATATTCGAACTTGGCCTAGATATCAACTAGATGCAACTGCTGACCAAGTTTGGTGAAGATCGGATGAATACAATTTGAATTAGAGTCCGGACAAAGTGATGCCTTCCGCCCGCCGCCCGCCGCCCGCCGCCCGCCAAGGGGTTTCACATAATACGTCCCGTATTTTATACGGGCGTATAAAAACTTAAATGTTCAAAATGTAAAATATACATTAATTTGTATTGTTAAATAGCATACACAACCCATAATACCTACAAATGTGCAACTGTAACTTTAACGAACTGCAAATTTCCACTGTTAGCATGTAGACATGTCTAGATTGGTCAACGTGTATCTTTACACATTGCGATGTTACAAGTTTACATCTGCACAGTTGTTAAGTCAGTTTAACAACAATCTATATGTGGTGAATAATATTGGCGGTCTTTCCCTTCATATAACGCGGTGGACGCGTCAAAATTATTTTTCGTCATAGCGAGGAACCAATGCTACTCTTACATGCCGAGAACCATTGTGACATAAAATTTTAATCCTGGATAAAATCTTAGAGGTTAACATACAATGATACATGTTGTTTGGCAGCATTCTACACAGTAAGACCGGTGTGGACTTACAATGGTTTGGCAGTAACTCGACCGAATGAAGAACTTAAATTAAGGTAAGTGATGGTTAGAGTGCAGGGGTTTTTATCTTATTTTTGGGAAAGGGCATGGCCTTTTTGAGGGGGAAAATAATCGCGCAAGGAAAGTCTTAAACAATCAATATAACATATTTTGAGGTTTTTAAAACAAATTCAAGGCAACAGATAATTTAATTATGCAATATGTTATATTTTCTACACTGGATCAAGTTTACTTATGTATTTAAAGTTAAAAAAAAAAAAAAATGTTATTTTAGGGGAAAAATATGAAGTCTTGGGGAAATTTACCTGCTAAGGGGAAAAAAAATCCGATGAGAAAGGGCCGTTTTTCGACGGGTCCCAAAGAAGGATAAAAGCCCTGGAGTGTACGATGTTTAGCGTCAAATAAATATTTTAATTATCTAACACAAATAAAATAAGGTAATATCTTTGTTGGTCAAAATCAAAGTTTAGCATATAAAGAAAACGTCACAAATGAAATATGATTGTAAGGCTTATTATTAGCACTCAGTATATAAATATACTAGCACTCAGTATATAAATATACTAAAAAATTTCTACTGCTTACTGCGAAAATTCAATACTGAATTATAACAATAAAGACCCCCCAGGTGGAATAGAATGTGAGCTCCATAGATATGGTACATAGAGGCAAGACCGCCAAAGCCGAAATGCAAGTAATGCCTCTTTGAAGGTCTAAAAAGGTCTACACATTTATATAGGTTTTTGGTACATTCTGGTCTCTGGTTTTAGTATCTTTCCCCAAATATATGTGGTGAGCTTCGGCTATTATCAGATAACATGCTTTTGCATTTCGCTAGACTGCAAGTTCAAGGGCACAACCATCTAAACTTCTACCAGAAATCGAAGAAAACCACATAGACAGTACATGGCTAGGGGGATATCGAATTCCAAAATTTCAGTATACAAACATTACAGAAGACACCCCACTCATTTAAAATGAAAGGAAGAAAACTGGTGTTATATCTTTGCAAGAAAAAGAATTTGAAAGATGGCATAAACAGCAATACAGAAAGAGAAAAAGGTTTGAGAATAACAAAGCTCTTAAAAAGGTACAGCGGAAAGAAAAAGCTGCACATAGACAAAAATTGAGAGCTAAGAATACTGAAACATTTAAAGATGTAATTAGAAAAGAAAAAGCTTCTCATAGAGAAAACAAGAGATTTCAAAATCCTGAAGCATTTAAAGATGTTAGAAGAAAAGAAAAAGCTACTCATCGAGAAAAATGTTAGAGCAACGAATCCTGAAAAATTTAAGATGACTACAAAATGATCAGACCATGTTGAAATGGCCGGATATGTATTATGAACAAACGTCTGGCCTGAAAATAACATATCCCATTTGGCTCAACGGCTTCGAAGTGCGAGTCAACAACCTAGGTATAGCCAACACGTGACGAAATTGAGATTCAATAAGAAATTTCAGCATATTTGTTAAATACCTGTGCGGAATCCAAGATGGTGGACCGAGCATCGAACGTTAGGTAAAAAAAAAATTCTTCCAGTTTTCATGCGTGTTGTGAGTTATTATCTGTATATTTGTTAGACCGGCGTATAATCAAATGATAATTCTTTGATGAGAAACAATTCTGCATACACCATAAGGCTATGTGAAATGTACACGTCAATTGTCACAAAAATTCGCGATAAAAAATAATTTTCTGAAAGATCAAACAGAAAAATAGTGATTATTGATAGATTCAAAGTGTAAATATGAAAATCAAGAATCATTGAAATTTATGTGCAACAGGATGCTAAACCATTCTTTTAATCCAATATCCAAAGATATAAGGTTAATCTGGCTGATAAACTTCAACTTACCTTTCTTAGGCCTACCTGTATAAATTTTCTTTGTATGAGGCTCTCGTACCAAAAATTGATCTACATGTTTATTGCTAAGTGGTTGGTAGTATTTGATATGGGTGTAATGACTGCTCCGACCCGAGTGCAAACCACAATATCACCTATCCAAGCTCTAACCGTGCTCTCTGTTGCTTAACCAGTTAACTATACAGTTCAATCCAACAACCAAACAGCATCGCTGAAAAACTAGTTCGCCAATTAGGCATGTCCCAGTTATTATGAACATATCATTACAGGGTCCTAACATTATTCCCCTCTGAGAAGACTCGTCCCGAGTTTTGGCCTGGGGGCACATGGGTAAGACAATGCTGATCTGGTCATTGTCCTTATCCGACTGCTGCAACCTAATATAACATGTTCCGACCCGAATGCGAACCACAAATATCACCCATCCAAGCTTTAAGCGAGCTCTCAGTTGCTTTACTATCCAAGTTAATCCAACAACCAAATAGCATTGCTGAAAAGCTTGCTCACCAGTAAGGCATGTTCCAGTTATTATGAATATCACTCCAGGGTCGCTACAAAGGTTTGAAATTGGTTACATTCCAAAATGGCTTATTCCCAAACTACCCACCATTATTTGAAGCGTGTGGTTGCAATATAAAGCTTCCCTGTAGTACACATAGAACTTTTACTTTTTTCAGTGAGCTTGTTATCCAAATTGAGGATCCCGTAACAAAAATATGTGAAAGTATCTCCTCAAATGATCAAGGCTTTGAATTCGTCAGGTAACCATAATTGGGACTGCCTTTACATATGGGAATAAATGTACTCTTGGATTCAAAAACAAGAGAGTAAATGTTAATGTACTCCCAGATTTAAACAAGAGCACCGCATAGAGGGTGCCAACACTCGGCTGTGGGTGCAGTTTTGAATAAATGAAAGCTTGTCAGAAGTGACCTTGAATTTTGACCTAGTGACCCAAAAATGGGTGTGGCGTGTAGAACTCATCAAGGTGCATCTACATATGAAGTTTCAAAGTTGTATGTTGAAGCACTTTGATTTTAGAGCCTAAAGTGTTAAGGTTTCAGCACGACGCGGACCGCAGACGCCAAACGGCAGACGCCTGACGACAAGCTGGCTATGACAATGCTATATTATGTTATGTGATATGTGCTTGATGTAATTAAATGAAATATAAACAAGAATATAGATAATATTTTTTTATTACCAGTTATTGCGCGCAAACAAACGAAAACTGGTTGGATAAAAGAAATTTTGGTCCAGCGAGAGCCCTGAACAAGGTCACATCTGTTCTCCCATACAAGCTGTAGATGGAATCTCATAAACAACAAGCAAACTCTTACCTGAAAGATGAGGTGTAGACATGCTACTAAGTAACAGGGGCCTTCATTCACACAGCGTCACTGTTAAATATCACGATGACGAATGTTCAGGAATCTCAGTGCCACCTGATGTGAACATGAAAGATGCCACACCCTGATCTGAAAATAAAACAATGTTACCAATCAAACATACTAGATGTACATGTTCTACATGTAGGTTGCCATGGCGTAGTGGATATGGTGTCAGCCTAGCGACAAAGAGATCACGAGTTTGATCCCCAATGTGGATAAATTCTTTACATCTCCGCCGAAGACATCAAGTACTAGGTCTACCCTGGAAACGGACTCTGAAGCATGTCAATAAGTCTTCGGCTTTTCATGCAATCGAGTTAAAAAATGGTTTTAACTTTACCCACTAGATCACGTAGACCCCCAATGTAGGTTATGATCTGAGTAGGTATTAATTGAGACTTGTTTACATTGATAATGAAGCCTAGGTCTATCAATAGATGTAACTGTTTCTCTTGATCTTGAAGAAGACCTTCACTGGTCGCATTCAAACCCAACTTTGGACAATTTGGCAATTGGCAATCAAATAGAAAATATGGTTAAAAGCTGCACATATTGCAGGTCGACTCAATGTTCTTCCCAATCAGTTGTCAAGGATTCGTATTCGTCCAACAGAGAGGACACTGAACAGGTCAATAGTGGAAAGCATATTTCACAAGTGGGGATTTCCATTGATAGATTTATTTGCATCGCATCTGAACAAACAAGCTCTAATTTTTTGCATGTGGATTCCACACCCTGCAGCTCTAGCATTGGATGCATTGACCATATCCAGTGTTCATTCTAGACCGCGCGATTGCGCGATTCGCGCTATTTTATCAAAGATCGCGCACATCTGCAGCATGTGTGCGAGAAAATTCGTGCACTCGATATCCGTTACGGGTTTTTTAAACTGTTAAATTCTGCTTCGCGTATTTATTGAGAAAAACACCGGAAATCAAAGGGAATTAACTCTTCGATTCACGGGTTAATAAACTTTAAAGAATTTTCGTTTAAAATGATACTTGGGTTAATTAAAAAATAAGAAATTTCGTTTAAAAAATAAAGGGATGCGACTCGTGAATGATTAAGGAAGAAAATTGTCCTTTGATACTGGAATGTAAAAACTTAATTCTATACATTAATTAAGACACTTACATGACTTAGGTTTTAATATCATATCATCATTCATATCATATCATGATAGACAATCAGTATTATTTTTTTTATTGTTTTAAATGATACAGAAATATCATGTGAACAATTATTTTCATAATCCTTTGTTTTTATTTAAGTCAGCAATATACTATGGAAAGTGCAGTTATATTTAACAGCAGTTACAATGGTATTTCACTGACTTGACTGTTTTAAGTAATGTAGAAGTTAAAACAAATAAACATTAAAACGAAAATGAAAACATATAAATGGTACTTGATCAATTCCCCCCCATTTGTGAAAAATCCCCCCTATTTTTCAAAGTGAGGGGGGAAATGCCCCCCTACTTTTCGATTTCTAGAATGAACACTGCATATCATGGGACAGAATGTTTGCATATGCATTTCCTCCGATTTGCTTGGTTCCCCGAGTCTTGCAGTACATAAAACAATTTCAATGCACAATCAGGGATTTCAATAGATTTTAAAAACCAGGAGTCAATGACCCCTGGACTGAAATTTTGAGGAGTCAAATTGAAAAATGGTGGGGTCAATTTTGAAGCGCTTTGTGTTTTTGTCTGTATTATTCATTTTTTTAGATAAAAATATGTTCTCAGAGTAACACAATATCTTAAAAAGCTAAACTGCTTTATTAAATAACAATACCATGATACATAACACAACATATTTTAATGAATTGGTACCAGGGTCTTCCCCAGGCCATTTAAGCGCCCCTTGCCGGGGCGCTTGAATTTCGAAATCAGAGTCCCCGGGGCGCTTGAAATTTTCCGATCAGTGTATTCTTCAGTAAGGTTTCCCTATCAGTGTATCAATATTCCCTGTTTTAAAAGAGCACTCGGTACCTACTTTCACAAGTAATCGCCATAAACACAACATGGGGTAATGGATAATCCACTGATAAGAGAATAGCATGACGCGCGTATCGATTATTCTAGCCACATTACACGGTCATTTAAATGCTGACAATGATGTATCTGGTAACTTTCCAGTCGTCAAACTGTGAAGTTCATCGTCCAATTGGTTACGCAAATGCTTATGAGGGCGGGGTTAACTATCGACCATTATTTTTGATTGACGTCGGGCATGAAGTAAGAGTTTATCGCAGCTTGATTAGCAAGAAGTTGTACCATTTGAGTAATATACAACCGGTAATTTGTACAGTACAGAACATTAAAGACGGTTTCGGGCATCATCATCACACCTTTTTACTGTAAACAAGTGTTACCTATGATTCATAATTAATACGAGAAATTAATTGCAAGTGGTAAACAATTAATTATTATAGCGAGTAAGTTGTGCAAATGACTCCCGGTTACAATTATGTGACAACAATTTATTTAATTCCAGTACATGTATACTTCAACATGTCCATTTATAGAACTGATTCACCTCGTTTTTCTGACATTTATTCGACACGTTATGCGCTTTAACAAATTTTCCTTGAATTAATTACGCACACCTGTAAATGTTTCGTCCGAAAATCGATAGTTAGAAGACTGATGATGGCAACCGGCCGTGATCCTCGTGGACAACGTGAATTTCATACATAATTCCGTCAAAACATTTATTCGACTCGTAAAGAGTTTAAACAAATTATCGTTGAATTTATAACGCAACGGTTAATATTTGTTGAAATCTCAAATGGGAATAATTAAATTGGTAATCCGAAACCCATTCCCGTAAGTCGATGTTAACGCGTTTTTAATCCGAAACACACTTCCGAATGTAAATGTTACCACGTTAAATATTTTTGCTTCAAATTAGCAGTGCAAATTTATTTTGTGTCGAATCTTTTTCTCAATTAAAAAGAGCGCGAAAATTATGCAGCATGTACAACGTCGCGTCTATTGCATACAAATGGCGTGTATTGAGCGTTTTAACAAGCACACAACAGGTCAGGGGATTGACGCATATTCAGAGGCAATATTTGATCAAATCTATAAATAGTCACTTAAAAAATGGCAAGGTTTGTGTTAAAGAAATAACTGAAAGCTTTTATCGTTAATATATACCAGAAAGAGATTGATTAAAACGGAATAAACGGGATTATCGGGTAATAAATAGAAACTTGAAAAATAGTAAGTATACAGTAATAGAGTCGGGTTGAAACGGATGTATTGGGGAATCGTTCGAGTCGGGATTTTACTATCTGTGCGGAAAAGTTTTAAAACAATTAAACAATATACAAAAAATATTTTTTTAAATGACTGGGGGATATTTTTGAAGAGTCATAGCGCACCAAATGACGTCTTTTGACGCTGTTTTTCTTTGAGTAATAACGCTTCACAGAACGTGAATTGACACGTTAAATAAAAAAAATCAACGTCGCGAGGGGACACCCCTCCCGAACCCACCCCCGATCGGCCCCGGGGCGCCTGAAAACATTCCTGGGGAAGGCACTGATTGGTACATTAAATATACGTCCTTATAACACATTTAAGTCTTTTAACACATTTAAATAATTTAAGATATGTACCGGTAGCACCTTTTCATCACATATTTATCGTCATTATATAATCATCATCCCTATGATAGCTTTTCTAACAAAACACAATCTAAATGCATGGAACATCTAGTATATCTATTACTGTTTATCTGAATACTATACATGTCCGAAATATGTACACTTTGGAATGCCTTACCTGTAGTAGTTTTACTTTAATAATCCAAATTTTTCTTGTTGTTATCGGGTTTAACAAACCTTATCAAATGTTTGTTAAATCCAGTTAATGCTTTCTCCATTATTGAATCGCCATTACTTGCAATTTGAATCGCCAGCTTTGAATTGAACGCGGGTTGAATGTTAAGTCCGCCATTTACAATGTCGAAGGTCATGACGCAGCAATTTAATTCTACTCGGATAATTTTTATCTTATCGAGAAAATGTGTTTTCTCAATGTTTATGTGTAGTATTATTACTTGTTAGTATAAAAAATGAACTGTGATTCCAGTTTATATAAGATGGGTGTTACTCGTAATTATCGGTGGATTAACAACTGACTAAACTCGCTCGACTTAGATCTACTATTGGATATACATAATTAATAGACCTTTGATCAATATGGTTTTTACTTTAATTAATTTTGCCGACTTTCTTTAACCGTGCCGTCTGAAAAGTCTGCAAAAAACCTGCAATTATCGGATGGTCAATCAATTATCATGTAATCACTGCTGCTAATTACCCAGTTAGTGGGCATGCACTATTTAGACGGTGACATGTGTATTGGAAGAGATGAGATAAGATAAACAACGCCCGGGGTATTCCCTCGATTATAGACCGAGTTTCAAATACTGAAAAATTAATTTCAATTAGAAGCACAGCGGGATTTATTACCATGGAACTCGAGATGTTAACTTACTGACGCACAGGTCAAATTTTCGACGCGTCAAAATGATGCACAGCAGAAAAGAGGGTTGCGTCAAAAATGAGTCATTTTTAATTTGCTCGCGTCAAAACGCAGGATTCTGCGTCTATTGAAATCCCTGCACAATTATACTGATTGCCCCAATTTGGCCCAGACGCCACTGGTACCCGGAACTATTACAGTTGTCAGTAGCAAATCCGATTGTATTACCAGTAGTAGACAATCTGTTGAGCCAACCTCAGTCTCAGATTCTACACCCAAACCCACAAGTGTTCCAATTAGCGGCATGGTTGCTATTGACAAACACTTATCGACAGAAGGTTTTTCAAAGAGAGCTAGATTTTTACTCAAATCAAGCTGGCTTTCAGGCACACAGCAAGACTATAATTTAAAATTCAAAAAGTTCTGTAGCTGGTGTGTTACACGGGGAATTGATGTATTTTCAGCATCTATAGCTCAATGTGCTGATTTTTTAGCTGATTTTTTCCATGAAGGTTTGCAATATCAAACTATTTCTGGTTATAGATCCATGTTGTCAGCGATCTTGCCGCCAATTAGTGACAAACCAGTAGGTCAACACCCACATATTATAAGGATTCTGAAAGGGGTTTTTACTAAGAGACCACCAGTGACTAGACTGGTTCCAGAATGGGATTTAAGGGTTGTACTTACTGCTTTACAGAAATACCTTTTTGAACCATTATCTAAAACATCGTTAAACTATGTTACTCTTAAAACGTTTTTTCTTACAGCCATCACGACGTTCAGGAGAGTTGGAGACATACAAGCATTGAAGCTGGGGGAAAGATACATATTAGTTCAGAGCCAAGGGGTCACCTTTTTGAGACAAGGTCTATTAAGACTGACCGGCCTAACCACATAACAGCGAAGATTTTTGTTCCATGTTATAAGGAAAACAAGTTACTAGATCCCAAACGAGCTATAACTTGGTATTTGAAAACGACTGAACCGTTTCGAATTAAAGGAGATGTTGATGAAAATGCTCTTTTCATAAGTTATATTAAACCACATAACAAAGTCTCAAAATAAACTATTAGCTTTTCGCTGCTAAAGGTGATTCAAACAGCTTATGATGATAAGACCAAGAAAGTGAAAGCACACTCTACTAGGTCGATTGGTCCATCATGGGCTTTATTTAATGGTGCATCTATGGAGTCCATTTTGCAGGCAGCAGATTGGTCACGCGAGAGCACATTTACAAAATTTTATTACAGAGATGTTGAAACTGTAGTATTGAAATGAGGTTGACTTTTTGTGAGATATCATTGATAAATAATTTGTAAAAAAAGGTTTATTTCCAGCAGATTGAATTTCATATAAAATGTTGGGATATTGACTTTATAAGACGATATGTCAGGTGTTAAGGAAAATGATATAGGTAATATCATTGAACACTGTATATAGATGTAATTCTATAAGAGAGGATCAATTACTGTGGGACAGATTCACAGATGTATTACATAGATGAGGAAATCTATAAAAGGAAATATCACAAGAAGTGAAGGATTCAGAAAATACAGTACAGCCAACGCGGCACAAACATAATCCGCGGCTACGCCACGGCCAGATTATTAGTACCCGGCGGCCGAATCTTGTGTCCACGCGGCGTATCGCCGTGGTACTCGGCATCGATCCGCGCAACGACGACGAGTCTTTATTAACCTCGCGTACTTTCGCGGAGTAAATCCGCCGCATACGTACGCGGCGGATCGAGTGAAAAGATATCCACCTACATGTACATACATGTATGTGTAGCGTAGAATTAATTACGCGCAACTGATAATGTTTCGTTCAATTATCATTTTTAAATTTGTAATCCTAAACACACGTCTGAATTTAAATGCTAACGCGACCTTTGGCAAATTCTAGCGTCAAATAAACAGTGCTAAAATATCCTTTGTTTCATAAAAATCGCGTGAAAATTATGTAAACATGTAGAACATTGTTTGGAAAGTTTGGGTGTATTTTGTGTTGTATAAATACATGAACATCACGTCAGGCGTAAATCGCATGTTCAGTGGGAAAAAAACGCCCCGATTAGACGTTATTTCATCATCTCTATAAATAGCAACAAATGCCAAAATGTATTTGATACTTTAGGAAATATCGAAAATGTTTGTGTATCGTAAATATTTACCAGAATTTGCTTTAAAACTGGAATAAACGGGATTATCAGGTAATTAGTAGCGATATTAACTGTATAATATGAACAAAATAAAACATGTTTATATACGAATATTCAAACAATAGTTATAAAAAGCTGATAATTAACAAAACAACAAATACGTCGTCACCATCTTGATTATTGATGTGGCTTCAAACTGCTAATTTTCTCAGCTTAAATATAATAGCAAATTCAACATGCAATTAATTTATAAATCCACCATATGCTGGAGCCTTGACCACTTGTATGTGCGAAAACATAATTACCTGACCTTGTTTATGTGTTAAATACATACACTACCGTCTACGGGCGGGAAACAAACTTAATTGGCCAGACACATTAACTATGCTTACATTATGCTAATACAATCCGCGCACAATAAATTTATTATGATTTTAATTATTATTATAATTGTTCTTTCAAAATTTGTTAACTACATGTGACTTATAATTTTAAAAAGAATTTTTATTTCATGATGCGCATCGACTAGGCATCATGTCGCGGATTGCGGCATGCCTCGGCGGACAGATGCGAAGTTTCGCGGCGAAATGCAACTTGCCGCCGCATACTGACGCGGCTTCAACGACTGACGTGGCATCGACTCATTTCACCTTGCCGTTGCGGATCGCGAAATACGTTTGTTCCGCTTTGGCTGTACTGTACATCCTCAACCATAGGGTATGTACTGCTTTGAAATCGATCATTATGTACCGGTATATTTCAGTCAGGCAAGTATAAATCATGAAGTAAAATTATTCAATTTTGATAAGAATTAGAATTTTAAGAATGGATTTATACTTGCCTGACTAGAGGACCTCCCTCCTCCCCATGTATTTTCGGTGACGTTTTGATGTCGCCGTAATAAAACTGACGAATGGGGTTTACACATGGTATATAAAGGAGGTTTTAAACAACGTGATAATGGTTAAGATCACATGGGTTCTATTTTTAGCGGATTGTTGATATTTATACGGGAATAATATCCTTATGTATATTTCAGTCAGGCAAGTATAAATCCATTCTTAAAATTCTAATTCTTATCAAAATTGAATAATTTCAAACTTATATTTACGTTAAAAAAATAAATTGCCTGTCAAAAAACTAAGCTAGTCATTATATTGAACATAGTTTGCATAAACACATCAAACAAATACTCATCATTTACACCTTTAAATAATTAAAAGCAATATTAAACAAACGTACCGACAATCAATTCAATTAAAAACCGACACAATTACACAAGTTTATCAATTGGTTACACTTAATTGCAAACAATATGCTGTTTAATTAATGTCCTTAATCAATCGTAATGGAGGGCAATATTTCAGAAACGAATCGACCAAAAAAATAAACATAACAACCAAGTACACATAATTATAATTAACGCCTTTATCAATTATAATCAAAATTCATTTTCAACAAACGGGCCGCCAATATATACCTGCCGTAATCAATATAGTTTTAAAGAAAAGGTGTTATAAAATATAGGGCCGAATATGCCTGGGCAATTTTGAGCCGAATAAGCTTGGTGCCGAATCGACCTGAATTTTTGTATACATCCTTTATGTTACTCTTAGCCCTTATAGTGGTTATTGTTATACAGCCCTACTTCATCTAAAATATTTTCAGCTTTTTGAACGATTTTGTTACTACCACAGGGTTAAATAAATCCAGATTACATTTATTTTCTTGCCTTTGTCCCTTCTATTTAGCTCACTTGAGCACAAACTGCTTGTGATGAGCTGTTTAGGCCACCCAATGTCAATGTCGGGCATAGTGCTTGGTGCGTCATGCTAAATAATTTTTTAGCTTGTTAACTTTCTTGAGCCCACATTTGTCATGAAAACATCCAATCTTGATGAAGATTTGTCAGAATGTTTTATTGTCAATATGTTAGAAGTTGGGTCACATGCATCCAAAAACTAGGCTATAAGGCCAGCGATTTTCCTTGTCCAATTGGGAAAAGTACCCGTACCGGTCCGATTGGGAAAAATTGAGTCGTGAAAACCTCAAAATTGGGAAAAATCGAGTCGTGAAATCCTGAAATTGGGAAAATCGCGTCGTGAAGTTTGGGTCTTATTGAATACATCATACAGTTCATACTTAATTGAACATACCCATTTAAATAATCATTTGCAGGCATGCCTTAATGACCATTAAGTTATAAAGTTTATATAAATAACAAAATATTATAAAGAACACACCAAATCAATTACTAGTTGTTTTAATCTCATTTAAAGCAATGTCTCTCTCTTTCATTTTTGTGAAAATTTCAACAATCTTTGATGTTTGATCATCACTCAGTTGCTTGCATCCCGCCCTGCACAGCATCATTATTGCTGTCAATGTGTCCTGTGATAGATGGTTCCGATTGGTTTTTTGGCATAATATTTGCTATTATGACTCATTTCAAACTACGATAAGGTTACAAACCGACGTAAAACAGTACGCTGGCTGCCTGGCAAAAGACCGGAAACAGTAACAACTCTATTGATTGAATGCGCTGAATAATAAAACCCGAAATTAATCGAGCGCGTGGTTACACACAACTATACGATTTTCTTTGTTCGCTCGCCGAAAGTTGGTTTAAGAAACTTTCTATCGTTTTGAGAAAAAATTCGGACGCTGATTGGGATTTTTCCAGATGCCGATTGGGAATTTGGGAATTTTCGCTCGATTGGGAAAGTACTGTTTTGGGAATTTGGGAATTTTCGTTCGATTGGGAAAGTACCGTTTACCGGTACTTTATAAAGAAGGAGGAAAATCGCTGAAGGCCTAATCTTGTTATCACTCTAGAGGCCACATGAATGACTGGATCTTTATGAAAATTGGTCAGATTGTTCATATTGACAATCACTAGGCCAATTTATAGAATCTGGGTAAATTTTACATTGCGTCAAAATCTAGGTCACCAGGTTAAGTCTTAGAAAAAATTGTAAATTGCTGAGAAATAGCTCGGACAAGAATTGCACTATATGTACAATGGAAAATTTCAAAGGGCCATAACTCTGTGAAAAATCATCCGACCATAACCGGCTGATAATATGCACATCTCCTGCTTGTAGTGAAGCTTCCCATAAAGTTTCATTGAATTCCCGTAATAAGTTGCTGAGAAATAGCCCGGACAAGAATTGCACTATATGTACAATGGAAAATTTCAAAGGGCCATAACGCTGGGAAAAATCATCCGACCAGAACCGGCTGATTATATGCACATCTCCTCTTGGTAGTGAAGCTTCCCATAAAGTTTCATTGAATTCCGGTCATTAGTTGCTGAGAAATAGCCCGGACAAGAATTGCACTTTACAAATGTATGTACAGCTAATGGAAAATTTCAAAGGGCCATAACTCTGTGAAAAATCATCCGACCAGAACCCCCTGATAATATGCACATCTCCTCTTGGTAGTGAAGCTTCCCATAAAGTGTAATTGAATTCCGGTCATTAGTTGCGGAGAAATAGCACGGACAAGAATTGCACTATATGTACAGTAAATGGAAATTTCAAAGGGCCATAACTCTGTGAAAATTCATCCTACCAGAACCGGCTGATAATATGCACATCTCTTCTTGGTAGTGAAGCTTCCCATAAAGTTTAATTGAATTCCGGTCATTAGTTGCTGAGAAATAGCGTGCACAGACGGACGGACGGATGGACACACGGACAGACGAGGCGGCGACTTTGTGGCAAAATTGTGCTCCCCCCCCAAATTTTTTGGGGGGAGCATAAAAATAATACTGTATTAAAGAATATCTCATAGTTATAAAGAGTATCGACTAACATATTTACAGCATAGGGACCAGACACACACAAAAATAAATCATATATGATATATAATATATAGACTAAGATTTACAGCGATTTATTCAAGGTATAAATGAGGCCGAAAAAGCCTGGTACTTGGGTTGAATTAGTTCTGGGCCTGAAAAAAAAACGGGGACGAAAAAGCTTGGTGCCGAAAGAGCCGACACCCTTATGGCTTTAAAAATATGTCCCTTGTATGTCTATAAAATCGAGTTAAAACAAACTTACATAGTAACGAGCATCAAACCTGTTACCGCCGACATCAAATTGCATGTTTTTTGTAGAAAAATGCACAAAACAAAAACTGAATAAAAAAAACGTCATCAAACCAACCGCGGAAGTTTTGAATTGACAATGTTTCGAAAGCAAAGTAAAAGGTTACACTGAACTAATGGGTTTCCAGTCAACTCGTACCTAAGTCAACTCGTACCCTTGTCAACTCGTACCCGATTTGGTCAACTCGTACTTTACTCATTTTTCAGATTGGTCAACTCGTACCTTTTTAATATTTGTTCTTTATGGAAACAAATTGCGATGGGTGTTTGCATGCATTTGAGTTTTTTTATGTTTATTGCAGGTACGAGTTGACCAAATAAAGTTATATTTTGGCATAGACTAACATAAATTGTATGTTTTTTTTACCAGGGTACGATATGACTAATTAAAGTAATTACCTAAGTGTATATATATATATATTATTCTTATTAATATGTCCAATATACAACACTTGTTTTCAAAGACCACAAACTTGTTCACACAGATCAACACGTTGTTCAATTAATCGACGGCGTCTGTGACACTCACAGATGGCTTGTACAGGCAGCTGAACGCCTTCAGCAGACCTGTGGAGGTGAGGTTGCCCTCTCTGTAGCTCTTCCACAGGGCGAAAGTATTCCCCTGAAGAGTCGCATATGTTGCTCGCTGGTATCGGCGGAGTTTCATATCCGAAACGAGCTCCGCGTTTCTGACAGCGGTGACGGCCTCATCGTGCATAAGCTTCGCCAGAAGATAGAATGGCGGGCAGCTGTCGTTGGCCTTGTGGTTGAGGCGTCGGCGCCACCCTGAAAATAAGAAACAAACTATTGTCATTACATCAAAGAAGCCGTAAAATATAATAATATATTTAAATTAACTGTAAGCAATATTGAATTAGTTATATAAAAACGTTAATTAGTTATATATCATTCACGTTCCATAAATACATCAGTTCTCATTGTATATACATATGGGGCCTGCTTTCTGCTAATCTTGGTATTAGTGTACATAGTACAACACACCAATGGCGGCTGAGCGCAGAATACTGCAATCGGCCGCCAAAAAAATCTATATGGATTTGCGGAGCAAAGATACTTTACTCTAACGTACATTTAGTCGTGTTACTATGTCAATTGCGGAAGAGAAACCTATCACCGAAGACGTAATTTATCATATATATCGGTCATTTTGGTTTGCTTATACAATAAATGGTCTTTTTAATTGAAAAGGCAGACGCAATCGACTAAAGTTTTAATATAAATTGACGTTTTATCTCTCCATTTGGAGACCGTTTACATAATTAACGAAATTGGTCTTTAAGTTGCGCTGATTACCATTTTAATATTTATATAAACAGTCCTGTTGTCATAACGGTGTTATTAGTCAACATTTTATCAAACAAAACGCCGACAAACACGTCCTTTATAATTATACACGTGTGAAAAATTATGAACTTGTCTACTTTTGAAAAAAACAACATTGTTTTTGTATAACCTTTATCTATATTCATATCAAAAACATACACAAAAACATATTTCACGTCTTTGATATATATATAAATAATTTTTAGGAGAGTGCGTGTTGACCAATTCGGGTACGAGTTGACTAGTGGGGGAACGAGTTGACCAAAAATCGGGTACGAGTTGACCAAATCGGATACGAGTTGACCGAAGGTACGAGTTGACTTAGGTACGAGTTGACTAGGTCCCAACTAATGTTGTGACCCAAGAGTCCGATTGCCTGGTCTTATGCTTACATGTAGTTTGTCTTGATTGCTTTGAGCTTTTTAGTACATACGTATAGCTCAAAGTTGTCCCTGATGAAAGCAAAATCCTTGTAAAAAATAATTATAAAGTATGTCTATTAAGTCGAGTTCAATAAACCTAATACATCGTAACAGCATTTAGTCGGTTCAAAAACCTTAATTGCTTATGTTGTCTGTATATGTATTGCCGACTCAAAATAAATCTTATCCTATCTTTTGGTAACAAACACAATACTTTTACCATCAGCGTGTCTTTTGTGGAAAAAATATCAAGACAAAATTTAATAAAATAAGTTTATAAAACCGTAAGCAGAAGTCTCAAATTGACAATGTTTTCAATCTGAAGAAGGTTCTGTCAACATTATCTCTTTTCCCAGCTAAAGCCTGCCTAAAGGCGGAGCGTCGATGTTTTGGAAAATTAATATCGGCTAACGAGAGCGCATGCTTTGCATGAGCGACAGCATTCGTAGGTAGTCAATTCCTTGCATTAAAATCATGCAGATGACGAGTGACGCAAATGATATTTTATCTTGTGACAGTTTGTTGGCTTTGTTTTCTTCCACACTTGTCGGCCCCACCAGTGTACACCACAAAGGTGAAATCTCGACATGTTACTAAGAAGACTGATTGTGGCCACCGGGTATAATCCTTATGTCATTGATAATATGGTCACAACATGTATTCGACTCGTAAAGCATTTAACAAATTATTGTTGAACATTTTCTCAACCAGTTAACGTGTTTGAATCTTTAAAAACAATCATTATTCTGCAAGCAAATCATGTCATGTGAGATTGTTTAATAAGGGCAAAAGAGACGGAGATTTTTTAATAAGAGCAAAAGAGACCTATTTTATTATGGTATCATTAATTTTATTTATGCCAGAAAACATGTTATGTGGCTCATATAACTGATTAACGTGCTGCCTGGGTGCCAGACTGTTAGTTTACATGAAGAAACCCTAACCAGTTGCACCTGCAAGCGACCCAGAGGGTCAGTACATGTACCTATGAGTTGATTATTGCAACTAGGTTTGGCATTTGAAAAATAAAGCTGACGGCATTTGAACAGTAAAGCTGACATCGACTGACAGTTGCAATTTGAAAATTGCGTGAAACTAAATAGCTTTTGCTTATTAAAGACTTCGTAATTAAGTAATGATTTCTGCACTTTAAATTAGCATGTGGATCCGTAGTATCGGCCCTCTTAATGAAAACATATATATATATATATATATATATATATATATATATATATATATATATATATATATATATATATATATATATATATATATATATATATATATATATATATATATATATATATAAGCAAACACTATGTCATACATGCGTAACTTTTTTTGCGTTCTAATACAATTAACATCCTTAAACTAAAAATAACACATTGACTTAGTCACTGTATTTGACATTTATTTTTGTGTTTACTCACCTTTTGTGTTGTAACAATATTTCTATTTCGAGCATATGTGATACATGTTTGAAATATAATCGAAATAGACTGTCATATTTAAATTTACACTTTTAAAATATAAAATTACACGTCAGTAAGCTAGAATTCACATTGTTCTCCGAAACCAATCAGTCATGGATTAGAACAAAAAATGGATAGTTTTCAATGCTTTGAAACTTTTTTTATCATCAAAACTACATGTTGAATCTTTAAATTACAATATGTATGTACATACATCTAACATAATCTTACATGTCGTACCATGAACGGTAATATATTTCTTTGTGATGTGTTATATGTCGAACGATGGGCATATTGTTTTTTCCATGAATAAAGCATATCTATATCTGCATGTATATCTATGCATGTCAGCTGGACTTTAGTTCAGAAGTCTTGACATTGTCTAAGTCTGTCCCCATGTATACTCACCTATGAAAACGTTAGTGTTTGTCTTAGACTTACTTAAAACTAAATGCATTGTGGGAGCTCTATACAGTATTCCAACTTGTTGGCGCTCTCAAATATTAAGCTACTTTTTATATTTGTAATATTCGGAGCCAAATAATTTAGCCCATATAAAAAGTCTCTCTAAATTCTTTGTGCGTCTTATAAATAAGACTGCTCAATACAGATGTCTGTATGGTGTCTACTGTAAGTACTTCTATGTATAGTGTGAAGTAATTTGAATAAGCTTAATTAAACGGTTTCTTAAATCAATAGGCTTCATATGTTAAACGGATACACCAATACTGTTATATGGTATTGTAAAGTCGATTCCAATGATTGAATAATGATGTTATACGATATGTATAATATTACTGATATTCATGTTCTGTCTTTCTATATTGTTTATTCAACATTTGATATTTTTTTATAAAGACTTCTTGTTATCATATTAGCCAACTATTAATACTGATAAATTTTAATAATTCAATATTCATGTTAGATAAGTTTAACTTCCTGCAATTTGTTCATGCAGTTCCATTTGTGCTTTCCTGTTCACTCTCCGAAGTAACTGTTAATATCTTCACATACATACACTATGTATGTTTGCATGATACAAATATTTTCATGTCATGCTGTTTTTACATTTTTATTGTGATTTCTACTTTAACTTGCTTGTGAGTAGATTTTAAGTAGATTGCTGTTATGGTTGTGTTGACAGGAATTGTATTGTGATAACTTTTGGCAGATTTACGGATCTGTGTCTGTTTTTTGAGCAATTGAATCTATTGCCCCATATGTTGCATTTTCTTCTTTTGAACTGCCTGGAGGACTTTTGCAAAAAATATTAAAAACGTAATAAAGAAAGGAAATCTGATTGCGACCTGTTTTGGGCTATTTTGTGGTTCTTTGTATTTTTGTTCTTTTTCAGAATGTATAGTGGACTTGCCTGTGTATATACATGTACATGTGCAGGGACCTATGTTTGTATAGGTCCCTGACATGTGTTGTGGGAGCATCAGTATCTGTCACACATGTATCATTTATACTCAACCATATTTGTTGTGTATTTTTGTTAGGTTTGAAGCTTTGTTTAATGCCTGTTTTTAAGAAAAAGCCATATTATGGGAAACCCCAAGCGTTTGGCGGATAGCTGGAGGGGGGAATTTTTTTTTTGAAGCATAACTTTTTCCAGAATGGATGGATTTCAAATAACTTCCCGTTAGTTGTCAGAATGATGAGATGTAGTATCAAGCACAACAAACATGGTAATACGTCCAAGCTCACAGGTCAAATGCCGATTGTACTACGAAAAATGCTATTTTATAAGTATGTGTATTCTAAAACGATTGGAATAATCAAGAGCAATGGCAAAAATTATAATGATACTAAAAAGCGATGAACGTTTTCCGTAAACCGCTCGGGTATTTCCGCCACCTATTTTGGTGACTGATGACGTCATTTTTTAAACAACGCGCATGACACGGAAACTCTTCCATTGTTATTACGGATTGGAGCTTGAAAACTTCGCGCTTAACATCAAATTTGACATTCAATATCGTGTTATTTTGTTAATTTTTCGTTACATTTCATTTTAAGCGTTTGATGAAATTAGTTTTTTGCATAATAAACGTTATTCGTCATAGTTCAGTGTGTTGCTTTCTGGTGAATGGAGCGTCCGGACAAAACTTCGAACTACACGAACCGTATTTCATAACTTAAAATGCTTTTTATATATTCTGAAATTGCGAGACAATATTCTAAATGTATTAATATTTCTAGTAACACGGAAACGTTTGAAACTGGGTTGTGTGGGGTCAAAATCTTGGTCACGAGGTCCAAATCGTACAAAAACCATGTAAACATTCAAGTGCCCATAATGTTTGGTTCAATAATGATGATACTTTAGGAGGAAGTTTGTTAGGGCAATATTAAGGCAAAGTTTAACATTTGGGTCATTTGGGGTCAAAATGTAGGTCACCAGGTCAAAGCTTGAAAAAAGCTTGTTATCACAATTGTGATGAGATCTTGGGTCATGTATGATTAAAAAATCTAGGTCACCAGATCAAATATAATAAAAAGAAAGCTTAATAACAAAATTAACGTTGTTTTTGTTGTTGTTAAAATTGTTTTGCACATGGTTTCACAAATATTTTAAGTACATCATTGATTAAAGTGATTTGTCAAATTTATAATTCAGTTCAGGAGCTGCATATTTTGAGTGGTGAACGGTCAAGGTCATCCTTCAAGGTCACAGGTCAAATATATGGTGGACATAGTGTTTCACAAACACAGCTTGTTCACCTAATAATTGAGTATTTTAAGAGAATGATTTTCTTGATGCAAATCAAAGTAATAGTCGTATCCGACACATCTGGCTCAAACAATTGATCACTATGTCATATTTTTGACAAAGATTGAATGAACCGACTCTTCTCAGGTGAGCGAACTAGGGCCATCTTGGCCTTTTTGTTTTATTTCCTAACGTCATTTCATGTTTTGGTTTCATGTTTCAACCAATTTTTCTATTTTTGTTTGCAACGATGACAGCTTAAAGCGGAAAATGATGTGATAAATAGAACGCACGTTAAGGGTTAAACTCGTTTAAGTATATTTTATCGGAAAGAAACATTGAACCTCTCGTAAATGCTTGTGTTTTGGGTCTTTTAAACTTAACTAAACGAAAGTATCTATTTTTAACACGCACCTAGTATTCTATATTTATTCTTCCACCATATGATTTCTCATTAAATACTTAATGTTGTATGTGTGAATTTCGAGGTTAAAGGTTACGAATTTGGTTGTTCATTGACAGAAAATATTTGATGGTAAAATAACACTAGCATTGGAATGATTGCCTATATATGGATACAATTAAGGTATACATCAAACACATATTCTAGAAGTGAATCATAATAATGGGCTTGAGAGCCAATATATGGTTATTACTATTTGCACCATTTTAAAAATAAATCGCAAACTTCACGTGCGGTTGTTGAAAATCGATTGATTGCGTCATTCAGTGATGCGTCAAGCACAAGAGTGTGTTTACATTTTTTGAACGCAATCTGGATTAAATATGAAGTGTTCCTGTACTGTGGATGTACAATAACAATATAATCTTCGTTCAGTGTGTTTTTAATATATGGCACGACTGAATCCTGTGCGATTAACTGGATTTCTTTATGCAGATTATACTACGAGGATAAACAATTTGCGGGTTTAAATATACTTGCCCAAATGCGAGCAATCTTGTTGGTAATTTTGGTTCAGTATCGGTGTAAGGACTATTTCTTTGGTAATTAAGTCGTGTCTTTGTTTAATGACCAAATAATGTCTATCCGCAAAGAATTGCATACGTATACCCTCTGTTTAATAACGGCAAAATTAAAGAATGTTGTTAAATGTTTCGGTTGTGCCGTGTACAGATTGAGGCTAAAATTTGTCATTGTGACCAACTTCCCAACATGGGTTTATTGCATCCAAACCGGGCTGCAACGGATATCTGAAATATCCGAGATTCGCGGATCCAAACGAGGATTCACGGATCTAACCGTAATTGGTAAAATCTGTTTCGAATCCGGATCTTATTTGAGTTTAACCTTTGCTTTGCGGTAATTGTTTCTTTCGCCCTAATACTTTTCGTTAAATTGTTTCTTTCTGTTTGAAAGGCTGACTGGTACGTAGTTTTTCACAATTATCGCTTCTTTTTCGACAAAGACATGGTTCTACAAGTCTACTTTCGTTTTTCGATGGTGCAAAATGGCGCAGAAGAAATTTCACGATGCACCTAGACAATTAAAATCCTCGGTGTGGAAGCATTTCGGGCCTTATCAGCATACGTATTCAAAAGAACTTGACAAAGCAAACACCATTTGCATAGTATGTTAGGTTCCCCTTGTATACAGAACCGGAACAACCTCCAACCTAAATATTATAATGTATTATATTAAGTATTATGTTATGATAGGAACTAAATGTTTTTGAAATTCAACAACTTGTTGTTTTTTAGATTTTTTTTAGATACAGGAACTTATTTGTT
Source organism: Dreissena polymorpha (assembly GCF_020536995.1). Classification (NCBI taxonomy): domain Eukaryota; kingdom Metazoa; phylum Mollusca; class Bivalvia; order Myida; family Dreissenidae; genus Dreissena; species Dreissena polymorpha. Next base: position 31,650,838 of record NC_068358.1, on the reverse strand, counting down.
TCAGTATTTTTGAGGTTCTTTAAGACACATGTAACTTGACAAGACTTTTGATTTATGAAGCAATTTTAATCTTGTCATATTGCAGATTTTTTGTTTATTTAAAAGGTTTATGAGGCTTCTTAGAATGTAACTTGATTATTGTTCTCTGTTTGGATTAATAAAGTTTATAATAATAATACAAATTAATTTCCTGTTTTTCATAAGAAATATATACGTTCTGGTGATTCAAAACATTATTTTGGTTATAGCAATATAAATTATAATTTATTGTGCGTACTTTTACTTTGAAATAAGGATTCGAACCGATATTCGATATCCGGGCCTTTGGATTCAAATTCGGATCCGATTGAAATTTTGGATTCGCTGCAGCACTACAAACCATGGTGAGTAGACCTATAACCAGTTGAGGGTTGGTTTATTTGTGCCACTTAAAAGATAAGTTCTGGATGAACACTTTTTGAAAGCTAACTACTGCGGCGAGATTTTGGCGTGAAACATTTAAATAAAAATAATAATTTGTATTTTAATAAAATTGTCTTTTCACTTCTGGCGTGTGAAACGTTGACATGCTGATAAAAGTTGAATCGAGGCATATATCCAGTGCTATATTAGCAGTGAAACTTTTGGGACCCACGCCCCAGGCCCCTTGTCGTCGTAATTCCTTTTTGAACGCCATTGTCCAGTTGATTGCCTCGAAATCACCAGCAAAACAATACGGTTTTGCAAATAATAAATGAATGTCACTTGGTAAGACAATGTCAATATAAAGAAGGGAAACTCCAGCTGCTGGAGCAGTTTTGCATTCTCATTGTTTACAATTAGTTGGTCCTTTATTTAAGGCAAGTGCTCAATTGCCAAAACAGCACAAAACAAAACAACATAAACACATATAAGAATAAAGCTGGGTTACCGCTTTGGAACGGTCAATGCAAAGCATTGGGGGTTTAAACCCGTTTAAGAGCGCTCAACCTCACACTTGGCCCAGCAATATTCATGATACATATAAATGTAAATACAATTTTACCTCATAGCATTGCAACTCAAATTAAACAATAATAAAATGGAAATAAAACGCATTTAATTAAATTACCATTTAATTACTCAATGGTAGGAAAGAGACCAGAGCAACAGAGTTACAACTTTTTGAGGAATGATGAAATGAAACTACGAACAAATGTCAACTACATCCGTTCTTTTTAGAAAAACATTTAAGAATATAGCATCATAAAGTTAATATATCAGATCATCATTGCGCAAATACATGAAGAAGCAGCAATAATGGGTGTAAAAGTTCCATAGTGCATAGCTTGGTTGTTTATGTGGCTGCAAAAAAATAAATCAAACAAGAAACGCCCGTCAGAGAGAAAATATAATAAAATTAAACGCTATAAACTCAATGACCTATGCATGTAAATTAAAACAGTCTGAGTGTGTCGTATGAAGCAATATAGAAACGATGACGTCAAAAAATCAATGTAGCCAAGAACAGTGAAAGTGTATCGTATGACGTATTTGAGAAGCGATGACACGATGGCGTGAACAAAAATTCAGGGGCAGTACTGTAAAATAAAAAAAATAAAATATTCAAGGGGCAGCACTGTAAACTCGAAGTACCAATAAAACCAGCTTAGGTGATTGAATATTTAAGAATCAAACATATAAAATGGTAATTCCATTAATAATTCAAAATTTTAAGAGAATAAAGATGTAGTGAATCGAAAACCAACAAGCATGTGTTTTTATGTACGTTAACATCATATCCTTTTGATAAAAATGAGTTAATTAAAATGAAAAGTTTAATATAAACATTTTCTTTAAAGGGATCTTTTCACGGTTTGGTAAATTGACAAAATTGAAAAAAAGTTGTTTCAGATTCGCAAATTTTCGGTTTAGTTATGATATTTGTGAGGGAACAGTATTGCTGAACATTTGCCATTGTCTAATATAGCCATTATATGCATCTTTTGACGATTTAAAAACCAAAATATTATAAAGCGTTGCAACGCGAAACGATTGAATAATTTGGAGAGTTCTGTTGTTGTCGTTTGAATTTGTGAAACTTCGAAGATTGCTTATATAACGTATAAAATACACATCTTATGTATGCTTGGCAGGATAGCTCAGTTGGCTAATGCGTTTTTACTTCAAGATTCCGGGGGTCACTGGTTCGAGCCCTCCTGCGGGCTACTTTTTTCCCCTCTTTTAAATTTTATTTTGGATTTTTTACTGGAGCTTTTAAAATCTAATGTTAACATTTATCAATATAAAGCATTTAATAACAAACTTCAAAACATGCCAAAATCTGTGAAAAGGCCCCTTTAAGACATTTTTATTTGCGAACACGCTTCAAAACATCTCCATATCATGAAGGGGGGGGGGGAATTCCATTAGTTAAATGCCATTTTAAAGAAACATTATATTTTGAAATTAAATCGCCATATTTTGAGTGAAATTTAACGAATTTACTTCTTAGGTTATCATACAAAAAACCTTGTTTTAATTTCTTCGTAAATATACGCTTACCATCATCAAAATCTTTAATGCATGAACATGCTCTGGCATAACGTACCAACTGCGAAATGTAAATATCATAGGGGGTACCTTTAGCGATGTTTCCATTTATGAACGGAAAATTAACAATTTCAAAGTTAAAGTCGTCCCGTTTGTCGTATGAACTTATCTTAATCATATTATTATTGATAGTAAGATGTAAGTCTACATACGCAGCATCTGTATTGGATTGACACGATCTATTTTAGACAAGTTCGTTCGGGTAGATTTTGCTAGATATTGCTCAAAGAATGGGTTATCTAAATTAAGTATGTCACCAATGTACCCACTAGTTAGGTTAAAACGTTGACTCAAATCTAGTTGTTTAGTTTTTGATAATTCTAACATAACATCGCTTTCATAACAATATAAAAATATCAGCTATAAGTGGCGCACAATTAGTACCCATAGGAATGCCGATAATTTATACAGAAGAAAAGTAAGTGCTGCACAAAAGTCAAGACGAGTCCAAAGGTTATTTTTATCTAATATTATACTGATTGGTAAAAAAAGCTGTTTTAGTATCTAAAACACGATACGAACACTTCTATCTAGCTAATGTTTTTTTCAATCAAAGACACAAGTTTTGATTTTATTAAAGTGTGAGGAAGCGTTGTATACAGTGTAGAAAAATCATAAGTGCTTACTTTCGGCACCTTATTTTTTTTTCTTTTCAATTTTATCAATAACTTCTAAGGAATTTTGAATTGACCAAAATAGGTTTATATTACTATTTTCATAAACTTTACTACAATATTTAGCTATATGATTTCTAATAGCACTCAATGCTGATGTTAGATACACTGATAATTGCTTGGTGGTACAAGACACTGAATTAGCGATAAAACGACTTGTATATGGCGTTTTATGCAATTTAGGTATCCAGTTGGCATAGATTTATTGCGAAAGGTATGCAGTATGAAAATGTAAAGCCAATGACATAGGAAAATATACTGAATCTATTGATTGTCGACCTATAATACGAAAAGGTGTAGAATGTGTACCAATTATTTTCTGTTTGTTGTTTTTGTTGGTGCGAAAACATGCATATGCAGGTTTTCATCATACATGAAATACAGAAATACGCGTATATTATATTGTTTAGAGTGAACTAAGCAATAGCAAATTTGATGTAGATTGTATTGTATTTTAGCCGAATTTTATCATTGTGTAAAAATCTGTGTGAACGTCGTAGCCTACAAGACGTTAAGTAACAGCATATCCGGATAATCATAAGTCAAGAAATTACAAGCAATATGGAAGTAAAATTATAAGTAATATGGAAGTAAAATTATAAACTGACTGAGCAAGCAGACTCTATTTTAATAGGCATTCACTGTTTCCTTTTGAAAATGATATTTTGATTCTAAAATTACTTTCAAGTTTTTGCTATGCGTTTTTACTAAGAATGTATTAATATCAAGCTAAGATTTTCAATAAATATACAAAGTATATCTGAAATTTTCATGAATCAAACTATTAAACATGGAGCGGGAAATTGAATTGGCTTTTATTTAAAATAGGAACACAACATAATTAAATATGTGCATGTACTCCACAAGATTCATTCTTGACAGAAATAAACATTTGCATCAGATCATGTAAAACAAAAGTTACAATAAGTGAATATTCCTTAATAAAGTCACTTACCTTTACTAACCAGCCATTGCCATCATAGCAAAGACAAAGCACGCACCCAGGAGGGCATATAGGCAAGCAGTATCCATGATGATACTTTCCTTTCTGTGTTTGCTATTGGAATATCTCAACACTAACAGTTGAGCGATCTTTATACTCAAGTTAAACAGCGTGTTGTTCAGTGTCGATATTCGACGTTTGAATTTCACATGTCACCGTGACTTTGTTAACTCGAGCATGCGGTGGATTTCTGTTTTGGCTTACACTGAAGATGTCATCATGACTTTGTTGACGTTTCAAGAAGACGGCTGAAATGTGTATGTTTGAACAACCTCAACTAGCTAGACGCACTAGATTGTGGCAGAAAACCAGTTTTATATCATTATTTCGCACTGGCAAACAGTATTAAACACGTTTATCTCAAACAGCCTAACAATCTGTTGCAGATTCATACAACGGCTAATGACCTTTTGCATGCAATCACATGTCATCGTAACTTTCTTAAAATTCCAGGAATATAAAAACGTTTGTCACAGTTTGACATTTTCTATATGTCAGTTTTTACATTTATTGAATTTGCATGAGCCGTTCCATAGTTAAAGTGCACGCGAAAGTTTAATTGTCATGGCGCATGCGCCGACTTTTCCGTTTGTCCTCGTTTGTCTTTGTCAAGGTGATTTGTCATTGTGTCGTCTGCTGTTGTTGGGTGAATCGGAATACTTCGGATTTATACATTTAGCGATGTATATCTACGAAGTCGGCCGAGGCTATCCAACGTGCTTTCGTGTGAGCACTGTTTACCGTATCCGTGCACTTGTTCTTTATGTTTTATATTTGAATGAAAGAAATATTGAGAGAAAGGTTCCTATTGGGTTGTTCGTTCACCCTTTTCTTCCTTTCCCGCCAAATTCCTTCGTCCCTCACAACCCTCGATGACTTTCACAAGTAAAGACGGTGTAAAATATCTCTTTATATTAAATATAAAGGATATTTATTATTATTAATTAATCGGACACTGTTGTAAGCTATTTTATATTATTCTTTTTACTTCATTTTATTAATGTATATGTTTTGTTTTCCGCAGCGCGTCCCATTAAGTTTTATTGTGATATTGATATGTGTAATCTTTCTATTGTGTGTTTATGTTAGATTGTTTTTATATATTTCTAACTAGATGTTATATCTTTATAGGCCCGTTTTATACGGATAAATATAATTAAGAACCTACGCCAGGACTTTGTTGTTCATATAAAGCACCCCTGTGACATTTATAAGCGATCGTGCTGCGAAGGTCTGTTTTTGCATACACTAACAATGTAATCGTGACCTTGTTGACGTTCCAAGACGCTGGTCCATACTTGCTGTTGCATTTGATTATCAGGGATCGTGTACTTGTATCCATCCCAATGTGTAAACAAGTTGATTTTTATGCCCCCATATCGGGGGTATATTGTTTTTGGCCTGTCTGTCATTGTATGTTTGTGTCCCAAAACTTTAACCAAAACTTTAACCTGGGTCATAACTTTTGCAATATTCAAGATAGCAACTTGATATTTGGCATGCATGTGTATCTCATAGAGCGGCACATTTTGAGTGGTGAAAGGTCAAGGTCAAGGTCATCCTTCAAGGTCAAAGGTCAAAAAAACAAATTCAAAAACTTGAACCAAAACTTTAACCTTCTTCATAACTTTTGCAATATTGAAGATAGCAACTTGATATTTGGCACGCATGTGTATCTCATGGAGCTGCACATTTTGAGTGGTAAAAGGTGAAGGTCATCCTTCAAGGTCAAAGGTCAAATTTATGGCTTCAAAGCGGCGCAATAGGGGGCATTGTGTTTCTGACAAACACATCTCTTGTTTACTACTATTGTTATTATAAAATGATTATGGTAACTATAGTTTAAGAAATAATTAATCGTTATAATATATTTACAATAAAGTATTCGTAAGAATTAAATAAACAGGAAATATATGTGCAATTGAAATTCTTTTTATCTTTAATTAATGCCTTTGAATATCGAACTTTATTAAATGGACACAATTGTAGTGCAAATAAAACTTAAATTTCTTATTTCTGTTTAGTGATACGTCACTTTAATACAATACACAATCTAATCAGTTAAATGGAGGAATACAAATTAACAAAAGTATTGGATACTACTACTACTTCTACTACTACTACTACTACTACTACTACTATTACTACTACTACTACTACTACTACTACTACTACTACTACTACTACTATTACTACTACTACTACTACTACTACTACTACTACAACTACTACTACTACTACTACTACTACTACTACTACTACTACTACTACTACTACTACTACTACTACTACTACGACTGCCACTACCACTACCACTACCACTACCACTACCACTACCACTACCACTACTACTACTACTACTACTACTACTACTACTACTACTACTACTACTGCTACTAATGCTACTACTGCTACTACTACTACTACCACTTCTACTAGTACTACTACTTCTACTACTACTACTACTACTACTACTACTACTACTACTACTACTACTACTACTACTACTACTACTACTACTACTACTACTACTACTACTACTACTACTACTACTTCTACTACTTCTTCTACAACTTCTACAACTTCTACTACTTCTACTACTTCTACTACTTGTACTACTTCTACTACTTCTAGCACTTCTACTTCTACTACTACTACTACTACTACTACTACTACTACTACTACTACTACTACTACTACTACTACTACTACTACTACTTTTACTACTACTACTACTACTACTACTAGCACTACTTCTACTACTTCTACAACAACTAGTACTATTACTACTACTACTACTACTACTACAATTGCTACTACTACTACTACTACTACTACTACTACTACTACTACTACTACTACTACTACTACTACTACTACTACTACTTCTACTACTTCTACTACTTCTACTACTGCTACTACTACTACTACTACTACTACTACTACTACTACTACTACTACTACTACTACTACTACTACTACTACTAGTAGTAGTACTACTACTACTTCTACTTCTACTACTACTAATACTACTACTAGTACTACTTCTACAACTTCAACAACTTCTACAACCTCTACAACTTCTACAACTTCTACAACTTCTACTACTTCTACTGCTTCTACAACTTCTACTACTTCTACTTCTTCTACTACTTCTTCTACTTTTGCTACTTCTACTTCTTCTACTACTACTTCTAGCACTTCTACTACTACTACTACTTCTACTACTACTACTACTACTACTACTACTACTACTACTACTACTACTACTACTACTACTACTACTACTACTACTCCTACTACTACTCCTACTACTACTACTACTATTACTACTACTACTAGCACTACTTTTACTACTTCTACAACAACAACAACAACAACTGCTACTACTACTACTACTACTACTACTACTACTTCTACTACTACTACTACTACTACTACTACTACTACTACTACTACTACTACTACTACTACTACTACTACTACTACTACTACTACTACCACTACTACTACTAGTACTTTACTAATATTTTCATATTTTTACAGCAATGTTCGACTTAATACAGCAAACAGGTGGTTTCAAGTCAATACCTTTACTTAATCTCCACGCAGAGTTGTCGTTCCTTGCTCTCACATACAACTCTGCGAAAGGCTCAGCACGCCATATTGTCTATAAAATAGTTAAAACCGAACAAACGCATTCAATGTATATTTGATTGGATATTTCAGATCGCATGCATTAAATTAAGAAATATGACTTTTAAATGTACGATAAAACGTGCAAAAACTTGCGAGTTTTAATGCAACTCTTTGGAACTAATTTATTGCCCATTTACGCAGATGGAATCATTCCACGCACTTCACAAATGTAAACAATTGAACATATTTTTTTTAGTGACGTTAGGAATTGCTTCGACGTGTGTATGTATGTTGGTTTCTTAACATAAAAAAAACATATCAATTTTATAATAATGAATTAAGACTGATATAAGATATCATGGTATGAGATGGTTTTCTTTAATGCAGTGAATGCAATGTAACCGTCGTGCAAGAGATTGTTTAGTATTCTGTAACCTCAATGATGAACGCTTGGAATGATCATGCCATAAATGAGACGCTTTCAAACCGATAGTCCGTTCTGAGCCCAACACAGAGGTGAATGTAATGTAACCGTCGTGCAAGAGATTGACCTTTACTTTGCACTCTTGATTACTTTATTACGAAGAGAACAAAAGGGACATAAATCTTGTATAACATATAATAGACTGGCTACCGGTTACATTCGGTTACATGCCAATATAACATATATCTATCAACATCCCTCTTTCTTTAAAAACAATATTATTAAGATCCATTAACAATAGTAATCACTCTTAGAACAGTCTAAAGATATAAACTTTTACAAACTTGACTAGAATTAAACATGTTCAAACAATTTGTATTTTACTAACTTGACTAGACATTTTAAAACTCTGATCAAATTATCAAGCTGGTAGCTAAAATTTCTGTCCTTAAATCTAATCTTCAGTCTTAGACATATGAAAACTATTCATTGATTTCACACAAAACCTTCAAGACACTGGGGTCTTTGAATGTTTCCGCGGGGCCTTAGGTTGTATCTGCTCGGGCCGGATTCCGAAGCTGCTGTTGGTTCTGATTCAGAGGCTGCTGTCGTGTTGCCTGCTAAAGCTGTTGCAGTCGTACGAGTAGTTTCAGGCGTCTTTGGCGCGCTTTGATTACGAATTTTCTGTTCTGTATTTGGAACAAGTCCGATGCGACCTTGTTCCAAGGTGGTCGTAGTCCATCACTATGTTGTTTCAACTTTTCCTGTTGAGGGGGAGTTTTTCTGTCCTCACATTGTACACATTTCTTCGTGAATTCTTTCAGTTCTGCTCTCATACCTTGCTAGAATATCGTTCCGCGTGCTCTTCTGTCCATACTATCATAGCCTAGATGTGCTTTGTGCAGTCTTTGCAGCATTTCTTTTCTCAGGCTTTTTGGAATAACTATTGCTTCACCTTTGAAGATCACTCCATCTTGCACACCGAGAGTATCTCTGAGAGGGTGCTATTGTCCGAGCTCAGCACTAATGTCACTTTTTTCGGCCATCCAGTGATTATCAAGTGCTGAAGCTCTTGCATTGACGAATCTTCTTCTGTTGCACGTCTGATTTCCAGAATTCTTGCATCTGGAAACTGGTCGAATGCACCTTTTTTGACATTTCGAATGTCCAACCGATCTGCAGTTTCATTTTCCTTTAATTCTGGGTATGCACGACTCAGAGCATCCGCGATCACGAGATCTGAGCCCTTCACAAACTGGAACTCGATTTCATACCTCAGGAGTTTCATAATTATATCTTGTAGTCGTTTTGGCGCTTGTACCAAAGGCTTTTTCAAAATAGTCTCTAATGGTTAATGATCGGTCTGCACTACTACTTTGATTCCAAAGGTGTATTGGTCAAATCGCGTCAGTCCATATAGAATTGCTAGTGCTTCTTTTCCGATTTGCGCCCATTTTCGCTCAGCGGGAGTTAGAGCACGCGAGGCGAATTCCACAGGATGTCCATTCTGCAAAAGACATGCACCCAGTCCGTGTTGCGATGAGTCCACTTGCAGCACGACTACTTTTTCAGGATCAAAGTACGCCAAAACTGGGGCGCTCGTGATTTGCGCTTTCACTTTTTCTAAGCTTTCGTCACACTCATTTGTCCATTCCCACTTGGCATCTTTACGCGTTAGTTAACGAATGGCTCCATGGTCGACGCAAGATCAGGTAGAAATTTGCTCATGTATTGCACTAGTCCGCAGAGTTGTCGAGCCTCTGTGACATTTTTCGGCTTCGGCATGTTTTGGATGGCTTTCAATTTGTTCTCATCGGGCAAAACACCTTTTTCTGTTATTCTGTGTCCATGAAAGATCACTTCTTTTCAGACCTCTGTCTTTTCTTCATTCAGAATAATGTTCTGTTCTGAGCATCGTTTTGCAAGTAATTTCAGTTTGCGGTCATTGTCCGACTTTGCTGATTGTTCTGTTTCACCGCAGCCAACGTCGATGATTTCATCTGCGATCACAAAAATGCCTTCGAGACCGTTCAAAGCTTCGTTTAGCTTTCTCGCAAAGATCTCACTTGATACACATAGCCCAAATGGTAATCTTGACCATCGGAATCGTCCAAAAGGGGTTATCATCGTTTTGAGCTTGCTCGACTCTTCATCTAATCGCACATGCCAGAATGCTTCTTTGACATCGATTTTGGTGAACAACTTTGCCTGGTTGAGATTTGGCAAGACATCATCAAATGTGGCAAGTCTGTACCGCTCTCTTTTCAGCACTTTGATTAGGGGTTGGGGGTCTAAGCAGATACGCAGGCTCCCTGAAGATTTTCGTACCACGGCCATCTAGTTCACCCATTCAGTAAGCTCTTCGACTGGAACAAGAATATCTCTTTCTACAAGCTTGTCAAGTTCTTGTTTCACTTGGCCTTGGATGGCGATTGGTATCTTTCGTGCTGGCAAAACAACTGGTTTGGCATCTTCTTCTACGTAGAGCTTAGCTTCACCTAGATCACCAAGATCTTTTTCAACTTTCCCCACAAAGGCATCTGTGTTAATGTTTATCAGGTTCATTTCTTGCACCGATTTCAACCCTAACAGGTTCTTGAAGTCGTTCGGGACAACGATGAATCTGACATCATAAATATTGTCAGTTTTTGGATTTTTTACAGGAAGTGTCACTTCACCAAGTGGTTTCATCGTCGTTTTGTTCCACATTCTTAGTGTAGACGCGTTACCTTTGACCTGTGATTTCCTCACAAACATCTGGTTAATCGTGAAAATTTCACATTACAGTCATTTACTACCATTGTAGCTATTACTCGGGTTCTAAAGTCAAATTGTGTTAACCAGAAATCATCACTTTCAAGTTCAGCATTTTCATCTTGGACCATGTGAACGTTAGTTCTGCATTTAGTTAGTTCTCGTGTGTGTAGGTTGCTGGCATGCAGACCTAGCTTGGAATTGCACAACTATTAATTAAGGATGTTTAACATCGAACATCTGGTTTCGTGGGATTTCCATGTTTACTTAAATTTTGTCCTGAGAACATCTTAAAAGCTGAAAGACGTATCAATATGAAAATGTTTATGAAGGGAGATTTCATTAAGGGCCTGGTATGAAAGAGTTAATGGGCGTTGTAATATATTTATATCGCAATATGCGGACTCGTTTAGTGCTATTGGAATGTGTTTCCTGTTGTTGTTTTTTTTTATTAAAATTGTGCCTGAAGAGACGGATAAATATTTGTTTTATAATTGTGTAGTCACCTAAAACACATCTCACTTATCTATGCATATTTTGTCTGAAATTGTAGTTTCTCCACTCAGCAAACTTTGTGACTGAATAAGTCTCACTATTTATCATGTCTCTTTGTTAAATTTTGGACTGCATGTCTTATAATTGTATTTAAAATACATGAAGCGTGCATCAGCTTCGTGCACTTTTGGTGAAGCGATTGCAACCTTTTTCGATTTATCTTCTTCGAATTTGACGTGAATGGTTTATCATCTAATCAAACCAATAAAACCCCAAACTTCACCAACTGTTTAATAGCCGTCGGAAATTACACAATCCCTATTATAGACGATCTAAGCCATACAATGCTTTCAAGAAAAACAATAATCGAACACGAAAAGAAGTGTTCCTAATAGTTGCAATGTTTGCTCTCAGGTCACAAATAAAGATCAGCATCATCTCGTCCCTGGCACACGCAACGCTAATGCAAAAATGTTCGATCTTCGCTAGCCTGTTCTCTGCTAATAAACAAACATGCAACACGTGGGTACATGACGGAATATTTGCATAGTGGATAGCCCGACCTCTTTACGTGCTTGTTGTATATCTTTACATTACATTTTCAGTAAACATGAATTATGACTTTGTAAACTTAAATAAATCTGAAAGTGTAAAACACAAAATGGGCGTGAAAAAATAGACTCAGTTTAATAGGATAAACGATTAATGTCCTCTTCAGTGTAAAATGATTGTTTATACTGCATGGGTGCACACAGCCGATTAAAGTCCGATGTCGTGTTTTAAAATTGACTGAAACGGTCTTCATATGTGGAATCGCATGCGAATGCAGGGGTTCATTTTGACATGAGACCAACTTAATGAAGTACAACACCCTGCAAGTTTTTTTAAGCGTAAGCAAAAATAAAAATAAAAACTTAATTTCCTTTCATTCTTTTGGAAATAATCTGCATTCTTAAAAACTTAATGAAATCCTTGCATATGAACGATATTAATTAAACTCATTTGTAATTACAAAATACAAATATGTTGACTGTTTGGGAATTTCCTTTTTCCGCGGACTATAAATTGGCTTATGCATTGGTAAAATATTGCATTCAGTAATTCGGTTTTGCCAAAATGGTTAGAAAATACATTGAAGTCAAGTCTCTTTAAATAGTAACATGTAAAGATATTTATCACATGCCATACGCTGTTTCCCGTGTAATATAACCATTACGAATATGTTTATCTTACACATTCGTAATATATTTTTTAAGCGTTTTTATTGCATTAGTTTTCGTTTATTGACCAATCGCATTTTGTTATTTTGCTGAAATGACGTTGCAACGTCAAAAGACGTCACGAAATAAAAACAAAATTCGGAATTTATCATTATGTTTGCGTAAATATTTATTTAATTTGCTCATTTAAAAGCATGCGATAAAAAAAGATCTGACACTGGTTGTCATTTCATACCATTTTTCATTAAACTCGTTCAGGAAATTCATTAGTAAGCTCGCCGAAGGCTCGCTTACTAACAACATTCCTGTTTAATAAATTATGGTATGATATGACAACTCATGACAGATCCTATATATATATCAGACGTGTTGTAATTGCATCGATTTGGAATGCTCAATAAATAATGATTATTTTTCCACTTATTGACCAAGATTTATTCGTCCTCTATTGATGATATGGATGCTTCAAGTTGGCAACTGGAGCTCAGCCATCGATCAAGCTGGCCACAAAGATTACAATCATATGGGCAAGATCCACGAAATTAAGGACGAACTGAAGCTCTACCGCTGGGAATCATCGGCCTTGACGAGGTCAGTTAGCTAGGATTTGGAGAAACATCAACAGACGAAGGCCACAAGATATGGTTAGTAGGGAAGGATTCAAAACATCGCCACGAGATGGCTTTCATCGTAATGAAGGAGGTAGTCAACAGCGTCATCAATCGCACACCAATCTTAAGCAGGCAAATCTATATTCGTATCTCAACGAGACCTCACAACATCACTACTATTCATATCTACGCACGCACATCGTATTAGATAGAACAGTTTTAGGAAGGGTTTGAGCTCATCATGGCCAATTAAACGAAGAAAGACATCCTCCTCGTCCAAGGCGACTGGAACGCTAACGTTGGACCCGACGCCTACAAACATTGGTCAGAAACTGTAGGAAGATTTGGTATAGGAGAGACTTATGACAGAGGGCTGAGACTTTTTGAGTTCGCCAGAAGCAACCAACTCACACTGGCCAACACGCTTTACCCACACAAACCGTCCAGAACAGTGACCAGAAGCATGCTCCATCCGGCAAACAATTAGATCCATTTTATACTGACCCCACAACGGCTCTTATCCAGCATAAACAAGATCTAAAGATAGCAGTGGCACTTCAAATACAGATAGGCGGTAAGTTTGCCGCCCTGAACATCATACACAATGACATCGACACCATCACCAGAAGTCCCGCTGATATCGGCCGAATAAATTTTGGGAAAAAGAGAATGGCGAACAAGCCGTGGGTGGAGACCATGGCCCTATGCGACAAGAGAAGAGATCTTAGGCCAGGAGTCTAGGACAGAATACCAGAAAGACAACTGGGAGGTGGAAAGTGGAAGATGAAATATGCAAAGGACGAACGGATTGAGGAGCAATGTACCAACATTGACTAAGAGATTACCACAGGCACCCTTAAGACCCTCACAAAGACCAGTCAGTCCAAGGCAGACGCTGACGAGAACCTCATCACCGAGACCCCAGTCTACTTCAGAATTATCCCAGGCCAGAAGGGGACGACAAACGTCCGTCCATACTTATTAATGGCCGAGGAGGAGCCAGTGCGCAGTATGAAGGCAGGAAACTCTCCGGGAGTTGACAACGTCCTTCTGAACGAATTTAAAATGTAGGAGAGGCAGAAATCCAGCAATGCGGCACTATGCCAGAAGATCTGGTAGCAGGAAAAGTGGCACAAGGAGTGTCAGGGTTGTCAGCTTTACTCTATATATACTCGCAACCAATGTATAATTTAATATACGAAAACAACATATTCAAATACATTTGTAAGGAAAAAATAATGATAGTTCTGCTTCTAAAGGGCAGTGTGCAACGAAATTTGTTTGCCCTTGATCTTTGCCAAAGGAACACGGGTCATGCACATGCCTCATTTCCTGATAACGGTGATACATTGCATAAGGGCTTTTGAAAATCCCTTGATGATTCGAAGAATCCTAATAAGTAAGGCATATTAAATCAAAATTGTAACATTTGTCAACATTGTATGACCATGAACCTAGAGATCTTAGTCTTACTTGAGACGCTGAACAAGATAAAGAAGAAATATATTGCATAATCCATTAATTCATAGTAAAGTAAAGGCTTTATTATAAACCCTTACCAATTGTGTGAACTTTGAGCTCATTTTGTGACATTGACCTTCCCTTTAGGTTTATGAGTCTCGCATGTGACCCAGCCCCGGATAATTGAGAACAATTTTGGTTAATATCATGGCCGTAACTAATATATTATTGGAGATAAAGCTCAAGAAAGACAAAATTCTACGTAAAACGGTATTGTCAAGTTTAAATTTTTACGTCTTAATTTGACGAGCAGTTCTAAGATGTGGTTATTTTCAATTCGACCATGGCTATTACTCCGTATTTTGCAAATGGATTTTCACATGGATAATCTTCTTATCCATGTATACACCCACACCAACTTTCAATTTATTCTGACCACGCATTAATAAGATATGGCCAAGGGCACGACAGTTTTCCAGACGGACGTAAGGACGGACAAGACCAAAATTATATCCCTATGTCTTCGGTGGGTTATTATAAAGGAAGAAACAACATATAAGAATATAATTTAATTAAATCGTGGCCATGTCTAATCTGTATCCGTTAAATACATGCAAATTATAACGTCCCAATATTCAACGTTTCCTGTACACTTATATAACTTAACCACATATAACAACAAACAAGAAAGCACGCAAGGTCACATGAGCGTAGAAGAATTGTAAATAAACTTGATGTGTGGACTTTGAGTCGACTAAACACAGATTGATAAGCGGTATTTTTAGGCACAGATTACTTTAACGAACGTAAGTGTGCGGTATTAAGACTTTCACTGCAGCTAAGACAATGGTTTTGTGCACTCTGCAGCCGAATGAGACATCCGTTATGTATGATTATTGCGCCTGTGAAAATTAAATAAACGTGTAACTTTACAGTAGATTTTCTTAAACTGTATAGAACTGAGTTCATTGATCGTGTAAGATAAACTTTAATATTAATAAATGGACTACAAAACAAACACGACGCCGGGTGATTTCTTTATGATTTCCGACAAGGCAAAACCAGTGACTAGCCGTATCGCAACTCCGGAAATCGTATTGACGGGTACGAGTAGCGTTCTTTCTATCATAGGCGCTTTCATTATATTCGCTACCTACAGATTCGTACCCAAGCAGTATAATTTTACGAGGAAGTTACTTGTTTATTTGACGATTGCGGATTTTATAACGGCAGTTGGAAATCTGGTCGGAGTGTCAAGATATGTTTATGTTTATGGGGCTAACACGGTGAGTTTAATTTTTTTTTCTTATTTCTTATTTCTTTTATAAATACACGAATATATGCACACATGTGTAAGTTAAGGGGACACTTTTTGGCTATATTGTGAGATCTGGGTTCGAACCGGCTTTCATTCACCGATAACGGCAACACATGAAAAAAGAATTCCAGAATGATTGTGGCTGTGTTTCACAATATATAGGCAAATCAGTTATTTTCACAGTTTCACTATAATTTCAACAGGCGTTGTAAATTTACATTAGGTTCAAATTTCACAAGTTTTCCAGACCATTATAAGGGCAATTCAACGTCAATTTGAACCATTCTAATTGAGCACATGAAATATTGCTGCGTAACTTAACAGATAATAGATTTCAACTGAACAAACAATTGAGATTTGTCAATACATTCCAGAGATATGAGGCCTTATTAAATATACTGATATCATTTCAGGGCTAGGAATGCTTATGTTCTAATGCGCTGTGGTATTACACATTCTCTAGCTTTACACTAGTCTGTTTTTCGGATTAAATAAACATGCAATTTAAAACTCCCCCACCTCAAGTTGACACATAATGCTTATAAAACAGATAAAATGCTGCTCGGTGTTTATGTATCCTTATCTATGATAAATTTCTCCCTTGCAAATTCGCATTTTTGGACCATACAAAGCTTTCTGAGCCTAATATTTAAATATATGTTTATTACATTACATTAATGCAATGTGTACGGCTAAGAGTTAATAATACCAATTTAAATAGAGTGTTATTTATTAAAACATATTTTTAACGTTACAACTGTTATTATGTGAATATTGATCCGTTTAAAGTGAAAAACTACATGAACATTTTGAATCATAATGCATATCTCTTAATTATTAGTTAAAAGTCGGACAGCTCCTTCTTTAGGAGTTCGATCAATTTTGCAAACATTTTCTTCGTTTTCCAGCATGACCAGGACTGCACGAATGGCACAGGATCGACCGATGACAAAGACTACATCCCGGACAACAGCCTTCAAGATCTGTGTCGCATCCAGAGTTTCTTCACTACTGCCTCCAACTTGTCCTCCTTCCTTTGGACGTTCGTCATCGCCTTACATATATGGGCTACGGTCATTTTAAAAATAACGGTGACGTCACGTAGAATCGCTCACGTGATCTACCATGTCCTCTGCTGGGGCATTCCGAGTAATTAACTTTGGAGTAGATATAATTAAAATAACATTAGTTTGTCTTCCATCTCTGTTGATGTACTACATTTTCTTTAAATTGTTCTTATTTGTGGAAGCTGAGTAAGAGCACGTTTGGTCTGTAAAAGAATTTGTTGACCAATTAAATGTCATAATTTCGGTAAAATATGTTTACTGTGCTGTGATTTATAGATTTTGTTATCGGCAGAATTAATTTTAAAGAATGAAAATTTAAAAAAACTAACATGGCTTATAGTATTTTCTTTACGTTTACAGGATTGTTTACATAAACACATGTTCGACACTTAGGAAAGTATCATAATTGTTAACAAATGTTATCGGTGTGTTTCATAAAAGCAACATACTGTCGTTACAGTTGTCATTGTGAGTACTATGGTGTCACACCTAGGCGAGGACTATTGTTATGGCACAGGCGTCTGGTGCGGCCTCAAGAGTAACGGAGACATGACGGAGCTCAGGCGGCTCATGTTTCTCGCAGACGTCGGCTGGCAGCTCCCCTCTTACGTCATTTCCTGCTTTTTCTACATGCACATCATTTTCTATTTGGTAAGCTTTGTTGTGACTTTGATAGTCATACACGTTTTGTGAATTTTGTTTAAAATACAAGCCATTATACACAGGGGTCTATCTCGTGATAGTCAAGATGGCGACGTATATGCCGAGGCAGGTATTTTTGCCAATGTATACCCTTCTTGGCTATCACGTGATTACCATCTCTGTTATATATGATTTCGAATTCCGTGGTGGTAGGGTGGTACGTATTTAGTGAGCGGGAAATTAATATATGTCTAAACATAGTATTTGCAGTTAATCATGCAATAGCGTATAGGCCTATATTTCCCGCGTTTACTCATTATTGAGCAATTGATATTCTGGAATCTTTGCAATGAAACTGTAATTCGTAAATGTTACCATACAATGAGCTTATCGGAAATAAAATTTCAAATTATCAGTTTTCGATTTTCTCCCATTAAAATCCGTATACCGGGTATGACGTATATAACGAATTATTTTTCCATGTTTTTACCTATTTAAAGCCGATATTTATATGTAGAAAAATATAGTTTGTCGTTTGTATGTATCATTGCAGTTTCTACATAAGCGTTCCTTGCAAGACGAATCCCAAGATCAACTACGCAAGGAAGACAGGAACTACCTGCTAGTCTGGTTCGTGTTGTACGCCCTCAAACTGTGGGGAGTCATTCGCTTTTTCTTAACGGCGTACTTGACTGATGATATGTTACAACTCCCAATCACTAAAATATGGTTGGAAGTTCTGTTGATCGTACAGAGTTATGGCGCTAGCGGACAGGCGTTTTGGAACTGTGTCCTGTTCTGTTTTTGTGACGCAACTGTGCGCTGTAAGATGTGGCGATGCAATAAAGTCCCCGTTCAAGCGGAAGCAGCTGAAGCTAGTGAAAATATGCCATTATTGCTGGAGTTACATGACAATCATAGAAAAGACATGACAAAACAGTACATAATTTAAACACATCAAAATATGATATGCTTTTTGTCACATTAAATCATTTTAACATTTCATTATACCAATAAACAAATTGTAATCACAGATACACATAAACACAATAAATACAGAGATAGTTATGCGGAAAACAAAAAACGATGATTATGACATTTCCATAAATTAACATAAATTAACTTCTGTTCAGAGTAAGGAAGACCAACTCTGTGTATATTACACACGAGTATTCAGGAAAGTCATTCTTAATTTTAGCGCTTCTTTAATATCATTTGCTAGCATTATAAGTTCGTGTTTAGAATCACTTTTTAGTTATTGGGGAAATGTGTGAACAGGCAATCAAATTTTTAGGTTTTTTTTCCTAATATCGACAAGCAAACTTCAAGCATTTGCCAATAAAATATAATTTGTATTCAATATCAATTTCGCTACAATAAAGACAATATCGTTCGTTTGTATAATGAGTAGCATATCGACTTATAAGAGAATTGGGAACACTATCTGTAAACATAAACATTCATACACAGGTTCAAATTAACTATACTCGTCTATCACTTGGCCAATATCTACTGTTCTATACCAATCATGGGTATTCAAATCAATAATGCTACGTTTAAAAAGAAGCCTTCAAAAACTAACATCGACAGCATCGACAATATCAAATAAATAAGAAAACCATTAATTGTCCAAAAAATTATTAATATATGAAACCCTATTTATTTGGAAGTTCTAACTATAACGTTTAAAATAATAAAACTTTTCACCTGAATAATTTACATTTGATCCAAAGGAAACGTCAAATAATTGACAAATGTCTTTAATCAAATTCCTTACATTTGTCGAGTACAATATCCGCTGATTTAAGTTCTTTATCTGATATATATTATTAAATCAAAGTTAAGTTTAAATTTAAGAATTTCAAATATAACTAACAACGGTTCCGTTAATTGAAATCAATGACTACTTCTATTGGCCATCATACTTCTATTGGCCATCATACGTTCAATTTTCGGTAGGTAACATTCAACCACGCTTTCGAAATAACATGATTTTTTGTCTAACCTTCTATTTCACGTTTATATATTATCAACCACAGTGCATCTTTATAGATAGTATCAAAATATTTTACCATATCAAAGTATATCACATATAAACATTGTTTTATTTAAGGCAATGATATAAATATTGCATTTACAATGTACCGCCTTTTCCTAAAACCAAATGGAGCTTCTGAAACAGTATTAAAGTTATAATATAGTGTTAATATGGTATTATGAACAACTGTTGAACAACATGTAGATACGATGCTAAGACGTGTAATACCCCATGTACCCGGTAGTCATTCACGTCAAAAGCACTGTATTGTGCATATGAATAACACTACCCTCTGTCCACTTACCCGGATAAAATCTTTAGCTTGAAATTTAATTGACTATTGACTTCCATCCTTTGCATGTCATCACCCTCCATCATAAAGATAACCTTAGAAGTGTAGCATATGTTGTTCATCTCTGATTGCATTACGCGATTGTTTTATCGTTGACATACACAGGTATGCGAAGAAATACGATCTTTACTTTATATTTAATATACATTTTATTTAGAATTAAAAAAAACACTAACCTAAGCTTTGTCGCGGTTTTTAATGATTAAATAACATTGGCATTTTGTTGCACAGTAAGCAGTTGATAAAGTTCCGGAAAACGCGCATTTGGCAGAATCATTTCTTGAGCAAAATTTATCCTCTTCGTGTTTGCAGTCAAAAATGGCTGCACAAATGACAAAAATGATTATATTTGAGAAACAATTTTCATAGTTGTTTTGTTTCCATTAGTTTTCAAGCCATTTTATTCCAAGATTGCAAACAAAAACATATACTATTTGAACAATAACACAATCGTGTAATGCAATCAGAAATGAAAACACAACACGTGCTACATGTCTAAGGTTATTTATTTGATGGAGGTTGATGACATGCAAAGGATTGAGGACAGTAATGTTTCCCTACCTTTACAATTACATGTTATTTATTATGGAAAAAAAACTTTTAAGAAATATAAAAACGAGGCTATTCTCCATTTTGTAAAGACGAACAAGGATGTATAGAACGTAATAACAGATGAAATGGCATAGAAAACATTTGGTGTAAATAATTAAAATGTTTGACACAAATTTCCTTCATATAATATTTTCCAAGTAGCACTTTGTGAGACAATGGTATTACATAGTTCCCGTTCACTGTCAAAGTATTTTAAACAGTTTTTAAAATTAATATTTTTTAATGTTTTTATACTCATAATATGTGTATTTCTTGGCTCCTTTTATGCTTGAAATGTATTTATTCATTTTATACTTGTATAAGTATATCTTGTAAAACTTAATAACATTATTTATGGTTCAAGCAGAATTTGTTAAATATCTAGTTATTAAAATTGGCATATTAATGAAAGGAAAAGATAGCCATGGTAACATTTCATCAGTAGTTGCTTTAGATGTCTGACATTTCCAGAATAAATGCTCTAAATTTTCCTCACATCGTTTGCAAAACGAACATAATAAAACATCAGTAATTTTATTATATTCAAAAAACTTATTGTGCAAAATATCGTGTACATTGAATACACTGCCTTTAACATCATTGGTTTTTAAAAAGGGTAGCTCAAATATGCAATTCCATTATTTTTCAGTAATTATGGCATTGAGTTTTGTACATCATTTTGCTTTTACTGATGGTTGCTTATTATTTTTATTTAAAATGACAGTATTTTGCTCCATATTCTTTTTTTAATATAAGTTGCAGTAATAAGGGTAAGAGGGTTTGATAATTTGTTGGGGTTGGGCAAGATATACACTTTTTTCATAAAATGTATTCCCCCCCCCCCCACCAGTATAGTTAATGAAATGTAAGTTCAAATTTTACATTATACTTATTTCATCAACAGAAAAATGTTCATTTATTAATATATCACATATACAATGGATTCCAGCATCGAACCATGACTTATTTTGTATTTAGTTGAAATTATTTCATATCAATATATTTGGATTATAAAGAGTGGATTAAACAAGAACTCTTCTGTTTAATTCATATTCACGACAATACAAATTGAAGCTTACAAAACTTTTTGGGTTAAAAAAGGGGTTGGAATCCTGTAATATATATTTTAATCATAAACATTGATTGATTTTGTGCAACCATGTAAGTTTCAATGCTGGAATAAATAGCATCAAAATCGATCATTTTCAACCCTCCTTTTCTTTATTCTTTTTCAATTGTTGAGAACTTGTTTGATTTGGTTATACCCGTCCCAAATAAATCTTAGAATAGTAGTTTTTTATTGAATGAATAATTTATTGGGTGGATTAGGCAATTAAATGAACGAGGGATTGAATATTGACACAATAAGTGTATTAACAATAACAATCTTTCCAACTGGTGTTACAATTCTTCAAATTTTTCAGAATATGTTACATTATAACTATTTGTCAATCCATGAGCGTAATAAATTGTAATTATTGTTGACAGGTCAACATGGACATTAACTCCAAGCATGTTAAAGTTGTGTTGCATCCAATTGAATTCTCATATCCACAAACTGTGATAATTGATGTTTTATTCCATTAATTGTAATACCTTTTATATTTGTGTTATATCTCATTACCAATGAAAACAACTTCAGCGCAGAGGATAAAAATATATCACGAAATGGGATTCAATAAGATAAGTAACCGCACCGAGAAACATCTGATTATGAATCTTTATGTAAAATGTGAAACCAGCGCTCCAATGTTTGGACATACATTAAAGAAGGAAAGCGTATTCTTTATAAGAGACAATACCAATGCATCAAATGCTTTTTCGAAGTCTGTAAGAAAAGTAAACCTGGGATCTCATTTTCGTCAGTGTAGCGCAACATTTCATGAATAAATCTGTATTTTCTCCTATCTATCTCCCTTTAAAGACACCGGTCTGGTCGTTGTGAATTAACTTATCCTTAAAAAATGTTAATAAATTGGCTGTTGCCAATGATCAAATTGTCATTGTTATGCTTATTTAGGATATTTTCCCCAAAAGCTCTGCTTGTCGCATTCCGCTTAGCGGTACTTGATAAAGCGTATTGAAGCAGCCATCGGTCTTAATGACATGATTGGCATTAAAATTATTTTTTTATTGTTCATATTGTTTTCGCCCTGCCTGTTTGTTGGTTTGTTTGTTTGCGTCAACTTTAATATTTGCTTTACCTTTTGCAATATTGAAGATGGCAACTTCATATTTGGAATGCGTGTGTATCTCAAGGAGCTGCACATTTTGAGTCGTGAAAAGTCAAGGTCATCCTTCAAGGTCAAAGGTCAAATATATGGGGCGGACATAGTGTTTCACAAACAAATCTTCTTATATTTGCGTTTGATTTTGAACATAATATTCTAGTTGAACAATATCTATTGAAACGTGTTCATATACATTTGTATGAAATGTTACAAGCATTCGCCGCAGAACATGGTAACAAATGTGTATTGGCTCAAACGTTGACACATTTGTGGGATGTTGCGAAATAAAATGTAAACTTTCTGAGATATGATCACGTGTCATGTTAAATGATAAAAGTTTTTGTTAATTTTTTATAAGACATATCTATATTTAGAAAGTAACTTCTCACTGCACCCATAGCTTACTAAAACAAGTAATCTTTGTATAGTTAAGTGAAATAATATAACATATTCTACGATTTATTAAAACGTTTTGAGAAAGCATTGGTATGCAAATGAAAATACATATTTTATGAACGTATCAAGTTAATAATTAGCGATAGCAATAAGACACTGTCAGTTATACCGTGTAGCATCATACATATGATGTGCATCTCCTGCATTTGTAGTAAAGATTACAAATATAGTTACAGTACGCTATGGAAACGATGGCCGATAGGGAAAGTTATGCCGGTTTAATGAGATATATTTTACACTAATAAACACTTGCGATTAAGACATCAAGACCTTGCAAGTTTGATAACAAACCCACCAATAAACATACCCAGTCATTACACGTTTATCTTTCCAAATGACGGAAGTAGGTAACGCCGATAAAAGATTGAACACAATCCCGAACGACTGATAAATCAATGTGTTACAATTGTGAAATCACTGAAAACAAATATAGTTTATCTGATGAAGGCGCAATTACTCGATCTTCTATACTTTGCAATGAAAGTATTTTAATATTTCTTTTTGTATTATTAAAATTTGAGTGTACGTCTTCAGTAGGTCATATTCCCTGTGAGGAAAACGATTTCTACCTTTAACACATGTGATTCGTGACCTGAAAAAAAACGTTTTTAGCGTTATAAAACGTTAACATATAATACCTGCTGCGCATTTAATCAAATAACATAAGGTTTACTTACACATCGACCAAAATAGGAAGCCACATACCAATTTGCTTAAACGATTGCGACAGTCGACCATGAATTGAGTTTCACTTCGATGGTTCGGTTTTTCTTAGGGAAAAATAGTGTCATTTGTTTCCACTAATATCTTCGACAAAAGTTGGATAGGTACGAGTATTGAAGATGTTTCGTGAAATTCTTTAACGCTTCGCACATTAATATGATTATGACATGAAGAGATCACCCAAATCTGTGTTCAACCATATTTTCTATGTTAATTGTATTTATTAAAAATAATAATTCAGCGAATTTTATTGAATCCAATGTACACCCTTACACACGAACAATTTTAGGGTTGGGCGAAAAATGTGTATCGGTCGGGCAAGAGCAAACATAAACATCGTTTTACACCATACGCGATCGGATTTGAACGCCTATTGCACAGTTTCAGTCCTTATAAAATTTTAAGTCAATTTTGCGCAATAAAAAATAGCGTTTATCAACATTCGTACGTAAAATGACATTGAAATTCACGTCGTGATCGTCTTTTCTTGATACACCACGTAATACACTTTTCCGGTTCATTAAAAATAGTCTCATTATGTATTATTCTGCCGTAAAAAGATCTTACAATTAATCTGTTTGCATAATGAAAAGATAGTTCGTTTGACGGTTGAGTACATTTAATAAAAAGTCTCAACAGCATTTATGGCTGTGCGGTTATTCATCCGATAACTTTTGATTGAATTTGTGTTGGTGTTTGCGCGTTATCTCGTCGGTACAGTGTATTTAGACTACGTGACATGCACTGCAGTCAGCATTCTATACATAGATGGTGAGTAAGACCGGTATGTACACAATGCTGCAGTCAGTGTATGTGATTTCTGGTATTGAGTTGCACAACGGAAAAGTGAAAATAAATGTGTCATGGTTCTGAGTTACATATGTTAATATTGGATTTCAATGTAATAATTAACTATAATAACTTCTTATGTGCTCGTAAAATAATGCACTCAACTTTGGTATAAAGTATATTGGACAGTGAAAACAAAAGTTTGCTTTAACATGTGATGTACAGTTAACATTGAACTGAACTTAACGTGTCTTCGCTGATTTCATTTACTGCAACCCTTCATCAGCGACATACATAATTTTAACTTTAAAACAACATGAAGATCGGTGATTTCCAAGTGAATTCCGACAATTCAGCGACAAGTGAGATCGCAACTCCGGAAATCGTCTTGACGGGTACGAGTAGCGTCCTATCCATCGCGGGCGCCATAATCATATTCGCCACCTACAGATTCGTACCCAAGGAGTATAATTTCACGCGGAAGTTACTTGTTTATTTGACGATTGCTGATTTCATAACGGCAGTTGGCAACCTGGTTGGAGTGTCAAGATATGTGTATGTTTATTGGGCTAAAACGGTGAGCTTTAACATACTTTCATTAAAGGAAACAATAATAAAGTTAATAATATTTACAATAAAGCAAAAAAATGTTTGCCGTCTATGCAATAAAAGTAATTTTGCTTGGCATTAAAGTGTCAATCAGAAAAATGTATATATTATTTCAAAGTGGCTTGTTTACAGTTTCGCAAAATGGAAACGCGAAATACTTGCTTAAGTTGTCTTCGGTTTCCAGCATAATCGGAACTGCACACACTCGATTAATGTCACAGACCCTATCCCGGAGAACAGTCTTCAAGATCTGTGTCGCGTCCAGAGTTTCTTCACCACTGCCTCCAACTTGGCATCCTTCCTTTGGACGTTCGTCATCGCCTTTCATCTTTGGGCGACGGTCATTCTAAAAATAACTCTGACGTCACGTAGAATCGCTCACGTGATATACCATGTGGTCTGCTGGGGCATTCCTAGTTAGTCTGTTGTATAAAGCGTCGAAACCTATTAAAAATTGTATTGGTATAATCATATTTATTCAGCATTGATTTTTTGCTCTAAATTACCACCGATGTTCAGCTGTTTCCTAATAGCAAAAAGAAGCATTTGTTTACCCCAAAAACGTACATAAAGTTTCCCCCCAAAAGCCAAACTTTTCCAATAAACTCAATACGATTGGAAATAATAAACTGCGATAATTAAATAGGCAGAGTGCCAACGGAGCGTGCGCAGTTGTCGCCGAACGACGACACACGTATCTATTGGATCGCAAATGTAGTCGGGGGAATACGATTTTGCGTCGCTATGGACACGTTTCGCATACGTTATTATTCCAAAATGGCTGCCAATGGAGAAAAGGAATTACGATTTTAGGCGAAAATGACAAGTAACACACAAATTAACGACTGATGTCGTATAGTAAGTAGTGATTCATAAAATGCGTGTGCCAGTTAACAATGCATAATACGTGTTATATCCAAACAACTATTTATTTGAAATCAACACATTGAAACAAGTGTTTGCGAAATGGAGTTCAGTCGACTCGAACATTAAAAACATTTTACAAGATTATCGTTCGAAAATGAAAAAGACAAACATGATTTCATTTAAATATATGTGGATCTGTGTATAATCAGATTCATATGCGTATAATGCTTTGTAATGTGTACTACGTTGCACAGTTTACTTAAATACATGTATCCATAGATTATTGCAAATTTATCATGTGTGTGAATTAATATTTGACATGGTCTTGATGTATGAATAAACTTAAGCAGCGCTTATATTGATTTCGTGTCGTGCAAATGTTTACCGATTACATATTTAGCCGTCAGTTTGGTTAACATTTTGATTTTGCAGCAGAAACATTTATTATATTGGGCAATATTTTGAATGGGAGAATATATACTGCACATAGACAATATGTCCCACGTATATAAGTATTGGTTACTTGACATGTTCAGCTTTGTTAACTTCTTTAACACATTAGAAATGATGATATACTAATTTCGTTTACTCGCTGTATGTCATTCAAAAGCTGATATTTATTAATCATTTAGGCATATTTATTTTAACTGCTATTATGTCCCCTTTCTAGTTGCGATTGTGTGCACTGTGGTACCTTACCTAGGCGAGGACTATCGTTACGGTACGGGCGTCTGGTGTGGCCTCACCAGTAACGGAGATATAAAGAAGCTCAAACAGCTCATGTACCGCGCAGACGTCGGCTGGCAGCTGACATCCTACGTCACTTCCTGTTTCTTCTACTTGCACATCATTTTCTATCTGGTACGAAATGTATAAGTGTTAATGTATTGGTGTAAATAGTAATAATTATATAATAGGCTGTGTGAATTTTTGGCTAAGGGTTGTTTATACGGAAAATGTGTTTTCATTAAGGCATTGATCTCAACGATTCCGCCTTACCACTTTGTCGTTGTTGAATATTAACCTTAAAATGTGGGTTTAAAAATTTGCAAGTTTGGAAATGCGTATACTTGGCCTTTGTCGCCTTGAAATACATTATTTTTACTAAAATATACCGGTAAACGTGCATGAAAGAAGACAATATAGCTTGATATTGTAATATTTTCTGTGTTTGTCTTCTACGTATCTTGGCAGTTCCTACATAAACGCTCCTTGCAAGACGCACCCAACAACCAGTTACGCGAGGAAGACAGAAACTTCTTGATGGTCTGGTTCGTGCTGTACGCCCTCAAACTGTGGGGAGTCATTCGCTTTTTCCTTACGGCGTACTTTACCGATCATATGTTACAACTCCAAATCACTAAGAACTGGTTGGATTTTCTGTTGATCGTACAGAGTTATGGCGCTAGCGGACAGGCGTTTTGGAACTGTGTCCTGTTTTGTTTTTGTGACAAAACTGTGCGCCGGAAAATGTTGCGATGCAGGACAGTCCCTGTTGAAGCGAACGCAGCTAATGAAAATACGCCATTACTGATCGAACACGAAGGCCAAATCGAGCATGCGTCAGCTACCATCAAAAAAACGTTGATGACCGCAGAGCACGACACCAAGCAAAAAGGGTCAATAAACTCACAAAATGGAATTTAACCTACTGTAAATACTTTTACGTTGTAATGTTACTTTGATAGTTCTTCTTTGGATTAGACTCGGCAATATAATGTTATTCAGTTAAAAAATATGTACATATGTCATCACTGAAGACATTCTGAAACAAACTGATCGATTCACTGCGATGCTGTGTCAGCTGTCTTCAATTTTAAGTTGTCTCCCTCACATAACAACTGTTTCTGTTTATGAACTGCTGCGAGAATGTCAATGCTTCGGTTAAGTTTATGAATATTTGCATCAATGAATGTCATTTATATGTCAACCTGAACCACAGTTTTGACAGAATATTTAATGGACTTCAATTTATTATTGTATTGGTATCATTCTCATTAGGTTATTGCCAGTTAAAGATACGGTATTTTAGTTTCAAAATCACAACCTATGCCATTGCATTCTATTCCACATAAACGGTGCATCCAATGATATTGACCGCCTTGAGTAGGTAAATGAAAATCATGATTTTAACGAACGCTCATTTATATTATTATATACATGAACAACATCAACGTTTGTCTTAAATCTTTTGTTTAGTTAATTAATTGATAAAACTACTAAACATATTTCCATGATTGCGTCAAAGCTTATGTTATATAATCTCTTAAAGGGGTCTTTCACTTTTCGGTAAATTAACAATTAAAAAAAATGTTTCAGATTCGCAAATTTTCGATGTAGTTATGATATTTTGGAGGAAACAGTATTACTGAACATTTACAATGCTCTAAAATATCCATTATATGCATCTTTTGACGATTTAAAAACCGGAAAATTATAACGCGTTGCAACGCGAAACCATTGAATAATTTGGATAGTTTTGGTGCCGTTATATTTTGTGATACTATGAAAATTGATTATAAATAGTATATAATTCATCACGTATTGTATGAGCGCGGATGGCCGAGTGGTCTGAGAGATAGACTTTTACTCCAGGGGACAGTGGTTCGAGCCCAGTTGAGGTTTACATTTTTTTTCTTTAATTTTATTCTTTTTTAATGGAGCTTTTTAGATCGAATGTTTACATTTATCAATATTAAGCATTTAAAGACTAACTTCAATACATGCCAAAAACTGTGAAAATATCCCTTTAAGTCCAGAAATAGATGACATCACAGCAATAAGACCTAAAAGTTACTCCAAACTTCACAAAGGGGCAGCCGTAGACATCAAGTCTGTGTTTTGTGAACTCATCTTATTTATTGTGGCAAATATTTACATAGCATCTAGTTTAGACGATATCCCGCAAGGCACGAGCTAATTAGAAGGTTGGTTATTACGATCAATACTTTTTTGTCACTCGAGTCGACCTCACCATATAACTGATTGATTATACACATGTACATTAAGTAAATGTTATCAAAAAAAGAACACAGTGTTCATAAATACAATTAATGAGTGAAAAAGTTAATAAAAATCACAATACTTGTTTGTTGTTTTTACTGATGGAATGCAACTGTCGTTTTACACACGTGTATGATATACAAGTCTGTCTTGTGAGGATTCGAATGAGCAGACCAGAAGCATGCAATCCATGTTAGAGGATTTTAATGTGAAATTATGTTTGCATTTTTAAGCAAGGTTAATCAAAAGTGTAACCATGAGGGATCGAGTCATTGCGATAGTAAATATGTCTTGCATGTGATTGTTCTGTGTCATTCGATAGCAACAATTTAAATATGAGTAAACCGTATATTAAAAAGTGTTTTAACGATATATTCTACATGTTTAAAAAAGCTACCAAACGAATGGAAATGTGATTCAAGTATATTTATGACATAAAAATAAAAATTATGCGCCCCCCCCCCCCGGTCGACATCAAACTTCTTCCATACACAGTTCAGTGAACAACATTGATAAAAAATATGATATGAATGTGCTACGCAAACTATTTTTAAATACAAATTCTTGCTCTTTGCCCACCCCCTGAATGTCATTTAACATATGACATTTCGAGATTTTGAAGCAACAACATGAACATCCAGTTAAATGTATATTTCTTAATTCGTACAAGGAATATGCTACATTTCATAAGTTATAAGGATACATTGTCATTCAGCTATTTCGAGGTCTGCTTGATGTTACACTGGAGTTTTTTAGTAAGTGGTTTTATTTTCCTTTGCAATATATATTGACGTCTATGTTGACAATAATAAACATTTCGATTGCATAAAACATCATTATTTATGTGGGGATGAATAAGGCAAATATTGGTTGCTGCTGCTGAAAGTGATGATGATTTTATGGTGCCAATCATTGTGATGGGCAGACTGTGATTGGGAATCAATTTTATTGATGATACATGTAAATCATTTAATTATTTACTTACCATGTTATTTGCTAATTGTGACATTAAAATTAATGGTTAAGAAGTAATTTTATGTTGGTCAATTTACCATATTAATACTTTGAATTCATTGTTAACGCTTATATTTTATTAAAACTACTATTATTACGACGACGAAGACCATGATCATAATGAAAATGATTAATATCATGATACGGATGTCGAAAAATATGACGGCGACGAAACAAACAATGACATGAATGAGACTTGTTGTAAAAGTGTAATTAATTGACTTGCCAATAATGTTTCTGAAGCGACACTTTTATGACTGAAAGAAGCTTTAAATATCAATGAATTATAACACGTGATAGCGAAGCGGCATGAACCCAGTCGATGTGAAGTTGTAGTACTATCATTACCGCAATTCTTGTCAGTTATACTGGTTACTTCTGTTTCCAAATTTTAATGTTTCTATCGTTTTAGAATAGTTGTTGTCATTTAAATTTAATCATAGTTAAGTATGTAAAGAATAATCTCTAGTGTGATTATCAAAACGATCAAATGTCATTACCAAGCTCGAAATCGCTAGCATTCAACGATCAGAGTCCGATAAATAATGGTTCTTCAGTTCTTGAATGGTTCATAGGCTTCGACATCTGCTTTGATGGTCAACTGATCAAATTTCAGTGTCAACAGCTCAAGAGATGTAAACATATGTCGATAGAATAATTAATACACGAATTAATTAATGTCTTCATACTCAAGTAAATACATCAGTTTATTATGATTCATACGGATTAAGGGTTCCTGGTGCCCGTTGGACCTTTTTCTTCGCAATAATACGTGTACATAGGGAGCCGACGAGTTATGGCCATGCACTAGGTCGTCATCGAATTTTATCTCTTGTTTGTCAGAAAAGAGGCTCCGCTGAAATGTTGTTGCAATTAGATTAATTAGCTTCGCACATTTAAAATGTACAGGTTAAAACAGCAAACGCGTATATGGTAAATTGTTTCTCCCATTACATCGATCGTAAACTTTATATTATCACCAAATCAGCTTATCTTTTCTTGATGCTTGGATAAAGAATCGCATGTCTGGCAAAGTTGTTAATACAGGTGAACTATTTCACGAATTTGGGATTACGTGACAAACAGCAGCTATACTATGTGACATATTCCCAACGGACTGTATAAAATCCTACTTGATATGTAGATCATACCGCATCAGATCGTTGTATGTGATTTTGAAAACCTTTAGCAGATTGTAACTTAGCGCAAATCAGCGTATAATAAAGCAGGAAAACGCATTGTGTCGTATCTAAGTATAAACTCTTAGAGGAAGACTATGGCAATTACGTAAGGTCAATCGGCGGCGTTTGTGGACGAATGAACGGCATTGGGAACATAGCATGCACCTAACACGTTCTTATGTAATGCTATAGTTAACGATAAAAATACGATCTTATACGATGCTTCCAATAAATAATGTAACGCAGTTGATCGCGTTCATCCCAGTTTTTTACCTTTCAGAACTCTTCTCCAATTAAAACGATTCTCAAGATTAGTTAATATCTGATGATATCCGAAAAAAAATTCGGCAACGATCGTCCATGATGTACGAAGCGTTTTAGATCGTGATATTATACGTACTGGCCTTCTTTTAAGGTTTAAAAATCTTGGCCGATCCTTATATATCCCATTTAGCGTTAAGGAAGTTTTTAACATGTTTAAATTATGTGTTGCTTGTCGTAGCGCCGCAAATATTTTTCTAAAACGTGTCTCAAACTCAGCGCCATCATAGAGGCATTTGTGGCCGCTCTTGCTTTATTCTGGTAGGTCGTGATTTATGTAATGGAAGACGTACTTAAATACATTTTACGTTATGCTGCGTTTGGTTACATTACACGGAGAGGATGTCTGCGGTTGTCCTATGTGTTCAATAATGATGTTATATGGATATTCATCGACAAAAATCGTGATTTCTTCCGAAAACCACGATGGACAAAGACACATGTCGCGTTGCCTGAGCCGATGATCGCTATATAGCTACATATGTCCACATTGGTGTCACACGTATGCGCTTGTCACCGAGATGTTCAAATCGTCCTCAATTGTAGTAAAGCCTGTGACTTATTTGGCTTTTAGTCATTTTTTCGCGTTGATTTATAATTATTCTGAATGCAATGCTATGGGAAGCTGAATTATCTCTTTTGCTATCGTAGCGTACACATGACACTAGCGAGTAATAACTGTTATAGTATGTATCATGATTTATATCTCCATTAATCCTTGGTGAAACGGCAATCTTCCATTGTCGTTTGTATCCGGAACCCCGTCCTATAATAACCCTATGCATACGACGACAGATAAGTAAGCCTCTTTTGGGGGGAAAAATCGCTTAATGCAAGTGGGCCAACTGTCTTCCCAGATAAGCCTGTGCAGTCCACCAATACACTTTCCACTAAAACTGAATTTTCTTTAACAGGAGAATTTAATAACACAAAAAATCGATAAATCCGAAAACATCGCGTAGACATCACAGGCTTATCTTGTACGACACATTACGCATTACATATTAAGCTGAGTTTTCCCAGAACGCGGCTCCAGTGATGACAGTGTGCATCCCGAGTCTTCACGACTGAAACGTCCAACGTCGCATTAATTAACCAGTCTTGGAGTCTTAGGCTCGCACAACCAAGCCAGCCTAACAGAATTGGTCGCTTAGGTCAAAACTTACTACACGCGAAGCCATTCTCAACCTATCTCAGACAAATCTCTTCAAGTATGGCAGTTACCGGTATGTGCACTTACTAAGTTACTACTGATAAACCAGCTTTCCCAGGAAATGTGTGAACTGACCGCCGCCATATGACTCAACTACTTTTGAAAACGGCGAACATTAAAGGGGCATTTTCACGTACTGGTAAATTGACAAAATTAAAAAGAAATGTTTTAGATTCGCAAATTCTCGTTGTAGTTTTGATATTTGTGCGGAAACAGTAATAATGAACATTTACCATGCACTAAAATATCCATAATATACATCTTTTGACGATTTAAAAACCTGAAAATTATCAACCGTTGCAACGCGTAACGATTTATGAATTTGAAGAGTTATGTTGTTCTCGATATATTTTTTAAATGCATTACTCATTGTATGAGAACGGATAGCTGAGTGGTCTAAGCGTTAGACTTTTACTCTAGGGGTCAGTTGAGGGTTACTTTTTTTCTTTCTTTAATGTTATTCTTGTTTTTGTACTGGAGCTTTTTAGATCTAATGTTTACATTTATCAATATAAAGCATTTAATTACAAACTTCAAAACATGCCAAAATCTGTGAAAAGGTCCCTAAACACACAAACAAACAAACTAATAGAATCTATTAAGATGAGCTGAAAGAAAGACCATCTGGAGCAACTTCGTGAAAATGAATGCGTTACATAAATTCGTTTTCAGTAAAATTATTTATCATAAACACCTCAAAAGTAAGATTTGTTTAAGTTTGCCATTTATCAGTCGTGTCTCACTGAAATAGTTGTTTTACTGATTTATTGCAAAATGTATACGATCATTTACTTGCAATTTGTCATTATTCAGATTTATGTTAAATAATTGTTACATTAACACTTTATGAGTGTTTCACGGAGAAACTTTATTTTCTTCTTTTTCTATAAATAATTTTAATGTTGTACTATTTCAAAGTTTGGGGAGAACATTGTATAGTTTCTTGCAACATTTGGCGACTACCAATATATGCCCGAGAAACGAAGCTAACAAAAAATATGTATGTAAATATTAAAAAAATTAAATAACGAATTACAATGACTATTTTGAGCGATGGTTTTAATTCCCTGGTATTAAAATCCCTTTTAAGAAAACATTTTTCCAGTCAGCAGCTGTGGAAAATTTTTCTTGAACAGAACAAGTTACTTATCTATGTTCAAGCGCCAGATGGATGATTTCTAGATGAAAACGTATAGATTTTCAACAAGATGTGTATAAACATTGTGATAGCGACGTTCATTTTGATACATTATGACCTTGTGTATGTTTTACATCATTGCTAGTAAATCATACGGCGTTAACAAACTGTTGAGCAATATTAGAGGTATTGCAAGTGGCCATAAATGTGAAACATAAGAACGTGTTAAATGTATGGCTATGACATTTTATATTTGTTCTGTGTTGGGTCATAAAAAATATATTTTTGGTAAAAACTCAAAACAGGTTCAAATAGTATCGTATAATTATTTAAACATATTACTATAGTATGACCTTTCTGTAGGTTCAAAATGGTTCACCTAAAAATTATACTGTTTTGATCAAGCAGCGGAATTTAGGCGGCTATACAATCATATCAAGGTAAACAGATTTACCAAAAAGGAAAACTCGCCCTACATTATGCTTACCGGCGGTTTGTAAACATCGGTCTTCGCAAAGTGGTTTACATGATGTATTTTTTGTTATTATATGTTGAAATACATCGAGTGGATTTCAATTAAGTATGTGCATTATGGTTGTTTAAAACTGGATATACTGACGAGCAGAGCTGAGAATTAGAAGGATTTATTGCTGTAAGTCATTTGACAGAAAAGCCTTTTCTATAAAGTACGTTGAGCGATATGATTGTAATAGGGAGCAAAACTGATCTTAATGGTTTTAGTTATATATCCGCCAGTACTATGTAATTATCACTTTTGTACTAAGTATATGGTTTATTAATTGTATTCCATCGGCCTTTAACGTGTATTCTACTGAAAATATAAAAATAAATTTAAAACAAGATGTTTATAGGGAACGTATGGCTTTTCGACAACGACTGCGGTTCCAGCATGTCATACGTATTGGTTGCAATTTAACATTTTAATATATTTCATAATTGATTGATGTCGATAAATGTTCGTAATTATATACTGAACTTGAAATTCGAGTAGACATCTTCCTCCCAAGATTGACAGAAAAAAAGCGTTAAATCACAGTGAACATTTGTAAACAAAATTAGCATACATAAACGTTTATTTTGAATAGTATAATTTTACTTAACCGTATAATTGATCAGGGCCACTTACGCTATTTCATTGTGATTAACTGGCGCAAATAGGCTTGTCTAAATACCACGAAACACGTCAATAGCAAGTGCTAATCAACAGTAATACGATCGTTCTTAAAAATTGGATCTCATGGAATACATACCTCTTCAGTCGGCGAATTTGGAGCATGTTGACTCTATATCTATTTTATCAAAAAGTTATACCTTAGTAAACAATATTGGCTGCTTATTTTGGGCCAATGCTAATCATGTCACAATATGTGCGCCGTGGGGAAAGATGTATGGCGGGTCGTTGGTGATAGACCGAGTTTCTTATTACACAATCAATAACATCACGGGCAAACATATTTTAAAGCGTGGTATTCGTAATCGGGCTGTATGTTAAATTCTATAACAACTTATTCTGGACCGACTTATCCTTGACAACAAAGTTATCCGTTGCAGTAGCGACAGTTTATGTAGTGAAATTTAGAATAACTAGTGTTTTATGATAAGAAAGAACCGTTCATACCGCGTGTATATAGCATATAGTATATTAACAAGTAACTAAATCACGACAAAGACTGAAATACATGTATTTTAAAGAAACGCTCAACATGCATAAGACAAACTGCTTGTAATATTATATAATGAAGTTACCACAAAAGGTATCAAAGACAAAATGTTTGTACATGACCACAGTATCACTGAACTGTTAATGTCATGCTTGCTTAATATGGAACACATACAGCACAGAGTCTTGGAAGGACGAATTAAAAGTGCCTTGTCGTCTGGATATACCGCATGTTAAGTCTCGCTCGCGCAATGCATGCGGTTGGTACTTGGCACCGCCTCTCTCTTTCTGTGACATTTTGAATTTCAATGAAGATGTTTTAGCTCACCTTAGCACGAAATTCTCATGCTAAGCGTGTGTAGACAGCGTCCGTCATCGTTATCGCACTATAGGCCACGTGTTTCATCCATATTGCTGAAACTTGCTAAGTACGAAGCATGATCGGCCAATCTTACCCCTTGTCATTTAGAACATAAGCTGAACGCTAATCACCCCTTATATCTATGTTCCCGGTACTTATATTGATTTTGATAGAATGATGATGTTGTTACTCTGTGCTTTTTCAACAACCTTGAACAAAATAGTTTGATTTCATTTTATATTGCTAATTAGAAAGATAATTCGTTTATTACAATTAAGTACTTGTTATTATATCATCACATTTTATATTGATACACATAATTCAAATATATCACATAACACCTTTTGTCAAAAAACTCTTTGATGCTGTCATAAAAGACTGCCATTCGTAAAAATACCTACACTCACATAGAGAAGGGAGACCATTATTTATTATTGGGCTTGGTCTAACCATATTCATACTTACCGAATCATTTTAACCTTCTCGTCATCATTTGACATGATTAAGGGTTCGCAAATTTCGAGACCAAACTCTATGATAACATTTTTATTTGGCGTGTCTCCTCCTAAGCTGAGACGGTAGAAAGGCATAGTGATGGTATTGGGTAAACAAACTAATCAGATTCCACTTAACCAATGTTCCGCTACGAAATTGTAAAATGTATGAGCATTTGTCTTAAAATAAGCTTGTCTGTTCTATGTGCGAGGATGAATAATCGATTGTTAAATATATGTGTTTAGCAATGGGTACCTTATGATATATACAGGACCGCAGTGCACACATAATAAGGCCCCCCTCCTGCAGGTTTTCGGTGTGATTCCGACAGATTATTGGAGGAACCGCATCGATCTCGAAGCGCTTGTCGTTACTACGTCACGATTTTCCTAAAGGGATTTTCACGTTTAGAGCAATTCTTGATTATTCATAAGACAATCATATAGAGGCATGCGATGCCTTCGTTTTTAATTTGAATAAATCGCGATTAAAAAATAATTACATTATATGTATTTCAAACTGTAATACCATATTTAGCTCTGCTCATGGTTTGGATAGCTGCGCTTGAGATACGCATTTAATAATGACTCAAGTAAGATCTTTTAGCTACTATATATTATTTTGACTTTCACGAATATAAACGATGGATCAAGTAACGTGACGACCGGGTCGCGTTGCCTGAAAGATGCATCGCGATTATCCCGCGCGCTAGCTTCGTTTGTAATGTACAAAACGTCGTCAATCAAAGTGAACATGGAGACTTATTTGCTATACATAGGTGCATTGTGATGATTATTCATAGGGCAACATTAGCGATATAATTGCCAGAAATCGGCTTCCATCGTGCCGTGGAACGGTTAACCTGACCTTATTAAAACTGTTGCACATAGTTGTGAAACCTGGTGTATCGGTTGTGGAAACCCACCGAGATCATCGGTTTGGTATTCTTAGCATAATCTTGCAACAACAGTAAGAACATGCAGTGTGGATCTCTACCCTTCATGATAATAAAGTCTTCGATCTCGATTTAGGCTTTCGTAACCAAATGCATGACAGTGTGACCGGGACTTTAGTTTCACATGTTCGATCACAATTAAGTAGAATCGCTGACAGAAACTAGGGAGCTTTATGATACGTTCCCACTCACACTATTGATACCACGATTTAATTCGTGATCTTAATTACCGTGATGACCCTATGAGATCTTATCAAACTGACTAAATCGTGAAAATCAATTGAACGATAAACAAAAACTACGATTAACACTATCAACTGCGATTACTTGTCATCGTATCTAATCGTACAGTATCTAAACAAAGCGAGACAAATCTTGCATTTGCATATTTCCGCATTGTGGTGATTGCAAACGATCATTTGTAACGAAAAACGTCATGTTTTGTTGTAACATTTTGCGACCTGAAGAACACATGAAGTCGGTTGTCAATAAGTCATGCCGAGGGACTCATCGTAAAAACAATCAGTTGAGTCGAAAAATATATCGCAACCATAGTCGCACAGAATAGTAACTTGGCGCATCGCTTTGTAATAAGCGTAGCGCGTACAAGGGCTAACCCCTTTGGGAAACCCGATCGTGTTGATTGTATCAAATAGAAGCAGAGATAGACGTTATGTACGTCTCTGATAGAGGCTAAGTTCAGAACGTGTCAGATCGTGCAACATGCAAGTGTCGAGTCGATAACAGATTGCCATCAACGAATGACGCGTATGTGTCAATCTCGATTACAGTTTTGACAACATATTATATGGAGCTACATTTGTTTTCATTGATAGAATTCTCATTTGGTTATTGCCAATTTCAAATATGTTTTAGTATCAAATGTATAACCCAAACCTTGCATTTGTATCAACGTCATCGAAGCATCCACTGATATTGACTAGACCGTCTTTGAATGGTTAATGCAATGTATGATTCTTACGAACGCGCATTTATTTTATCCTCTATCAATAACTAATCGAGTAGTTTTGACGATTACAATTTGCTTCAAATCTTCTTTTCAGCATATTGATTTAGAAAACTTCCGAAACTATTTCAATGCTGGTGCTAAGGCTTGTATAACTTCATTTGTCAAACGTAGAGGACAGCACAGCAATAGAACCCAAACGTTTCTCCATACTTTATTTCACAACGGGGCCGGCGAAGACACCAGGCTTAGTGAACTCATCGTAATTACTGTGGCAAATATTTACATAGCATCTAGTATAGCCGATATCCCGCAAGGCGCGACCTAATTAGATGGCTGGTTATTACGATCAATACATATTTGTCACTCGATTCGATCTCACCATATAAGTGATTGACTATACACATGTACATCAATGGCATGTTATCAAACGTGAACAGAATGTTTATTAATGTAATTAATTACGGAAACAGTGACTATACATGTGCCTATATAAATTGCATTTTTGCTGATTAAATGAAAACATCTTTATACACACATGTATGATATACTAGCCTGTATGATGCAACTACTTTTTTGTGAGGATACAAAGGAGCTGACCTTTATCATATAATACATGTTTAATCAATGTTAAGTACAATGATATGTTTTCGTTTCTTAAACATATGTAACATATAGATTAGGGTTAAAACAGATAATCTTATCATTTACATGGACGTTTCATACATAGTTCAGCTGTTAACAGTTCCATACACGTCTAACCATGAGTGGTCGAACCATTGCGATAGTAACAACTGTACGTCTGTATTATTCGATATCATAGGTTGAGAATATAAGTATACTGTTTATAAACTAGTTTTCAAAGATATGTTTTAACTTAATCGTGAATTAATGTAACTGTGTTGGTGGTGCTCAATGTTTATGACATGTAGAATAAATTTATCATTCAATACAAATTCTAAGCCCAACAACCCAAGCCACCCCCACCCCCTATGACATCGTAATGCTTACATACATAGTCCAGTCACCACTTTGCTAAAATGTATAAAATATTATATGAACATTTTACGTTTACACTTTTAAATCCGCATTCTAGTTCTATGCCCACTCCCTGAATGTCATCTAGAATCTGACATTTTAAGATTTTGCGAGGGCAAATGAACATTGTAAACTTTACACAAATAATGTGTTGCAAGTACTAACGGGATATAATTTCATTCCGCTTGTCAGGTTGTCACCTCGATATTAAACTGGATTTTGTTTCATCATCATCATCATCAACAACAACATTATTATTATCATCATCATCAGCAGCAGCAGCAGCAACAGCAGCTTCCGCATCAGCATAATCAGCAACAGTATCAATATCATCATCATCATAATCATCATAATAATCATCATCATCATCACCACCATCATCATCATCATCATCATCATCTTCATCATCATCATCACGTGATTGCGAAGCGGATAGAACGCATTGGCTGTGAATCAACAGTGTTCATCTCGAAAGAATTATTTTGTTATAGAGCGCCTTGTAGTTATTGTTTGCATGTTTTATTCCGATTATTTCTTTC
Organism: Dreissena polymorpha; assembly: GCF_020536995.1. NCBI lineage: Eukaryota > Metazoa > Mollusca > Bivalvia > Myida > Dreissenidae > Dreissena > Dreissena polymorpha. The sequence goes on along the minus strand of NC_068358.1, from coordinate 31,610,397 downwards.
TTGGTGCTTGGATAAAGAACGCAAGTCTGGCAAAGATGTATAGAAAAACGTTTACAATATATCGTCTCATAGAACCACACATTTATGATTAAGACAAAACGTAGTGATGGTTTGTTCACACCGAATTAAAGTTTTGCTCTTGGAAATTGTCAAATTGTGAACAGATTGAAGCAACAACCGAAAGAGCGTATCATAACCTATGGGCACGCATCTCACGGTATCTAAACATCAAACCTTAAGAGAAGGGCATTGGCCAGTAACTTGTGACAAATTGTGGCATTAGTAGCGGATAGCACAATTACGAATATAACAGATGTTATTTCACGGTTTGCGCAAGGATTGAAATCGTAGTCGTAATCGTGCAAAATATAATTCGGGTTCAATGGTAGATGAGCATATCGATCAGTAACGTCAAAACTATCGCAACCACAACCACAATGCACGAGTTATTAAATGAATATATATTATAACATAATAGTATCACCTCCTCCCAAAAACTTTCTTATTCGGGGAACACGATCGTGATATTCGTGTCGAATCTAGAGTTGAGTGACGACTCGTTTGAAATACTCCTATAAAACAATATGTAACCCTATTTGAACTGGAGTTCATACCTGTCAGATCGTGGCATGTTTCATTATCAAACCGTGAACAGAAATGAATTGTGTGCAAAGAAGTGTATCGGATATTGTATCGTATCTTATCGTAAAGATAACATAGTAAGACCAAGGTCAATTACTTGTAGTCAATTGTGTCGTATTGACGAATGTATACGGAAGTTAAAATAGGGCATTAACAAGAGTTTGCCAAGCAATATTGTCCCCTACCGGTGAAACTACACCATTGTCAGTAACAAAAATTATATATATATAAATGTGTTGACATAGCAACCAGAATTCTTGACAAATGAACAAAAAGGAAATGACGTGCATAATATCCATATTGCCATCTATTCATGTTTCAAGTTTCATGAAAAAAATGAAGAACTTTTAAAGTTATCGCAGGATCCAGAAAAGTGTGACGGACAGACAGACAGACTGGCAGACGGAGCGCAAACAATAAGTCCCCTCCGGTTTCACCGGTAGGGGACAACAAAACACGGTATTATTGAAAGCTTTATGTTACGTTGCAATTGGATTTAATAAAATGCCTCCAACAAAATAAGATATCGAAGTTGAAAGTGTTCAACCTATCATTGATTAATCATTCAAAACATTTCTATAGTTTACATGATTGACATGGTTGATTTCAAGATCTGATAATACCCGATAATATCTTATATAAAACACAACGATGAGTTCATGAATGAGAACTTCATCGTCGTGCCAATCGTGATAATGGGTACGTAGCATAAGTACCGGCCAAACTGTCGTGATTACTAATCACCGCCTTGTCTCATTCGTATTCACTCGTGGTGACATTCTATACATAGATGGTGACGTCACTACGTTATTATCACCTCTATACTTAGACGCATCACGCACCTCCATTTGGAGGCATTTATGACTACGACACAAAGAAGTCCGCGGATGAATGAAGAATTTGCTTTATAAGTAAACTTTCATGTTATGATTTAAAATTTAAGTATAATTTTGTTCAGTCTTACGGTCTTATGTAAGTATCAATTAAAATTTTCGTAAGTTTTCAACAATTTCGCTCTTTATTCATTTTTTTTAAACTGTACTTTCACTTTCGGTTGTATTACAACATGTATCCTTTATTGACGTAAGTTTGCAATGAAATAGCGTTTTCAAAACCGCTTAAAAAGTTTCAGAAGGTGTATCTGATGCATGTTATGAATAGACACAATGTCATAGCTATATTGCCGACTAGTATGGGAACAATTTGGTATTTCAAGTGGCTCCATTTGAATTGCAAGAGAAGTTCAAATTGACTTGTTCAGTTTGTTAAATTTTGACACCCTAATTATATATTTTTTTATAAGTGCCTGATAGATTTTTTTCTTTAAATAATTGAGATCAATGAAAATTTTAGTAAACGCACAGCATTGATGTTCTATGATGGTCATTTTTTAGTGGAATAGTATGTTACAATAAAACAATTATAACTATTGTATAAATGAATTTAGATTAGGTGTCATCTTTAAATGGGGTAGTAATTCATTATATGAGATTAGCACATTACATAGTTGAAAAATAAATAACACTTTAATGACTTACCATAGTAAAATAAAGTAGCATAGAATATGTTGCAGGTCATAAAATGTAAAACTGAAATTGAAGAAGCTTTACAAATATTTTACACTGACAACACTGCTGGTTTTCCAAAAAAAAAATCCTTCCTATCTACCTGCCCTAGTTTTTTGGGGCAAATTTAAATATTATTAATATAATTGAGTTAAATTATAAAAATATCAATATGTTTTGATTACATTAGCTTATTATATTATTAATAATAAATACTTTGCAAGAAAAGTCCAATTCTGTTTTAATTAGTCTTAAATAGGTACTAGTAAAATTGAAAATATCAGTGACATCCAAAACTTGGCTTATATGCGTATGAATGCATATTTTCTTTGACAGTTACATAGTACCCTATTTAATTGGATTAAAAACAACAAAAAACTATAGTTTTACAACCCAGCCCAATTTGACTCAAACTGAATTAATTCATCAATTGATCCTATTTAATTATATTAAAAACAACATGTGTAAGATTTTGAGAATATCCCATGTATTCCTCTAGTATTCCTCTAGTACACCAACATGCACGTCTTTCTAATGATTTACATGCACTCCTTAAACAGTTTAACAAAAATAATGAATGATTAATCCAAAGAAAACAACAAACAAGCTGCTTCATATAAAAAGTTTATTACATAAGATTACATAAGCAAAATAATCATTTTGATAATAAATCAAGATTATACTTCAACCAAACCATTATAAATTTATTGTGGGGTGGGGGGGGGGGTAATGTAAGCACTAAAACTAAAATGGGGGAAATGTCTGGGGAGGGAACATCTTAGGGCGGGCGTCCGGAATTCCTGCTAAGGGCGACAGTGTTGTTAATGTGTCTTTAGAAGAAATAACTGAAGGAAAGTACTATTGGTGTATGCCCATCCAGAAGCATTTCTGAGCATATCAATTGGAATAGCAATATTGAATGCATTTGAAAGAGATATAACTGTTTCATGAATTGCTTTTGTTGAAGCCCACAAGTCATGGTCCTTTAATGGTAGCTTTCCTATTAGGGAATTTTATACTTATTTTTTACTCTACAATCTAGCTCTTTTGTCATAAAATGAGAAGTTTTATTATCCAACAGGTTTTGTGTTTGAACCTCACAAATTTTATAATACCAAAGTCCCATCATATAATCATCATCACAATCAGCAGCAGCATTATCATATTCATCATCATCATCGTTAGCAGCAGCATCATTGTGTTGTATTATCAGAATTCAATACAAATACAAACACAACCATTACAACTCTTACTACTACTACTACTACTACTAATTAATTAATTATCTACTACTACAACAAGAACAACAACTACGACTACTACTACTGATCTTACTTCTACTACTACTACTACTACTACTACTACTTCTACTACTACTACTACTTCTACTACTACTACCACCACCACCACCACCACAACCACCACCACCACTACTACTACTACTACTACTTCTACTACTACTACTTGGTACACCAGAACTTGTTGTCCATGGAGACGATAATGAGAACTCCCAGAGTATTGATCGAACCCTCGCCCAGCGGACATCATTCTCTACACCATAGCGACCATGAATTAATATTTGATGCCATGTACAACATAATTCACCTTATTACACAAAAAATGGAATACACAAAATGAATGAAAATGCTTTAAAATAAATGCAAATTTGAAGTTTGAAACAAAACAACCTAAGCAATACATAATAAGAAACACTACATTATTGAAACACTGATACATGTACCATGAACATTTTAGGGTGTAACACCTTATGTACATGTACCAGACCTTTTATGTACTACCGGCACTTTGAAACTTTACGTACCACCTACATAAAATATAGGTGTTATTTCCATTCATTCATAGCAGTCCTAATGAATTAAGGTCATTCTCTAAACATGCTTAAAGTCTAAAGAAGGAAATAATTTGATTTTTTTACAGTTTGAACATTAAGATCATTCTCTCTTCTCTTCAAAGTATCACATTTCAATTATACAATATAATACAAACATTTTAGACTTTATAATCCTTAGTCAGGATAAGATAAGAGACAAATGAATTTTTATAATTTACTTCAATTTCAGGTAAGACTAATAAATCAATTATTAAGTACTACATGTACTTGGGCTAATAAATTTAACTAAGACACTCAGTGACACTTAGACAATCTGACAAAATATAAAATCTATGGCCAATATAGATCTATAAGTCTAAATTCATAAATACTATCACACAAAATACATTTCATTAATAACATACATTCATATTAAATTAGTTATCTCTTTATATTATAACTATGGTACATAAAGTGTCAGATAGTGGTACATAAAGTGTCGGTACATAAACGGACTGGTACGTAATGTGTGACATTCAACATTTTAAAAATCAGGTAACAATATATGGACTTCATTGTTTTGCATATACGCATTCAAAGCATATTTATTAAAAATTAAAACACACTGTTCATGGCTGTATCTTTTTATTTATACATGCATCAACTATTCTGGTTATTAATACATTTTTAAAATTATATATAAACAAGAGCACCACATTATGGGTGCCAAGCAAGGCTGCGGTGCAGTTTTGAATAAATGAAATTTATTAAAAGAATTTTTAGAGGTTAGTGACCTTGACCTTTGACCGAGTGACCCCAAAATGGGTGTGGTGTGTAGAAATCATCAAGGTGCATATACATGTGAGGTTTCAATGTTTTAGGTGGAAGCACTTTGATTTTTGAGCCTATGTAAAGGTTTTAGCACGACGCGGACGTCTGACGACGAGCTGTCTATGACAATACCTAGGGTTTTCCCCGAAAACAGCCGAGCTAAAATTGAGCGCCATTAGTCCAATTTTTTGACGCTCTTAAATATTAAGCTACTTTTTATATGGGTAATATTTGTAGCAAAGAATTTAGCCCATATAAAAAGTATCTCTAAATTCTTTGCGCGTCTTATAATTAAGACTAGAGCGCCATATAAATTAAATGGAAAACATACATTATGTCATTGTCAAGAAAAATAAAGCTGTAAAAATCTCACCTGCTCGTCTTTGATGTTGCAATTAGCACATTCAGCATTTTCAGTATCTACTAAATAAAGCATATGAAAGTGCCAAATGTCCAAGATACCATGACGTCCTCCTCAAAATGTTAGATCCTTTGAACTCCATTTATTTTATCCCTGATTAATCCTCTCACACATGAGGCCTACATGTAAGATTCCTTGTAATGTTCACAGCGTTTATTTTAAATTGTTCACGTTCTCAAATTTTAGCAGGTATTTAATTATAAATATTTATTTATGATTTTGATTTATTTACTATTTCGAAGATACAGTCTTGCAACGTGTTTAGTTAGTCTAAGTTACGTGTTTAGTGATTCTTACAAACAATAGACTGACATAAAAAGTGGCTCCTTTTGAAGCACAAACTGCATCCATGTATATATTACAGCTGGCCCGGTTTGATGGGGCCTGTTTTTGATAATAATTAATTACCATTTTTCACTTCCGTGTTTATTATGTTTACCAACGCCATGATGGAAAAAAGTCCGTTTCCCACAATCCTTAGCGCGCATTCACACAGGTCAGTAAGACCGGTGTGACACAATGCTCGTGGTGAAGCATGAGACTTATTGTTTTGTTTGTATTTGTATCGTGTGGATTCATTATTATCTAACTGCAACATAAGGGGACGCTGTATTGTTTCTATTTCGTATCTTAGTGTTTACATAAACACTATCAATCGTAACAGGTGGTACCATAATTATAGTAGTTTTTGGACTTCACATCTATTTAATTCTGTCCAATCCGAAAAGTGCCATTTAAAAGAAAGAATCTGATCATCTCTTTTCAAGCGCCAGATGGAAACTTTATATATTAGCATGTATATCTTCATGTTTTTTGACAGCATGTTTATAAACATTGTGAAAGCGACGTTCATTTTGATTAATGACAGACAGACAGACAATTTTATTGGCGAATACAATCAGTACATAGCCATATAAACATAGCAAATATTTCAATTAAATAGCATGTCAAGGAAATGTGATTGGCATAATTGTTATTTTAATTCCGGAGAATGTTCTTAACAAATTTGATGTGAGATAAATATTTGGATTCTATGTATTTCAAAAACAAAATGCATATTAGATTAATTATAACTACAACTTATAAATGACAGTTAACCATTCCTAAAATCAAATACAATCAATGGCAGAAAATGCATATAGTTTGGCAATAACAGACAGACAGACAGTTTATTTTGACTTGACTTGTACAATGTAGATTATCAACAACACATTAGAAAACAGTACAATGTCAATAACAGTGGGGTTCAATATCAGAAATTATATATAACACATAATTCTGAAATTATATATTACAAACACATTTTTAAATATACACTTAAAAGACCAGCAAAAAATGTGATGTTATTGATTCATATTAATTAAGTCGATTCTATGCTTATTTGCGAAATAAATATACTTAGACAGTCCGATGAGTTCTGACTTGTTGGTTGTTTTAACTAGCTGGATGAATTTGAACATACTCGGCCTATTATAATAATACATTTTTAAAAATCGAATGCGATTAATGATTCCCCAGCGTATGCTTTACATCATATCAAGTAAATCAAACGGCCTTGAGAAACGTTTGAGATACTGTTGAGGTACTTAAAGCGGCCATTTATGTCAAAAATACAAACGCGTTTAAATTATGACTTATTGTCATAGGAAAGTGATTTTTTGGTCAAAATTAAGAACACATTTAAACACTTCCATTTTCTAAGTTCAACATATTATTTGACATTTCAACAGCGTTCTATTTGTTTCACCTTAAAGTCAAACTGGTTGGATCAAGCTGCGGAATTAAGGGAACGTACATAATTATATCAAGGTACACAGCTTTAACAATTTTATAAATCGCCGTACACTGGAACAGGGGTACTTCATCACAGCTTTTCACGTGTTCATTGAACTATAGAGGAGAAAAACTCGCCCTTCATTCGGCTAACCAGCGGTATATACACAGGTCTTCACAAAGTGTTCAACAGGATGTATTTTGAAGTTATACCTGCTGGAAAATACATAGAGTGGATTTCAACTTAGTATGTATGCTGTGTGTTAAAGACTGGATATACAGACACGTTGAGACTTCGAAGGATTTATTGCTGTAAGTCATTTGAAAGAAAATGTGTCGTTATAATGTTGAGCATTACGTTTGTGATAGAGAACAACAAGGCTACTAATATTATTAGTAATATATACACCGCTTCTTGTAAATTACAATCGCTATTGTAATTAATAGGTGTTTTATTTATTGTATTCCATAATTTCCATTAGCCTTAAACATTTGTACAACTAAAGAACAACACAAATTAAAATTATTATCTAAACACAGAATGCAGATATGGAACGCTGCTTATCGGAGTGGCACATTTTGAGTGGCTTTTAAAATTCTTATGAATAAGACCTTACTTTATTTTATAATCGTTCATTAGTTACTTTGGTGAGTCGCCTATTGTATTTAAAAAAAGATAACAAAATATATCGTGATATCAATAAGTTGAGCAAGTGTCTATAGAGACAGTATTTTTCAACATGTCATGCGCGTTGGTTAGTATATAACATTTTAATTCTTTTCAGTATTAATTAATTTCAATAAAATGCTTGTAATTATATACGGGTACTGCAAGTGATATTCGAGTAGATATCTTCTGCCCAGCCTTTGCATTTGCGTGCAGGACAAAGAAGCGTATAATCATGGGATACAATTTGTAAGAAGATAGTATTGTGAAACTGAGGGTCATAAAATAACGTTTATACTCAACTGCTCAATTTCACTAAACCACATAATTGATCAGGGCCAATTATGGTATTATACTTTGATAAACTGGCGCACATAATCTTTTAAACACCACGAAACACTTCAATAGCAAGCGATACTCAACCGCGATATCATCAGTATTGAAAGTTTGATTCTCATGCAATTCAAACTTCTTCAGTCAGATTTTGAGTCTGTTGACATTATCTCTCTTGTATTCCCAAAACTTAAAGCTTGTCGGTGTGTATTCAGGGCTGATGGTAATCCTGTCCCAGTATCACCGCAGTGGGAAAGGATGTATGGTGGGACGGTCTTGTCAGACCGAGTTCCTAATAATGCAATGAATTATTTTATCACATGCTATACCCTGTTTCCCATGTATATACAACAATTTAATTTTTTTTCATTACACAGGTGCAATACAACATTTTAAAGCGTTTTCATTGGCTTAGTTTTCGTTTAACGACCAATCGCATTTTGTTATTTTGCTGAAATGACGTTGCAACGTCAAAGACGTCACGAAATGTTAACAACATTCCGGATTTATCATTATGTTTGCGTAAATTTTTATTTAATTTGCTCATTTAAAAGCATGTGATAAAAAAGATCTGACACTCGTTGGTCATATCATACCATTTTGTATTAAACTCGTCCAGGACATTCTTTAGTAAGCTCGCCAAAGGCTCGCTTACTAACAAAATTCCTGAACTCGTTTAATGTCTTACATATTGTTGAGCTTTTGTGGTCAAGCGTCCGTCGTCCTTATCGCACTAGCGGTCACATTTTTCATTATCTTGATGAAGCTTGCTCAGAACGTTTATTTGGAAAATATCGCCCACTTAGTGCAAGAAGGTACCATTGAAATTAATAGCAACATAGTACCTTTTTACACCAATGAGGCGATATGCAGTCCAAGTACGAATGAGGTTTCAGGTGTTCAGGTTTAATGCTGTTTGCTGCTCACCAGTATCTAAGGTTTGGAAATTAAGCCTTTAAAACTTGAACCTAGTAAGAAAGGTCTTTCATTAAATTTAACTTTCTAAGGGACTACACATGCGCCAACATACGTATCTAAGTGGTAAAGGGTTACCGATGCTGATTGACAGAACTTAAAGGGGCCTTGTCACAGATGTTGGCATGTATTGAAGTTTGTCATTAAATGCTTTATATTTATGAATGTTAACATTGGATCTAAAAAGCTCCAATGAAGAACCAAGAATATAATTTTTTTTAAAGCAATCCACCCCTGGGCTCGAACCACTGACCCCTGGGGTAAACGTCTATCGCTTTAGACCACTCGGCCATCAGTGCTCATACAATGAGCGATGTATTTTAAACTTTATAAAAGCAATTCTCGTAGTATCACAAAATATAACGACAACAACAGAACTCTCCAAATTCTTCAATCGTTTCGCGTTGCAGCGCTTAATACTTTTCAGGTTTTTAAATCGTCAAACGATGCATATAATGCATATTTTAGAGCATGGTAAATGTTCAGTATTACTGTTTCCTCACCAATGTTATAACATTAACGTAAATTTGCGAATCTGAAACAACTTTTTTTAATTTTGTCAATATACCAAAAACGTTAAAAGGTCCCTTAAAATTACTGTTTTGTAAACCATTCTTAGTGAAGCACACTAGTTGATGGAAGTGAAGTTAAAATGACTAGGCTCTCTTGTATTAGTCGATGCCATAAAACTTAACACAAAATATGTTCAGAACCGGTCACTCAGCCACGAATTTGGCCACGATCATCCATGATTTATAAAATATACATACGTACAGACGGTACTGCTTGTACGTACGTTTTGTATTTATGTTGTTTGTGCCTCATTTACTTCATTTGTTTTATGCCTCAAGGTGTTGATAAACTCATGAACTATTGTAGAGGTATTCAACGTGTCCATTAATATCAAACATAAAAAGCGTTTAACTTATGAATTTGTCAACTTAATATCTCCCCTTTATTGGATTATTAGAACTTGATTTTTGTTACAATTGTGAACATGTTCAAATATAACTTTATTGAACAGAAAAAGATAATAGTATAACATTTGTTTAGCCTTCTAAGTGTTTCTTATCAGATATTCTGATTTCAGTGATTTGATAAACGCAACGGAATCTATGCTATAAGATCATATCAAAGTAAACAGCTATAATACATTTTTAAATCGCCGTTCAATTTAGCAAATATCATTTTCTCTTAAATCATTTGATGTAATTTGTTATAATATATGTAGACCTTTTATTGACAAGTATTAAACGATGTTTTAAAGAAAACTCTAAAACAAACTCCAACAATTAAATCGTGAACGAATGTCACCGTGTTTGTAGTAGTCAGTATTTACGACTTAAAAATTAATTTAAATTATCTTTATAGTTCTTTTAAGCCTCCTGCATCCCCAATGACATCATAATGCAGACATTCGCGATCAGTTAACCACGTTTATTAAAATATGATATCAATGTGCTACATTAACTATTTTGCATACAAATTCTTGCTCTATTTCCACTCTCTGAATGTCATTTAGAAATGACATTTCAATATATTGCAGCGACAAAATGCAAATACGGTTTAAAAAATTGATAACTTTACATAAAGAATGTGCTAAATTTCATAACGGGATATAACTTCTTTGGTGAGTAAGGTGGTCTATTCCATATAAAACTTGAGTTTTTGATAAGTGGCTTGATTTTTTGTTTATAATGTATATCAACGTCTTTGATAACAATACTTATCATTTCAATTGCACTGAAAAATTGTGTCTTGTTCTGTGAAAATTGGGCAAAATGCATGTGCGTAAAGTGTCGTCCCAGATTAGCCTGTGCAGTCCGCACAGGCTAATCAGGGACGACACTTTCCGCTTGGACTGCACATGCTAATCTGGGACGACACTTTACGCACATGCATTATGCCCAGTTTTCTCAAAACATGACACAATTGTTTGTTGAGAGCGTATGTATTAAATAAAGATCATTATTCGTGTGGTGATGAAAAAGTCACACGTTGGTCTCTGCTGCTGCTGCAATTGATGATTGTGATCATTTAATCGCGATTACCATGGTAATGTGGCTGTCTATGATGCTGACGTTGTTTTATTGATGATTCTCGTAAACATTAAATTTAATAAATAATTAATCATGCATGCGCAGTTACAAAAAATCACTTACCGGTAATTACGAAATCGTGGGTATTCGTTTCGATCTAGCGAGTGACATATTTGTTGTATTTTCTTTTAATAATTCTAGAGTTGATGATATGCACGTTTTGGTCTCTATCAAATGTTATGTCAAACTTAAGTTTTTTGTTTGTGACTTAAAGGTCCTTAAATGTAATCTTAAATAGTAAATTTACCATCATCGTCATTAGTATTATAAGTTTTAATAATATTATTATTACGACAACCATGATCATGATGCAGATGAGGATTATCATAATGACGAGAAGTATGATGACAAAGGCGACGAAGAAAATGACATTCATGAAATTGATTAACGTTTAGTCTGAAGTAGTTAAAACCTAATTATTTTAGCTCGATTGCATAGAAAGCCTTACCCCCCCCCCCCCCCCCCCCCGATCACAGATAGACGCCGCTTCTACTACGATCTAAGTGTGGCCGAAAACGTGGCCAATCATGGCAAATCGCAGGAGAAACGTAGTAGAGTCTTCATAAGCGCAGTATGATCGCGGTAGAGTCTTCATGATCGGAGAGCTCTACGCTCTCGCCACGCTTATTTTGAACATGCTCAAAACAAGCGTAACGGGATCGTGGCCAACAAGAATCGGTGTAGAGTCGAAAAAAGAGCGTAGTAGAAGCGCCGTAATCGAACAGGCAGCTCGAAAGCATCGTGGAGAGATCTTCATGATCGTAGTAAAAGCGCAGTAAAAGCTCTGAGTAGCGTCGTAGTATGATCTTGAATGTCGCGGCAGTAAATGCAGTAAGCGTTTGACGTAGGGGCATCGTAGAACGGTCGAAATGAAGACCATAATTTTCAAAATGCTCGATTAAGACTCCGATCGGCCTCGATACTTTTTTCAGATCGTGGCTTGATCGGGATGATCGTCGTAAAGTCGCAGCTATGTGTGAACGGGGGGTAAGGCTTTTTCGAAACGCTCTCGAGTCCGTTTCCAGGGCCTCGAACTAGTACTTGGTGTCTCTGTGGGACATTTAAAGAACGCTGCCATCGTGGGGATCGAACCCGTGACCTCCCGGTCGCTAGGCGGACACCATATCCACTACACCTGCTTAAAAAGGGGAATAAACAATTAAATAATCAATCAAACAAACAAACTGACAGAATCTATTAAGATAAGCTTAAAAACAAACTCACTGAAACAACTTCGTAAAAATAACTGCTTAACAGAAAAAATCTCCAGTTAAATTATTTATCATTTACAACTCAAAGGTAAGATCACACGTCATTGACCGGTCGCGTGTCACAGAAACACGTGTCTTTTACTGATTCATTTGAAAATAAGTACTATGTTTCTTGCGCAAAGTAAAGGTTTGACTAGCTATCAATAATCGAGAAACAACTTGTCCTTCATGAAAATCATACTAATAGTTTATTGTTTTACACGCAGAATCATAAAATTAAGTGTGTAAAACGCTCAAAATATCGTATCAGAATGACAGTTTTGAGCTATCAGTTATACTGATTTGATCAAGCAGTGATATTAGGTGGCTTTACAATCATATCAAGGTACACAGCTTTTACAAGTTTATAAAACGCCGTTCAATCGAACAGGGTTAATTCATTAATAAACAACCTTTCACATGTTCACTGAACTATAAAGGAGAACGAACTGGCCCTTCCTTCGGCGTTAATAACCGGTGTTATGTATACACAGGTCTTCACTACTTGTTTAACAGGATGTATTTTGTAGATATACCAGTTGGGAAATACATCGAGTGGATTTCAATTTAGTATGTGCACTGTTTGTGGTATAAACTGGATATACTGACAAAAAGTGCTGAGATTTAGAAGGATTTATTGCTGTAAGTCATTTGGCAGAAAACCGTTTTCTTTAAACTACGTTAAGCAGTATGGTTGTGATATGAGATCCAACTGCTAAGTACTAATATTTTATGTAATATTCACCGCTACCACTAACCTATTATCACTACTGTGATTAATACACGATTTATTTTTTTGTATTTCATTGGCTTTAAACATTTTTACTCATAATAAAAAAATCTGATCACAAAATGCAGATAGGAAACGCTTTTTAGTAATGGTACATTTGAGTGACTTATATGTAAGGGCTTACTTTATTTCAATATTCGCGTACATCAGATTTGCATACTGTTTTTAAAACAAGATATATCGTGTTATCCTGTCAGATGCCTTTATATAATCAGCCTGATAACCAGGTAACCTAATAACCCAAAAGTTATTAGGCTAGTTTGCCACGTGACCTCGAATATCCGTCAGTCGCCCTATTTTTCTGTGAAATGACGTCATTTTTTATTAATGACGTCATTATACCCGCGAAATTCACCGGTTAAAGTCTTTTACAATGTAAATGAACGGTGAAAAAAATGCATAAAATAAAATAAAAAATTGTTGGATTAGGTGGAATGACATAATAAATAGAATAATAGGTTGGTGACGTGGATGGAGAATGGGTATCTGGCTCGTCGGAGTATTTTGTCGATTGAGCCGAAATTCCTCCGACTTGCCAGATAACCATTCTCCATCCACGTCACCAACCTATTATTCTTTATATAAATAGGTTGAGCGAGTTTGCCGAAGATAGCGGTTCCAACAGTTAATGCGCTTTGGTTACAATCCGTGTGAGCGCATTTTATTATTAATTGATTTTAATGAAATGTCTGTTATTATATACTGCAGTTGAAATTCGAGTAGATCTTACCTGCCAGCATTAGCATGCACGTGCATCACAACGAAGCGTATAATTAAAGGGTATTATTTGTAAAAAAAAAAGAAATAGCCGCATGTAATAGAGAGTTATACATAAACGTTTTTGTTCAATAGAATACTTTCACTAAACCTTATATTTGATCAGGACCACTTACGCCCTTTCATGTTGATAAATTGGTACACATCATCCTGTTTAAAACAGCAAAACACTTCAATAGCAAGCGAGCCTCTTAAAATTATCTAGATGTTATCCATGAACTTACAACTTAGTACGAGACTTTCGTTGTTTATTCAGGGCTGATTGCAACCATGACCCTCGTGAGCGATTTGGGAACGAATGTACAATGTATATTGGGGCGGTAGTGTCAGACCGAGGTTCTTGGAACGCAATAAATTACATCACGGTCTTACATATTGAATTTCGAGTTTTTCGTAATCGGAGTGTAAGATGAATCTGACAACAGCCTGGTCTGTATAAATAAGACCTAAATACAAACATATCCGTTAAAGGGGCCTTTCGCGTTTTGGTAAATTGACAAATAAAAAAGGTTCGCAAATTTTCGTGGAAGTGGTGAGATTTGTGAGGAAACAGTAATACTGAATATTTACCATGATCTAAAATATTCATTATATGCATCTTTTGACGATTTGAAAACCTGAAAGTTATAAAGCGTTGCAACGCGAAACGATTGAATTATGTTGTCGATATATTTTGTGATACTACGGCGATAGCTTCTATAAAGTATAAAATTCATCTCTAATTGTATTAGAACGGATGGTCGAGTGGTCTAAGCGATAGACTTTTACTCCAGGAGTCAATGGTTCGAGCCCAGTTGAGGGTTACTTTTTTCTTTCTATAATTTTGTTCTTGTTTTTTTTATGGATCTTTTTAGATCCAATGTTTGAATTTATAAATCGCCGTTCACTGGAACAGGGTTAGTTCATTCACAGCTTTTCACGTGTTCAATGAACTATAGAGGAGAAAAAACTCGCCCTTCATTCGGCTAACCGGCGTTATGTATGCACAGGTCTTCACAAAGTGTTTAACAGGATGTATTTTGTACCTGCTGGAAAATACAAAGAGTGGATTTCAACTTAGTATGTATGCTGTGTGTGTTATAGACTGGATATACTGACAAGTTGAGACTTTGAAGGATTTATTGCTGTAAGTCATTTTGCAGAAAATGTGTGTAAACCATGTTGAGCATTCATTATGTTTGTGATAGAGAACAAAACGGCTACTAATTAGTAATATATACACCGCTTCTTCTAAATCACAATCGCTTTTGTAATTAATAGATGTTTTATTTATTGCATTTTATTGGCCTTCAACATTTTCACTTCTTAAAAACCAACTAAAATAAAAATTATTATAAAAACACAGCATGCAGATGTGATACGCTGCTTATAGGAGTGGTACATTATGAGTGGCTTTTAAAAATCTTATTCATTGGGCCTTACTTTATTTTATAATCGTTCATTTGTAACATTGGTGACTTGCATAATGTATTTTAAAGAGATAACAGGATACCTCGTGATATCAATAAGTTGAGCAAGTGCCTATGGAGACAGTATTTTCCAACCTGACATGCGCGTTGGTTAGATGTAACATTTTAATTCATATCAGTATTATTTGATTTCAATGAAATGTTTGTAATTATATACTGCGCGTGATATTCGAGTAGATATCTTCTGCCCAGCCTTTGCATTTGCGTGCAGGACAAAGAAGCGTATAATCATGGGATACAATTTGTTAGTAAATAGTCTTGTGAACTGAGAGTCATAAAATAACGTTGATACTCAACTGCTCAATTTCGCTAACCCACATAATTGATCAGGGCCAATTATGGTATTATACTTTGATAAACTGGCGCACATAATCTATATAAACACCACAAAACACTTCAATAGCAAGCGATACTCAACCGCGATATCATCAGTATTGAAAGTTTGATTCTCATGCAATTCAAACTTCTTCAGTCAGATTTTGAGTCTGTTGACATTATCTCTATTGTATTCCCAAACTTAAAGCTTTTCGATGTGTATTCGGGGCTGATGCTAATCCTGTCCCAGTATCACCGCCGTGGGAAAGGATGTATGGTGGGACGGTCTTGTCGGACCGAGTTCCTAATAACGCAATGAATTATTTTACGTTCTTACACATTTAAAAGCGAGTTATTGTAAGCGGCTTGCCTTGTGAATCCGAAAACAGATTATTATGTACTGAGTAAAACTGGTCACAACGTCATCCGTTATAGACGCCATTTTTTATGTATGGAAATTAAGAATTTATGCTGTCGTTTTATAAGAAAATTACTGTTCAGACTGCGTTTCTACATCCGTGTAGCATGATAAAATGAAACTGGATCCCAAATTGGACTGAAACAAGTCAAGCAGACTCGCTGATATAAATTATTGATTATTCATAAGACAATCATATAGAGGCATGCGATGTCTTCGTTTTTAATTTGAATAAATCGCGATTAAAATAATTACATGATATGTATTACAATACTGCAATGCCATATTTAGCTCCGTTCATGGTTTTGGTATCTTGCTTTATGCATTCAATAATGATTCAAGTAGGGTCTTTCAGCTACTAGTATATTGACTTCTCACGAATATAAACGATGGACCAAGTAACGTGACGACCGTATCGCGTTGCCTGAAAGATGCATCGCGATTATCCCACTTGCTAGCTTCGTTTGTGATGTACAACTCGCCGTCAATCAAAGTGAACATGTAGACTTCTGTTGCTATATATGGGTGTATTGTTATGGTTATATTAAAGGAAATATTAACGATATAATTGCCATGAATCGGCTTCCATCGTACCGTTAACCTGACCTCAGCGTATTAAAGCTGTTGCACATATTTGTGAAACCTGGTGTATCGGCTGTGGAAACCTAACGAGATCATCTATTTGAGTAACAACAGTAAGCACATGTAGAAATATATATTCATGATATTGTGGATCCCTTCCCTTCATGATTGTAAAGTCTTCAATCTCGTTTTAGGCTTTCGTAACCAAATGCGTGACAGTGTGACTGGTACTTAAGTGTGACAAGTTAGATCACATAAAGTAGACTCGCTGACAGAAACTATGAGATCTTATCAAACTGACTCAATCGTGGATATGAATTGAACGATAAAAAATATCTACGATTAACACTATCAACTGCGATTGCTTGTCATCCTATCTAATCGTACAGTATCTAAACAAAGCGAAACAAATCATGGATGTGCATATTTCCGCATAGTGGTGATTGCAAACGATCTTTTGTAACAAACAACGTCACGTTTTGTTGTGAAAGTTTACGAGCTTAAGAACAAATGAAGGCGTTGGTCAATAAGGCTGTTTTATATCAATCAAGTCAAGTCGAGGGACAATCAATTGAGTCGAAAAATAAATCGCAACCATAGTCGCACGGAATAGTAACTTGGCGCATCGCTTTGAAATAAGCGTAGCGCGTACCAGGGCTAACCCCTTTTGGAAACACGATCATGGTGATTGTATCAAATAGAAGCAGAGACAGACGTAACGTACGTCTCTGATAGAGGCCAAGATCAGAACGTGTCAGATCGTGCAACATGCAATTGTCGAGTCGATGACAGATTGCCACCAACGAATGACGCGTATGTGTTAATATCAAGTACAGTTTTGACAACATATTATAGGGAGCTACATTTTGTATCATTGATAGCATTCTCATATGGTTATTGCCAATTTCAAATATGTTTTTAGTTTCACATTTATAACCCAAAACCTTGCATTTGTTTCAACGTCAATGAAGCATCCAATAACATTGGCATGACCGTCTTTGATGCAATGCAATTCATGATTTGTACAACGCGCATCTATTTTATCTTCTAGCAATAACTAATCGAGTAGTTTTGACGATTACAATTAGCTTCAAATCTTTTCAGCTTATTGATTTAGAAAACTTCCCAAACATCCCAATGCTGGTGCTAAGGCTTGTATAACTTCATTTGTCAAAAGTAAAGGACAGCACGGCAATTTACCCAAACGTTTCTCCAAACTATACTTCACGAAGGGGCCGGCGTAGACACCAAGTGTGTGCTTAGTGAACACATATTAAATACTGTGGCAAATATTTATATAGCATCTAGTTTAGACGATATGTCGCGTGGAGCGATCTAATTATATGGCTGGTTATCACGATCAATACATTTTTGTCACTCGATTCGATTTCACAATATAACTGATTGACTATACAAATGTACATCAATGGCATGCTATCAAACGTGAACAGAATGTTAATAAATATAATAATTTTACGGAAACAGTGACTTTACTAATATTAATTGTTTTTACTGATTAAATGGAACAATCTTTATACACACATGTATGATAAACTAACCTGCCTGGTGCAACTACTTTTTGTGAGATGCGAAAGAGCTGACCTTAATCATATAATCCATGCTTTTTTAAGTACAATAATATGTTTTCGTTTCTTAAACATATGAAACATATAGATAAGGGCTTATAGGGACGTTTCATGCATGTGTTCGGCTGTTGATAGTTTAAAATACGTCTAACCATGAGTGTTTGAACCATTGCGATAGTAAGAACTCTACGTCTGTATCATTCGATATCATAGGTTGAGAATATAAGTATACTGTTTATAAACACGTTTTTAAAGATAGGTTTTAACTTGTTTTCAAAAAAGTAAAATAAATTCGTGAAATAATGTAACTGTGTGTGTAGTACTCAATGGTTATGACATATAGCATACATTTACATAATCTTTATTATTCATTACAAATTCTAAGCCCAACACCCCAAGCCACCCCCACCCCCTATGACATCGTAATGTTTACATACATAGTCCAGTCACCACTTTGATAAAATGTATAAAATATTATATGAACATTCTACGTTTACACTTTTAAATACGCATTCTAGTTCTATGCCCACTCCCTGAATGTCATCTAGATTCTGACAGAGGACAAATGTACATTGTAAACTTTTTACAAAGAATGTGTTGCAAGTAATAACGGGATATAATTTCATTCCGCTTGTCAGGTTGTCAGCTCGATATTAAACTGGATTTTTTTTCATCATCATCAGCAGCAGCATCAGCAACAGCAGCATCAGCATTATCAGCAACAGTATCAGTATCATCATCATCATCGTCATCATTATCATCATCAGCAGCAGCACCATCATCATCGTCATCATAATCATCATCATCATCACCACGTGATTGCGAAGCGGATAGAACGCAATGGCTGTGAATCAACAGTGCTCATCTCGAAAGATTTCATATTTTTATAGAGCGCCTTTTAAGTCAGAAATTGGTTATTTCTTTCTTGGTGCTTGGATAAAGAACGCAAGTCTGGCAAAGTTGCACAAAAAAAGTTTGCAACATACTCGCTCATAGAACCACACATTAAGACAACGCGAAGTGATGGTTTGTTCTCACCGAATTAAATTTTAGCTCTTGCATATTGTCAAATTGTGAACAGATTGAAACAACGGCCGAAAGAGAGTATCATAACATATGGGCACGCATCGCACGGTATCTAAACATCAAACCTTAAGAGAAAGGCATTGGCCAGTAACTTGTGATAAATTGTGGCATTAGTGGTGGATAGCACGATTACGAGTATAGCATATGTTATGCTGCGATCCTCTTTCACGATTTGGGCCACGATTGAAATCGTAGTCGTAATCGTGCAAAATAATATTCGGGTTCAATCGTAGATGAGCATATCGATCAGTTCGTCAAAACTATCGCAACCACAACCACAATGCACGAGTTATTACATGTAAATATTTTATAACGCATTACCTCCTACCAAACACTTTCTTATTCGCAGAACACGATCGTGATATTCGTGTCGAATCTAGAGTTTAGTGACGACTCAATTTTAATACTCCTACAAAACAGTATGTAACCCTATTTGAACGGAAGATCATACCTGTCAGATCGTGGCATGTTTCATTATCAAACCGTTAACAGATATGAATTGTGTGCAAAGAAGTGTATCGGACATTTATCGTATCTTATCGTAAAGATAACATGGTAGACCACGGTCAATTACTTGTAGTCGATTGTGTTGTTTATTGACGAATGTATACGGAAGTAAAAATATAGCATTAACAAAACGCGATATTATTTAATGCTTTAGGTTACGTTGCAATAGGATCTAATAAAATGCCTCCAACAAAATAAGATAATTATCGAAGTTGAAGATGTTCATCCTATCATTGTTTAATCATTCAAAAGATTTCTACAGTTTACATAAATGACATGATTGATTTCAAGATCTGATAATACCCGACAATATCTTTTAAGAACACAACGATAAGTTCACGAATATTAAATTCAATCGTAGTGCCAATCGTGATAATAGAAACGGCGTAGGAAAGTCACGGCCAAACTGCTGTGATTTTCACCAATTACCGCCATGTCCAACTCGTCTTCAATCGTAGTGAAGCCTGCGACCTATTGTCTTTTTCGTATTTGTATCGTGTGGATTCATCCTTATCTTACTGCAACATAAGGCTAAGCAGTATTTTTCTATGTCGTATCTATCGTAGTGTTTACATAAACACTATCAATCGTAACTGTTGGTACCATAATTATAGTAGTTTTTGGACTTCACATCTATTTAAAAGAAATATTTGTCCATTCCGAAAAGTGCAATTTAAAAGAAAGAATTTGATCATCTTTTTGCAAGCGCCAGATCGAAACTTTATGTATAAGCACGTATATATTCATGTTTTTTTGACAGCATGTTTATAAACATTGTGAAAGCGACGTACGTTCATTTTGATTTAATGATTCCCCTGCGTATGCTTTACATCATTGCAAGTAAATCATACGGCATTGAGAAACGTTTAAGATACTGTAGATGTACTTAAAGCGGCCATTAATGTCAAAAATGCAAACGCGTTTAAATTATGACTAATTGTCATAGAAAAGTATTTTTTGGTTAAAATTGAGAACACGTTTAAACACTTCCATATTCTAAGTTAAACATATTATTACATTTCAACAGCGTTCTATTTGTTTAACCTTAAAGTCAAACTGGTTGGATCAAGCTGCGGAATTAAGGGAACCTTCACAATCATATCAAGGAACACAGCTTTAACAATTTTATAAATCGCCGTTCACTGGAACAGGGTTAGTTCATTCACAGCTTTTCACGTGTTCAATGAACTATAGAGGAGAAAAAACTCGCCCTTCATTCGGCTAACCGGCGTTAAGTATACACAGGTCTTCACAAAGTGTTTAACAGGATGTATTTTGTACCTGCTGGAAAATACATAGAGTGGATTTCAACTTAGAATGTATGCTGTGTGTGTTATAGACTGAATATACTGACAAGTTGAGACTTTGAAGGATTTATTGCTGTAAGTCATTTGGCAGAAAATGTGCGTAAATAGCATGTATAGCATTATGTTTGTTAGAAAGAACAAAACCTGCTACCTATATTATTAGTAATATATTCACCGCTTCTTCTAAATCACAATCACTATTGTAATTAATAGATGTTTTATTTATTGTATTCCATTAGCCTTAAACATTTGTACAACTAAAAAACAACTAAAATTAAAATTATTATCTAACAACAACATGCAGATATGGAACGCTGTTTATCGGAGTGGTACATTTTGAGTGGCTTTTAAAGTTCTTATTCATACGACCTTGCTTTATTTTATAATCGTTCATTAGTAACTTTGGTCACTCGCCTATTGTATTTTAAAGAGATAACAGGATATCTCGTGATATCAATAAGTTGAGCAAGTGCCTACAGAGACAGTATTTTCCAACATGACATGCGCGTTGGTTAGAATGTAACATTTTAATTCATTTCAGTATTATTTGATTTCAATGAAATGTTTGTAATTATATACTGCACTTAATATTCGAACCGATATATCCTTCCCAGTCTCCGCATTCACGTACATCACAAAGAAGCGCCTAATCGTAGGGTACTATTTGTAAGAAAATAGCCTTGTGAAACTGAGGGTTATATATCAACTTTTACATTCAAATGTTTCATTTCACTAAGCCGCATAATTGAGCAGGGCCAAACTGGGATTTCATTTTGATAAACTGGCGCACATAATAATTAAACACTACGAAACGCTTTAATAAACAGCGATACTCAACCGCGATATCATCAATATTGAAAGTTTGATGTTGAACGCGGAATATTCCCTTCCAAAGGTCAGTGAAAGCAAATCATCGAACGTAATATCTTGACGCGTATCAACAAAGACATGGTAAAAAGTTTAAAAGATAGAGACCCATGGGGCGTAACGGCGCATGTAATTGAAACTAACGGTTACTCCCCTTTATGGTTAATCGCAAAGGACAATAAGAAACTCTTAGCTTTGTGCAAAACCCTAATGAATGACATCGGCTTATTAATATCAAATCAGTTCAAGCAGATCTGCAAACTGTGTAATCTCAGAACGGGAAGCCTGATTATCCACAAGTTGTCTTATTGTACTGCTATTGAAGCCGAACGTGAGAAATTGTGGACACTTATTCTTGAGACTTGTGGGATTGATGACTTTAAACGCTTCATCCAGATCAGTGCCTTTGAGCAATGTGTGAGCATATTAAAGTTGGGCTCTGAAACATCTCAGAAGCATATTTTGCACCTTGATATTGCCGTCTCAATTTGCAAATTGCTACTTTAATACAATGATGGTGCTGCCAATGATCAGAAACATGTCCAGATGTTTTATGTTGTTCTTCTTGTTTAATGTGATCTTTTTACTATATTGCAAATATAGCAAATATCTGTATGCGTATTTGATTGTATATATGTAGTGTATGACACATATGATATTCCCATGAGGAACTACTTTGACTGTAAACGTTTCACTATAACTGTCTTCTATGGAAGGCAACACTTGTGATTTGTGTTTAGTTGGTCGTGTGTCAAAATTCCATATATTTGCCAATCAAATGTGTTCGCTAATTATGTCTTTACTTTCGTTTTCGCGTTAAGACATATTCTAGGCGAATACATAGTATCATAGTATTTAAACTAAAACTCGGTCTTTATAAACGTGCGCATTGGTGTTTAATCATGCGGCATTATTCTAGGTATTCTTATATCATTAGTGTATATTTAAATTGTTATGTTTATATGTTGTCCTTATCTGTTTTCTCTTGTTATGGTTGTATGGTGTTGTATGGTGCCTGTACGTGTGTGCGGGTGCGTGCGTGCGCGCGTGCGTGCGTGTGTATTATTAAATTAATGATTTAAAATCATTATCATTGACTTTATTATGTAATTGACCAATTAGTTATTTATATATATATATATATATATATATATATATATATATATATATATATATATATATATATATATATATATATATATATATATACTCTATTATGTTACTTATCTTTGTAAATAATGTATTGAGTTGCTTCACTTTGATCTCTTGTATGTGTATATAATCGATTGTATGTAATTATTTATAATCTGTATTATATGTTATGCTCTTCATGAATGGAGGAAATAAAAGTCTATCTATCTATCTATGCAATTCAGACATCTTCAGTCGGAGCCTGTTGACACTATCTCTCTTAAATTCCAAAACTTAAAGCTTTTCGGTGTGTATTTTGGGCTGATGCTAATCCTGTCCCAATATCGACGCCGTGGGAAAGGATGTATGGTGGGACGGTCTTGTCAGACCGAGTTTCTAAAAACACAATGAAGTATTTTACGGTCATACATATTTAAAAATAAGTTACTGTAACCGGCTTGTCTTGTGACTCCGAGAACAGCTTATTCTGTACTGAATAAAACCGACCACAAAGTCCTCCGTTATAGACGCGATTTTTTATATAAGGACATTCAGAATTCCTGCTGTCTTGTTATAAGAAGAAAAACGTTCAAACAGCGTTTCTGTATCCTTATAGCATGATAACAGGCAACTGAATCCATAGTACGACTGGCACACTTGATAAACCCCTGAACTTGCATAAGAAAACATGTTATAATATATAAATAATATGAAGTTGGTATTTGAAGTATTTTAGACAACATTTATTTTCATTACCACTGTATCATTCAACTGACAATGTTGTGCTTTCTATATATGGTACACTTAATACAAAGTGTACAGTCCGCACAGGCTAATCAGGGACGACACTTTCCGCTTGTATGGTATTTTTAGTGTCAAGAAAGTCCCTCCTTACCGAAAATCAAGTTAGGCGGAAAGTGTCGTCCCTGATTAGCCTGTGCGGACTGCACATGCTAATCTGGGACGACACTTTACGAACAAGCATTATGCCCAGTTTTCTCAGAACGAGACTCATATGTCAACCGTCCGTCATAGTCATCACACTAGCGGCCACATTTTTCATCCATCTTGCTGAAACTTCCACAATTCTTTTTTAAAAATAGCCAGTCCAAGTTAGAATGAGGGAAATTATGAAATGAAGAATTGCATATGTGTATGTCGAACAGTTCAATAAAAATTCCATAGTTTAATTAATATGCAAGGAAACGTAAATAATTTGGGTTATTTAAGCGAAACCACCGTTTAAGTGACCACCAAAACGCAAACAATTTCAAAAGAGGTTAATACAATTTCCCGTGGTGGGCATGTCCTCAGATTTATGTAGACTTCCTCGGTATATATGTACCTGCACCACAACAGTACAGTATATCTGAATACAGTTTTCATATTTTTGAATGGTAAAAGTAAGGCGTTATAACTATGAAGATACATAAGCTAGTTCATTGAGACGTATCGTACACTGATGCAATCGTAAATCTAAGAGTATCGCCAAATACGGTAATCTTTTTCTCGGTAAGGCACATGAACTTTTATCACTTCGTTGGGACATTCTCACAGAGACGTACCACACCCAGGGACAAAAATAAGTTAACCCTTTCCCAATCAGAAGCAAAGTGATAATGGCTATATACAAACAGCATAAAACCAGAACAGCTGTGAGGAACTCGTATCCTGTTTGCTTCTCACTAGGGTTGGAAATGAAGCCTTTAAAACTTGAATCTAGTAAGAAAAGTCTTTAATTAAATTTAACTTTCTAAGGGACTACAATTGCGTCAACATACGTATCTAAGTGGTAAAGTGTTACCGATGCTGATTGACAGAACTTAAAGGGGCCTTGTCACAGATGTTGGCATGTATTGAATTTTGTCATTAAATGCTTTATATTGATGAATGTAAACATCGTATCTAAAAAGCTCCAATACAGAAACAATAATACTATTTTAAAAAATAGTAACCCACAACTGGGCTCGAACCACTGACCCCTGGTGTCCTGGGGTAAACGTCTCTCGCATAGACCACTCGGCCATCCGTGCTCATACAATGAGGGATGTATTTTATACTTTATAATAGCAATCCTCGTAGTATCACAAACTATAACGACAACAACAGAACTCTCCAAATTCTTCAATCGTTTCGCGTTGCAGCGCTTAAAAGCCTCTACTTTTCAGGTTTTTAAATCGTCCTTTACAATTACTGGTCTTGTAAACACTTCTTAGTGAAGCAGACTCGCTGATAGAAGTTAAATGACTAGGCTCTCTTGTATAAGTAGATGACATAAAACTAAACACGAAATTAGTTCAGAACCGGTCACGCAGTCACGAATTTGACCATGATCATCTTACAAAATATGCATACGTTCAGTACTGCTTGTACGTACTTTTTTGTATTTCTGCTGTGTGTGCCTCATTTACTTCATTTGTTTTATGCCTCAATGTGTTGATAAACTCATGAACTATTGTAGAGGTATAAGACGTGTACATTAATATCAAACATACAAAAAGCGTTTAACTTATGAATATGTTTACTTAATATCTCTGCTGTATTGGGTTATAAGAACCTGCTTTTTGTTATAATTTTGAACATGTTCAAATTTAATTATATTGAAAGTAAAGAAGTTTAGTTTAACATTTGTGTAGCCTTCACAGTGTTTCACATCAGTTATTCTGATTTCAGAATAATGATCAACGCAGAGGAAGCTAGTTAGGCTATAAGATCATATTTAAAAAAACAACAATAATACATTTATAAATCGCTGTTCAATTGAGCAGAGATAAGTTTTTCTTAAATCATTTGATGTTATTGGATGTAATTTGTTTATAATATATGTAGACCTATTATTGACGATGTTTTAAAAAAAATCCACCAATTAAATCATGAATGAATGTCACCGTGTTTGTAGTAGTCAGTGTTTACGACTTATAAAATTAATTTACATAATCTTTATAAATCATTTAAAACTCTAAGCCCCCCCCCCCCCGATGACATCTCAATGCTTACATTCGCGATAAGTTAACCACGTTTATTAAAATATGATACGAATGTGCTACGTTAACTAGTTTGAATACAAATGCGTGCTCTATTTCCACCCCCTTAATGTCATTTTGAATATGACATTTCAAAATTTTGCAATGACAATATGCAAATGCGGTTTAAAACATTGATAACTTTATATAAAGAATGTGCTGAATTTTATGACGGGATATATTTTCATTCGGTTAGTTAGGTGGTCAATTCCATATTAAACTTGAGTTTTTGGTAAGTGGCTTCATTTTTCCTTCGTAATATATATCAACGTCTATGATAACAATACTTATCATTTCAATTGCACTTAAAATTGTGTCTTGTTCTGTGCACAGGCTAATTAGGGACGACACTTTCCGCTTTAATGGTATTTTTTGTTTAAAGGAAGTCCCTTTTTACCGAAAATCTAGTTTAAGCGGAAAGTGTCGTCCCTGAATCTGAGACGGCCCTTTATGAACATGCATTATGCCCAGTTTTCTCAGAACAAGACACAATTGTTTGTTGAGTTCGTAGTCTATGTATTAAATAAAAATCATAATTAGATTGGGGATGAAAAAGGCACATGTTTGTCGCTGCTTCTGCTGCTGCAATTTATGATTATGATCATTTAATTGCGATTACCATGGTAATGTGACTGTCTATGATGCTGACGTTGGTTTATTGATGATTCTCGAAAATTAATTAATTATGAATCATGCATACGCAGTTACGAAACAATCACTTACAGGTAATTACAAATTCGTGGAAATGCGTTTCGATCTAGTGAGTGACATATTCGTTGTATTTCTATATAATATAATAATAGTATTATACAATAGTTGATGAGATGAACCTTTCCGTTTGTATCAGTAGTAGTAGTAGTAGTAGTAGTAGTAGTAGTAGTAGTAGTAGTAGTAGTAGTAGTAGTAGTAGTAGTCGTAGTCGTAGTCGAAGTCGTAGTCGTAGTCGTCGTCGTCGTCGTAGTCGTCGTCGTCGTAGTCGTAGAATTAACAAAGTTGTGTATTTTGACAATTACCGGGCACTCGTCTTTGTTGTTATGTAAATGGTTTTGAATTAATGAAGAAATTATCAAAAACGTTACCTGAAGCGATGTTTTGTTGACATCCGACTGTCCCACACATAGCCGAAAAAGTCACGTGGTACAGGCACCTTGTTTAAGTCTGAATTAATTTCCTTAATCAATAATGTCTCAAAAGTTACACATAATTCTTGACGACAGTGTTAAATATCAATGAAATACCAAATGTGATTGCTAAGCGGCATGAACGTAATTGCTGTGTGTCAACAGTTCTCTACGCAAATGATTTTAATAATGTCAAAGAGCGTTGATTTCTGTATAACGTTTACTTACCGCAATTTTAGTGAGTTTTACCGGTTGCCTATGTGTACAGTTTAAACAAGAAATATCTTTAAAAAGATATACGGCGTTGATGTTGTAATGTTTGCGACCAGTGAAAGGAGATGAAATGAAGCGACCACGTATTTTAATGATGGTAGTGAGTGATAATAAGATAATAGATTTTACTGTATTAACAAATAAGAAATGAAGAACAAGAAGAGGTGAAATTGTATGTTTTATTATCAATAAGTATTCTAATGACTAGGTTTTCATAATTGAACGAGTAATACATTAGTTTCAATAGGAAAAGAAAACATATTTGAAACTGAAATATTATGAACAAGTCAAGTCAAGTCAAGTCAAGTCAATTTTATTGGCAAATACATGTGTACATAGCCAAACAACATACATAATACATGTAATACATGTAATGACGGTGTAATAATGTTGGAATGAAAGACAGAACTTTATATAAAAAATGAACCGTTTGTGTCCGTAGCTCCGCATAACAACAACCGTATGCATATGCAAAATATGCAATATGACTGATTCTGTGAAATCTGGCCTAAATAATTTAAATGCGCGTTAAGTGTCGTTTCCTATCTGCCTGTGTATAGAAACGGAAAGTGCCGTCCCTGATTAGCCTCCGTAGACGGGGGTGACAACGCACATGCACGAATCCCAGTCTTCCCAGAACAATGCTCCGATGCAACTCGAGTCATCACGAATGAACCGTTCACTTTCACATAAACTAATAAATTAATAACACCCGCACTGTTTGCCATCACAACCATTCTGAGCGCGATAGTGTACCCGATGCTTTAGTCAGCTCAACAGAATAAGTTGGTAAAGTAAAATATTCTCCCCTATATGTCGGATTCATGCATGACGGTTATATCCACTTAGTACTGGTAAACCAGCATTCATGCATGACGGTTATATCCACTTAGTACTGGTGAACCAGCATTCATGCATGACGGTTATATCCACTTAGTACTGGTGAACCAGCATTCATGCATGACGGTTATATCCACTTAGTACTGGTGAACCAGCATTCCCAGGAAAAGTGTGTGTTTAAAGGGACCGTCAACCAGATTGACAAAAAAAAGAAAAGTTCTAAAATACCGTATTGTTTTACAATTATTAGTTTATATTGATTAAGATATCACGACTGGATTATTACATTACTTGAAAAAAGTTAAAATTTTCAGTATATTCGGTAATAAAATTTCGCGATGTGAAAGTACTTCGCGAAAATAGGTGACATAACGATATATACACACTGTAAAAAGTATGAAAACTTAACAGCTTTTTCAAGTAATGAAATATACCAGTCGTAATATTTTAGTCAATACAAACTAATAATTGTAAACAAATACAGTATTTTAGAACTTTTATTTTTTTCGTCAATCTAGTAGAATGTCCATTTAACTGTCCGCCATGTTATAATATTACTGCTGCAGAAAACCGCGAAAATAAAATAAACAAGGAAACAAACAAACTGACATCATCTATTAAGATAAGCTTAAAAACATAATCACTGAAACAACTTCGTGAAAATAACTGCTTAACAGATAAACTTTCCAGTGAGCTTGTTTATCATTTACACCTCAAAGGTAAGATCACACGTCATTAACGCGGTGGTTTGTCACTGAAACACGTGTCTTGGTATTCCAGAAACATCTTAAGTCATTTCTTAAATAATTTCACTTAAGTTCAAAATTACAATGTTTTGTATGTCTTTATTAAATAAGGAAACACATGTTTTTTGGTATTCCTAAAATAACATTTGCATAATGATGTTATTTAAATGTGTATCTTAATGCCAATCTATTGCAATATGAAATGGAACACTTAAGAAAATTTCCCAATTTAAGGATAAGAATAACATTTAACTTTAGATGCTTCTGGAATATGACCCCATGGTGTTCATTGGAAAAAAGAACTACGTTTCTTTTTCAAAGTAAAGGTTTGACTAGCTATAAATATTCGAGAAACAACGCGTCCTGCATGGAAATCATACTAATATTTCATTGTTTTACACGCAGAGTTATACAGTTAAGTATGTTTAGCGATCAAAACATCGTATAAGAATCACAGGCAGCAGTATCATAAATTTGCCCCCCCCCCCCCCCCCGCGACCCTTCCCCTATATTATAATATATAATACCTATACGAGGGTTATTTTTTCAAACTGCGTATTTTTGTCAATATTCGTTGTTGAAAAGTCAAACCATACACAATAGGTGTATAGGTGTACATTTAACAATCTGAAACCCCTGGGGTATGCTCGGGGGGGGGGGGGGTAGGGTCCCGGGGGGGGGTGGGGGGGGCAAATTTATGATACTGCTTCCTGTGATAAGAATGACAGTTTTGAGCTATCAGTTATACTGATTTGATCAAGCAGTGAAATTAGGCGGTTTTACAATCATATCAAGGTACACAGCTTTACAAGTTTATAAATCGCCGTTCAATGGAACAGGGTTAATTCATTATTAAACAGCTTTTCACGTGTTCACTGAACTATAAAGGAGAAAGAACTCGCCCTTCCTTCGGCGTTAATAACCGGTGCTATGTATACACAGGTCTTCACTAAGTGTTTAACAGGATGTATTTTGTAGATATACCAGTTGGGAAATACATCGGGTTGATTTCAATTTAGTATGTGCACTGTTTGTGTTATAAACTGGATATACTGACAAGAAGAGCTGAGATTTAGAAGGATTTATTGCTGTAAGTCATTTGGCAGAAAAAAGCTTTTTCTTTAAACTACGTTAAGTAGTATGGTTGTGATATGGAATCCAACAGCTACTAATATTATATCTAATATTTACCGCTATTACTAACCTATAATCACTACTTCGATTAATTCACGTTTTATTTATTGTATTTCATTGGCCTTAAACATTTTTACCAATAAAAAAAATCTAATCACAACATGTCGATAGGAAACGCTTTTTTAGGAATGGTACATTTTGAGTGGCTTATATGTAAGGGCTTACTTTATTTTAATATTCGCGTACATCAGTAACTTTGGTGACTTGCATATTGTATTTAAGGTAGCGCACCTCTAATGATTTCCCGCGATTTCTTCGAAGGTTGAAGAGCCTACTATTAGGTGCCGTAGCCTAGTGGTTAAGGCGATAGACTAGAAATCTTTTGGGATATTCCCGCGCAGGTTCGAATCCTGCCGACGACGTATACTTTTTGCGACGCGTTTTATTTATTTTCTAACGTAATTTGATTTAATATGGCATATAAGCTATATTTATTGTTAAATATGTTGCAATTTTTATGCACATTCTTCAATTATTAAAATTAAAACAACGTTATGGCGAAATTGGGTGATTTACTGTTGAAAATACGAACCATGCATGTTGCATTTTTATTTTTATTTCAAAAAGTAAACGGTAAATCTGTCTAGTTCTTGGTATTTTTGCTGTATATAGTGTTTCTATAAAAACTAAGTTTAAAATATGACTTAAATGATACTATTTTGAATTTTATGACACTTTGTTTTTAACCGACCCCATTTTTACTTGGCTGAAATCACTTACATTTCATGGCGCTCTTCCATAGATAAAAATTTGTAAAAAATAAATGTCTGTAAAAGAATACTTATTTCATCTTGATTAAATTTTAAACACCTTTACAGCATCTGTACACACCAACCTGCATGCCCATATTTGGAAATTTGAATGAATTATGGAACTTTTATATACCCCAGGGGTGTAAATAAACTGGACAAAAGCCGAGCGTGGGGGTGGTTTTGAAAAAATCGGTATATTTTTTTAAAAAGCATGGAAAGCCTACCTACAAATTTGCATGTAGTTCAGTGAAATGATGCTGATTAAGAAAATAATTAATTAGATTATATTTGGATATGTGCCCATTAGAGGTGCGCTACCTTAAACAAGATATCTCGTGAAATCAGTAGGTTGAGCGAGTTTGGCGAAGACAGCTGTTCCAACAGTTGATGCGCGTTGGTTACAATCCGTGTGAGCGCATTCTATTATTAATTGATGTTAATGAAATGTTTGTAATTATATACTGCAGTTGAAATTTGAGTAGATCTCATCAGCCCAGCATATGCATTCACGGGCAACACAACGTAACGTATAATTATAGGGTATATTTTTTAAAGCCGAATGTAATAGAGAGTCATACATAATATTTTGTTCAATAGAATACTTTCACTAAACCTCATATTTGATCAGGACCACTTACGTCCTTTCATGTTGATAAATTGGTGCAGACCATCTTGTACCCATTTATGCCTGGCGTCTAGAAAAAAGGCATTGGCAAACAGCATTGACCCAGATGAGACGCCGCATGATGCGGCGTCTCATCAGGGTCTGCGCTGTTTCCTTAAAGGAATTTCTGTAAGAAATATTCTAAATAAAGAAATAAAAATACTAGACATCCCTAATTTTGGAAATTAATTGATCCAATTAAGAAGGATGGGAGAGTCCACTAGGCATAAATGGGTTAAAAACCGCAAAACACTTTAAAAGCAAGCGATACTTAACCGTTATATGATCAGTTTGAAAGTCATGCTATGCAAACCTCTTCAGTCGATGGATTTGGACCCTCTTGAAATTATCTTGATGTTATCCCTGAACTTACAACTTAGTACGAGACCTTCGTTGTTTATTCAGGGCTGATTGCAACCATGTCCCTCATCAGCGATTTGGGAACGAATGTATAGTGGGGCGGTAGTGTCAGACCGAGGCTCTTGGAACGCAATCAATTACATCAGGGTCTTACATATTAAATTTCGAATTTTTCGTAATCGGAGTGTAAGGTAAATCTGACAACAGCCTGGTCCGTATAAATAAAACCTAAATAAATACATATTCGTTAAAGGGGCCTTTCACGTTTTGGTAAATTGACAAAATTAAAAAAAAACGTTTCGCAAATTTTCGTGGAAGTGATGATATTTGTGGGATACAGTTATGCTGAATATTTACAATGATGTAAAATATCTATTATATGCATCTTTTGACGATTTAAAAACCTGAAAATTATAAAGAGTTGCAACGCGAAACGATTGAATTACTTGGAGAGTTTTGTTGTCGTTATATTTTGTGATACTACGATAGATAGCTTCTATGAAGTATAAATTTAATCTTTAATTGTATTAGAACGGATGGCCGAGTGGTCTAAGCGAAAGACTTTTACTCCAGGGGTCAGTGGTTCGAGCCCAGTTGAGGGTTACTTTTGTTTCTTTCTTTAATTCTATTCTTGTTTTATTTTTAATGGAGCTTTTTATATCTGATGTTTAAATTTATCAATATAAAGCATTTAATCACAAACTTCAATACATGCAACAATCTGTGATAAGGCCCCTTTAAAGACTGATTATGTTATGTTAGGAAAGTCAGGATTACAAGTATCTTGTTGCAAGAAAGGATGCGTGTATACATGTTTTTGTATAGCATAATAATGATTAAACTAGATGACTTACCCAATACGACTGACTGATTGTATAACACGCCGAACATACACAAGCAAAACTGCATGTAATGATATACTGTGAAAAAGGATTTTAATGCATGTGCGTAAAGTGTCGTCCCAGATTAGCCTGTGCAGACAGTGCAGTCCGCACAGGCTAATCAGAGACTGTACTTTCCGCGTAACATTGATATCTGAGACTTTCTTGAAACGAAAAATGTCATAAAAGCGGACTGCACAGGCTAATCTGGGACGACAATTTACGCACATGCATTAAACCCTTTTTTCACAGAGCACAGCCCATATAATGGGGTCGCTACACGAAGTAAGTTATACAACACTTATGTTCTGTATATAAACAGAACAGATGTTTTCAAACTGTTGAAAAAGTCCAATTGAGACAAAAAACATTATTTCAGATAAATTATATAAGCGCCAGATGGATGACTTAAAAATGAGCTCGTATATCTTCCTCAGTTTTCCAACATAATGTTTATAAAAAGTGAGACAGCTACCGTCAGTTTTATAATTAATGACTTTGCCTATGATTTACATCATATCAAGTAAATCAAGTTGTAGAAAAACTCTTGAACAACGGTGGAGGTATAAAGCGTTTAACGTATGACAATGATAACTTGGTACTTCTCCTGTGCTTGGTTATAGGAACATGAGAGTGGTTACAATAAATTACATGTTGAAATATTGGTATATTCAAAGATACAGATATAACTTTAGTGTAAGTCTAATGTAGAATTCTATGCGTTTCACATCGGTTAACCCATTTATGCCTAAGGTCTACAAAAAAGGCCTTGGCAAACAGCGTAGACCCAGATGAGACGCCACATGATGCGGCGTCTCATCAGTGTCTGCGCTGTTTGCTTAAATGAATGTCTGTAAGAAATATTCTAAGAATAGAAATAAATATACCAGACATCCCTAATTTTGGAAATGAATTGATCCAATTGAGTAGGATGGGAGAGTCCACTAAGCATAAATGGGTTATACAGAGTTGATCAACGAAGCGTAATCTAGTAGGCTATCAAATCATAAAAAAGGTTAACGGCAATCATACATTTATTAATCGCCGTTCGATGGTACGAGTTCACTGAACCAGATAAGGAAAACCTCCTATATTCGGCTATCGGGTGATATGTGTGTGATGTTCAGAAAGTGGGAGCGTGTACAGAATGTGTATTGTATTGATATATTTGGGGAAATTCATCGACGGGACTTTTAAGTATGTGCAATTTTGACAATTAAGTCTGTGCACTGTATGTGTTATAAACGGGATATGCCAACAGGAAACTGAGATTTTGAAGGATTTATTGCTGTAAGTCATTTGGCAGAAAACTTATTTTTTAACCATGTTCATTGTTCAGCCTAATGCTGGTTCATACTCTGAAATACACATTGCTTATACCGCTACTGCATAAAGGCCATCAAAAGTGTCATTTATTGGTTGTTTAAATTGATTAAAACACAGACAAAGTACGGTAGTGCTTTAATACTCATTTTTAAAAGCCTTTAAAATATGATAAATAAAGTATAACTAAATTTTCAACCGCCATCACCAGCATTGATTTATAAATAATAATAATAATAATAATAATAATAATGATAATAATAATAATAATAATAATAATAATAATAATAATAATAATTATAAATATGAATAGTGTATATAAATAATAAGAGATAAAACGATACCTCCTGATATTAGTAAGTTAAACAAAGACAGCGGTTTCGACATCTCATGCGCGTTGGTTAAAATGTTACATTTAAATTGTTTTAACTATTTATTGATTTCAAGAAAAATATACAGTATGTGGAAAATATAATGATATACTGTACTTAAAAAACGCGTAGATCTCTTCTGCCCAACTTTTACATTATAGTGAAGCGAAAACAAGCGTAAAATCTTAGGGTATAATTGTAATAAAAATATGCGCCATATGCAGCTGTGAGCCAAATACATAAAATGTTATATTCAATAGCAAAATTTCTTCTTTCGAACTGGGTAATTACGATTCTTTTTATTTGATAACCTAATCTTGTCTAAACACCGCGAACCACTTCAATAGCAAGTGATACGCAACCGTGATAACATAAGTATTGAAAGTTTAAAACTCCTGCAATACAAACCTCTTCACTCGTTGGTTTGAGGCATGTTGCCGCTATCTCTCCCTTATCCCCAAACTTGTAACCACGAGATATTCGATGTGTATTCAGGGCTGATGGCAATCAGCGATTTGGGGATGGATGTGTGGTGGGACGGTTGGTCAGACCGAGTTACAAGTATTTGTAACGCAATCATATCACAATTTCACATACAAGCATTTAAAGGGGCCGTCTAACAGATTTTGGCACGTATTGAAGCTTGTCATTAAATCCTTTATATTGATAAATTAAAACATTTGAACTAAAAATCTCCAGTAAAGAAATCCTCGTAGTATCCCAAAATAAAACGACAACATGACTTTCCAAATTATTCAATCGTTTCGCGTCGCACGACGCTTTATAATTTTCAGGATTTCAAATCGTCAAAAGATGCATATAATAGATATTTAAGAGCGTGTTAAATGGTCAGTTTTTTACTATTTCCTCAAAAATATCATAACAAAACCGAAAATTTTAGAATCTGAAACAACTTTTTTTTTAAATTTGTCAATGTACCAATC
Organism: Dreissena polymorpha; assembly: GCF_020536995.1. Lineage (NCBI taxonomy): Eukaryota > Metazoa > Mollusca > Bivalvia > Myida > Dreissenidae > Dreissena > Dreissena polymorpha. The sequence continues at coordinate 31,574,683 of NC_068358.1, read as the reverse complement.
TGATGGACGGCCCCTTTAAACGCGATATCCAAGAGTATTTCTTATTCAAATAGTTTGGCTAATATGTGAACATTTTCAGTACTGACTTTACCTGCGTGCATGATGTACTGCTATTCGGAGCAACTGATGCCATGTTATGACGAAAGAACCTTTCACATGCGGAAAAAACTTAATGTCCTTTTGCCAATTTAAATACACATATAATGCACGTGAACTGTGTCATCATTGTAAACGTCATAAAACAACGCGTGATAATCAGCAATTAGAGTGAAGATTTTAATTATGGTGGTTTTCCATCCTTGTTTTCAAAGTTGACTGAAAACAAATCCAATAATGTAAAATATTATATAAATTTGTGACACACTTAATTTGAAACTGGTTCTTTGTTTTATGACCAACTTTTCAAACTTAAACAAATGCAAACTGAATCAACTGTAATATTAACGCATTTTAGCTTTGTATACAATACAATTAAAAATAATTATATAACTATCTTGTCACGATACGACATGCATAAGTTTAACCAGGTTTTCAAGTGTAAGGTTTTATATTACAGTGACTTTGGGCGGGTGGGCTGTCCAGTAAGCACAGTAGTTGGTACACGCGCTTCTCACATCGGCCACCCGGGTTCAATCACTGGTTTCCACGCATGTGAGCTTGGTTATCGGTCACCATACTGGACAGATGAGGGTTCCACCGGGTACTCCGGCTAATTAATAATTCGTCCAAACTTTCGTAAATCTAGTAAATTACTTATGTGGGAGTGCTGGGACACATGCCGGGACCACACACAAGCAGCCTAACGCGGTGAAGGATCTCGTACACTCCCGAATACATACACGTACCCCGGGCGAGCGTACATGTATCAAATAAACATATATTCGGTCAACAACTTTGCACTGACCAATGTTGATGAAACTTTACAAATAACAAGCTGGCACGGAGAAAAAGCTTGGGATTAAGTGTTTGTCGGGCCAAGGTCACTTTTACTAAAATCTATAACATGGTTTCGGTCAATAATTTGAGTTTGAATAGAGGTAGTGAACTGAAATTTATAGCGTAGGTAACGTAGATTTAAATTAAACATATCTTAGGTTTGCATACAACCGGCAAACATATGGTTTCTGTTGTATAACTTTCGTTTCCAATGGCCAGTCTTGGTGAAACTTTGGTTATAGCATCTATGATCTTTGAACGGATATCATTCTTGGGAGTATTATTTTTGGTGCTATTGGCTCTTAGTCAAAAAGTAGGAAAAGGTCGCGCGTTGTTAGGTAATATGAACACCTAGCCTGGTATTCCATTTCGGGCCAATTAGATCAAGTTAGTCACCTTTTCTAAAAAAAAAAAACGGCTTCCACTTAATAACATACGAGCCGTGCTCTGTGAAAAGGGGGTTTGATACATGTGCGTAAAGTGTCGTCCAAGATTAGCCTGTGCGGACTAAACGACACTTTCCGCTTTTATGGTATTTTTCGTTTAAAGAAAGTCTCTTCTAGTTTAGGCGGAAAGTGTTGTCCCTTATTAGCATGTGCGGACTACACAGGCTAATCTAGGACGACACTTTAAGCACATGCATTCAACCCCCTTTTCACAGAGCGCGGCTCATATGTTTGCATGAGGACAAACATTATCCTAAACTGTGTGTTGTAAGTTACTAACAGGCGAAGCTTCTTGTTCCTTTTTCGGCTATACGGACCAAGCTCAAGGTCATTAAAATAGCAACAACGGTTTCCACTCAATAACTTAACATTTGATAAAGGAATGTACTGACATTTCATGTGTATGTAGCTTACATTCAGACCTAGCTAAAGAGTGCACAATGACTTAAATAAAAGTCAAATAATTTTAGGATTAAAAGCAGTTTTTTTGCGTTGCCATAATTCGTGTTACATGATTTGTGCATACTTGTATATTTCACATATAGTTTATTAACCAATCAATACATCCAGCTATCATTCAATCACCAAAGAAAAGACGACGAGTATGGCGTGGAAGCACGTATCGATGTGCGAAACACTTCATCAATTGATTTTGGAAGTCCCTTGTTATGACCCATTTATCCAGTTCAGATGGTGGAGTGTCATAGACGTTTTAGTAATCGGATTGATGCGCGATTGGTCAGTTTGACCACTGGTCATTCAGAACATCGGCTGGAATCTAATCATCTCTTGTGACTAAGTGTCACTGTCCGCTATTAATAGTTTGTCCGATATCGCAGCGGAGACGCACTGGGATTGGGATTTTATTCTGAGCCTATTCAACAACCTCGTGATAGATTTATTCAATAGTATTTTATACAATTCATCTGTAAGTATGAAAAAATCTCCACCGTAAAAGATGAGGTCACATGTTGTCGGTCATTTATTAAGGTACTTACAAACAAACACACAATACAGTTGCTTATTTAATAATGAGGGCAGTTTTGACAATTATTAAACATTACATTTTGCATCTTTCTTAATCCGATCGCCGATTCTTTCTCTGATCGCCATCATTTAGCAGAATTTCGTGTCTGCGTAGAGCGAGACGCAAGTCTACATTATATTTTATTTGGCGTGTCTTCTCATAAACTGAGACATTAGAAAGGCTGAGTTATGGTATTGGGTAAACAAACTAATCAGATTCCACTTAACCGCTGTTCCTCAACAACAGTAATCTTTGCTGTAATCGTTCTCATTTTTGCCCATTTCCGTCACATTTTATTTGCTACATGCATTTCTTCGCCAAGGCCGCATTGCGCTGGGTGGGTAACATTACGTAAATGCTAAAATTCCGTACTGTTCCGAACTTCTTGCTCTCTCTATGATTGAACATGTCTGGGTGAAAGAGACCCAATCAAATTTAACAGTGAAAAATCAGTTGTTTCCAATACCCGATTGTATTTGACTGTTTTTAAAATGGATCCTTTATGATTAATATTTTCTTACTCGTTTGGTGCAAAGAAAGAAATAGTTCCCCTTATCCAGGGACTTGCCACGCTGAACATCGTTTGCTTCCACAAACACTCTCAGTTAACTCGAAATTTAAATTTAAATTAAAAAATATATACCGGTACCGTACACTGACTGTATATAAATACATTATAGGTTTCATAAATCCCTCTGAAATATAAATAAGAAATATTATCAGGGATGTAGCCATTGCATGTTTGTTTAATGGCATTTGTCACACGGTGTAAATTTTAACATTCAACAAAACTCGACAAATCTGCGAATAGGCACTATGATAGCGTACGATGGAAGACTTACCGAAAGATATAAAAGAAAGATGGATGGTATAAACAATCGAGTATTTGCATGCTTTCGATCGCGGTTAAGAAAAGGTACGATATATTGCCAAAAGGTACCGGTAACTTGTTTTGTACAAACTTACGTAGTTAAAATCAACCAGAATAGAACCCAATAAAATATGAACACGTATTCTAAATATTAAGGATCACATATTTCAAGCACAACTTAGCATGTGGCTAAATCGCTGCACAATTGATGTAGTAATGGCTGTTCAAATCGATGCACCCTGTTTTCGTGTCATTTTTAGTGAGTTTATTGTTCTATATAATTATATTTCTAGTGAATTTTTTTTTAAAGAGAAGTTCATTTTTCGTTATAATTTGTTAATTGTTCAATCAAAATGATGTTTTTACTAATTAAGATCATAGCCACGCGATAACCACCTGTGGTTTCAAGTTAATTTAAGTAATATAATCCAATCATAAAGCATCGCCTAAATTACCGTTTTTCTCGATAAAAATCAACAACACATTCTGTACAAATCTTCGCTTTACACCATCTGTCTCCAATAATTGTTTTATAACGACAAATGAAAGTTTTGTGAACTGTGAACATAGATAAGTGTTACACAAAACACGGACGTTCCAGACAGCAATGTGCAGTAGATAGAAGTTTAGTCGAGTAAAACCACAGCGTTCATCATAGACGCAGTGTTCGGGATCAGTCAGTGAGACACTAACGTGTGTGTAAAGTGGGATTGATGTAGCTGATATAGTATTATCATTGTGTACATCCCTGATTTACATCGAACTGGTATGTGCATTATATTAGGGTAATAATTTTGTTATAACTAGGGAGTCAGGCTGAGCGCTTCACTGTTCATTTTTTACGTGCATTGGCACGGAATACATGTGTTTTAATCTGTCGTGCAACATGCGATCTGTGTTTTTGTTTTTTTGCTGCCTGTAGATTCTTTGAGACAGTGATCGTTTACCGTGAACTATTGTTGGATATATCCTGTGTTTTGATGATTTGAAAGTGTGAGTGCTCTTGGTATATTATATGTTATTACTTTGGGAATTATTTTCATATAGCCTTTATCTTGAAGATAAGTACAGTATTATCTATATTGGCAATTTTGGGTTGATATTTCCCAGAGATTTCTTATCAACAAATTTTCTACAAATACATTGATTTTATTAACATGAGCTCTGCAAATCTCTACTTTTGAGCTGGGTTCATGGATGTAATCAAGATGGGTGGGTAAGACAGTTTGAGGGTTTGAATCAGAAGTCATGTGTCATGTGTAGCTTACTGGTGCAGTGCTTAATGATACATCTGTGTTGGTTTTTCACCTTATGAGAATGGAGCTGGGTCCCTTTGGGTTGGAAAAAAACAGCTAGTTTTGGCTTAATTTGTGAAATTAGTGTTGATGGTTTTTGTGATTACATTTATTACCTTTACCAAGGTTCGACTTATAGAGCTGGATGGGAGATAAACTTAATGTTCAGATTTGCTTACTTTATGGAAATCTTCAATAGGGAAATTTAAATTCTGATTTGTGGAAAATACATACCTTTTTACTTTTGGGGCATTGGGACATAATATTATAACGGCTCCAAATTTGGTGAAAAAACTCACTGTCAGTCCTCAATATTAGAACGTTTTTCTGATATTACTAACCATATCATATTAAGGTATAATATTGTTAACTCTTTCAGTGCTGGAACCGAATTTTGAAGGCCTTTGCAAACAGTTTGGATCCAGATGAGATGCCACAGAACATGGCGTCTCATCAGGATCCAAACTGTTTGCTTTTCTGATAGTATTCTTTGAAAAAAAATAGAAGAAAATGCTAATTTTAGAAATTCTGCAGATGACATTTTAGCAGACGACAAATTTCCCAGCATGCAAAGGGTTAAAAGATGAGTCTGACCCCTCTTTAAAAAAACTCCTGGAAAGTTATAGACAATCCCAGAATCGATAATATGGGCGCCGCCATATTGGCTATTACGTAACCCGCGATTGAAAACGGTACTGAAGAATTTAACAGATAACATTATCATAGTGTACACCCGCTTTATTCCAATAAACAGTACTTTATGACTTCGCACAGTAGGATTGAAAACAAGTGAATCGTGAAACCAAGTGTCGATATGTATCAGATCATAAATCAATATAATTTAAATAAAAAATATACACGATAGATTCATAAAATATGTGCCTCTGCAACAATATTCAGTGACAACACGTAATGTTTAAGGCCGAGTTGGCATTTTTAAGCATACCTTTTAGTAATGCCTTTGTATAAAATTTAATTATTTCTTTATAGAATAAAATTATTCAAGCATAATTATTAAGGCATACAAATATCTAAAGTCTGAAGTAAACGTTGTGATTTTAGCGTAAATAGTGCCGGAGATATTAACAAAGATCTATCAATATATAAAGATTGGAAACATCCATTCAGACCAATTTTTTTTTATAGATCTTTGATATTAATAAAGATAGATTTAAGGTCGATGTAGACAATTATATTGATATCTGCCTTTGTTTAAGCATATATTATTTCTTATTAAATGTCGTACTTTCTATATACTTTCCGGAGATATTCATTAAGAAACATTGTAAGATTAAAGACTGAAGACGACTTCTTTTATTGAATAATACATATCTTTGTTTGTCTAAACAGTTACCATTTCGCTATTAATATTTCCCTTGTAAGTGTCATTTTAAAGGTAATATACAAATCTATAGCCGAAATGAAGTTTGTGATTCTAAAATTGTTCCGTAAATCTTTATTACATCGAAACTCTGTAAGATTTCAGGAAGAGATTTTTTTAAATTTAAATTATGTATCTAGTTTAGTCTAAAACTAAAGTGGTTTTTAACAATCTTTAATTTAAAAATCCCTCTCAAGCTAATACAAAAATATCTAGCTGGAAATGAATTTTGTGATTTAAATGAACAAGTATCGGAGTTATTCGCTTGCAAAACTGTGTAAGATGTCAGGATATGTCATACTTTTTTATTGAAAAGGACATATCAGCTTTTGTCTACAACTTTCTTATATCACTATTTAAATAACGTTTTACATGTTACCTGAAATATTATTAAATTTTCTTAATAACATCTTAATTCACGATTGAAATGTTCAACATGAAAAATAATGAGCCTTAAATAAACTTAAATTGTTCCAATTGTGTTCTCTAGATTTCCTTAACGTATGTCTTTATTAAATTTATTTTCGTAAAACGGTCTAAATTTACGCTTAAAAAAAAAAAACGCGAACACAATAAGTGATTTATTTTACTTTAATTACGGATTATTAATGACACCAACACACATCTCTTGAAAAAAACATCAGCGATCAAGGCGCGAACGAATTCGCTAAATGGGAGACGATGTTCCAAGTGTGGATTAAAAGCGTTTATGGGTTTGCCCGTGACAACACATGTCTGCACATGTGTAGATACCGAAATTAAGATAAGATATCACGTGTCACCTTTAAATAACATGTTTAATGACAATCAAGACCTTATTCATGCCAGGGACCTACACCATGTCCATGTCCATGCTGTGTTAAATTACTCTTAAACGAATGCAAATGAACCTTATTTCTACTAATTACGTAAATTATATTTATTAAAAAAAACACGAACTATTATGTGGTTGTCAGATTGATAACAGAAACTATTTAAATCCTCAAATATATTTGATAAAACTGTTTCGCTTCCTTGTTTTGCGTAGGGACCTATTCACACATATATAGGTCCATATTTATTTCTTCAGTACCGTTTTGAAGGCGCGCGAGAGTATTCAGGGGCGGGTAATTCGGGTGGTAATCGATTTCTGGGATTGTCTATATACTTGTTCATCATTGTAATCAATAATATGTGTAAATATATTTCAATGGTTGATGTAGAATTGGAGTCATCGATCTGACCACATTTATAAACTTGGTTGGAAGGAATATTGCCTTTATTCACCATACATTAATCATAAGAATTTTATTATGAACAACATTTTGGTGTATCATAGTGGCCCTTCTCAGCTCAGTGTTTATTTAATTAAATCCTGAGGTAGCTGTTCAATTAACCCTTCTCAGCTCAGTGTTTATTTAATTAAATCCTGAGGTAGCTGTTCTATTAACCCTTTGCCACTAAGATAAGTCATTAATTGTACGTATTTGTAGTCTCTCAGAAAGTTAAATTTTTGTGAAAGACCTTTCTTACTTAATCCTTAGTTTTTAAGGTTTTATTTCCAATCCTTAGATACGGATGAGCCACAAACAGCATAAAACCTGAACAGACTGCAAGTTACCCACAGGCTGTTCTGGTTTTATGCTGTATGCAAAAGCCATTTTCACTTTGCTTCTAATGGGGGAAAGGGTTAACCTGTTCAGTATAGACAATCCCAGAATCGATAAATTGACTGCCGCCATATTGACTATCACGTGACCTGCTACTGAAAACGGTACTGAAGAATTTGGCAGATTACAGCGTTATCATGATAGTGTACACCCGCTTTATTCCAATAAACAGTACTTAATGACTTCGCACAGTAGGATTGAAAACAATTGAAACATAAAACCAAGTGTTGATTTGTTAAACATCGTTAATCACTATAAATTAAATAAGAAATATACACGATAGATTTATAAAATATGTGTCTTTGCAACAATATTCAGTGACAACACGTAATGTTTAATGCCAAGTTTGCTTTTTTAAGCATACCTTTCAGTAATGCCTTTGTATAAAATTTAATGATTTCATTATGGAATAAAATTATTCAATGAAAATTATAAAGTTTATAGAAATATTTAAAGTCTGAAGTAAACGCTGTGATCTTAGCGTAAATAGTGCCGAAAATATTAGTTGGCGAAACTTTGAAAGATTTCAGACCGAGGTAGAACAATTTATTGAAAGGTAGATATCTGCCTTTGTTTGAGCCTGTATTATTTCTTATAAATTTAATAACATCTAAATTCACGATAAACATGTTCAACATGTAAAATATGGAGCCTTAAATAAACTTGAATAGTTCCAATTGTGTTCTGTAGATTTCCTAACCTTGGGTCTTTATTTAATTTTCGTAATAAAGTCTAAACTAACGATAAAAAAAATAAAAACACGAAAAAAAAGAAGTGATTTTGCTTCGTTTATAACGGATGATTAATTTCAGTAAGATAAAGGTCTTGAAAAAAAACAACACATCAGCGATAAAAGAGCAAACGAATCCGCTAAATGGGAGGCGATGTCCCAGGTGTGGATTAAAAGCGTTTATGGGTATGCCCGTGACACCACATGTCTGCACTGTTTATATACCGTAATTAAGATAACATATCACGTGTCGCCTTTAAATAACATGTTAAATGACAATCAAGACTTTATTCTTGCCAGGGACCTTTACAAATAGGTCCCTGATCATGCTGAGTTGTATTACTCTTAAATGAATGCAGACAAACCTTATTTTACTAATTACGTAATAACTTATCTTAAAAAAACACGAACTATTATTTGATTATCAGATCGATAACAGAGACTATTTAAATCTTCAAATACAGTAGACTCTCTGTAAACCAGACGGTCTCGGGACCGGCCTGATCGTCCGGTTTTCAGAGAGTTCCGGTTTACCAAGAGTTTTCATATTGCCGAAATATACATGGTATGCATTGTGTACAGAATCACATAAAAATACAACAAACCATATACATTTACATGTACCATGTGATAACTGTACGCAGGTACTGATGATGTTAATTGCATTCTTAAAAATGTGTTTTTAATCGATTAAAAGCAAACAAAATCCATACCGACTTGTTTTGATTAATCCCAAAGTAAGCGTGGTGCTTTATACATGTACTTACGTGGCATTTGTCATAGGGGCGAGTGACGACACAAATAAGATTGTTGAAGATACACGATTTATTATTCAATACATACATGTACCACATTTCATAAAACATACACACAAGCAAAAAACAGCGTCATAATTATTTTTAAGATATTCATAATCTCAAAACCTACTAATTCTTGAAGTCTACGATTTCACGAAAAAGTCCAAGATCACTCTCTGCTTGAAAGCACATTTCTCCTTTACGATCTTATTTTCTGCAATGTTAAGGAGGGTGTCTGCCGTTGCCAGGAAGTCGCCATCCTTTTCATGTCCATACCGCTGCATACGGAGGGCAAAGTCTCGGATCTCTTTGATAGTCACTTGAGGTACTTCCGGCGTTTCCTCTTCATGGTCAACGTCATCGGTGGAATCTGCGAGATCGGCGGCGTCGGTGGCATCGGTGGCGTCCTCTTTATAGCCGTTCACGATGTCTGATTCCCACTCAGCGTCAGCTCGTTCAGTCGGTCAAACTTGCATTCGTTGTCGAAACGGAACTTGGAGCCAGATGCATTTTACTCCCACTGCTCCTGGTAGACGTTCTTTTTCTTCAAGATGTCGCCGACCGTTGACTTCCCGATCTTGAAGCGCTCGCCGAGTGCCTTCAGAGATGGTTTTGGTTGAGCAGATGATTCCGTGATGAGCTTTATCTTATCCTCTAACGTAAGCTCTACGCGTCTGCGTTTAGATGGAGGCTGCGACATTTTAGATTCGTTCGAAATAAGTAAACGGCAATGAAAAATGAATTTGCATACAGATGGATGGATATTTAACAGTCATATTTCTAACAGTTTATCTGACAAACAAACAAACAACCATTTCAGCGTTAAAAACATGGCTATAAGATCTTTTAAAATACCCGAGAAAATCACAAGAAAGTGATCGTCGCAACGGCATGCATTAATTGTTTAATTAAATTGTTTATCATAGGCGATAATAAATAATTAATAAAACGATCGAGTCAATCACTTTTTTGGTGTTACTGACGTCTAGTATAGACATTCACAGATTGTTTTACATTACTTAATCGGACTCCCATAGCGCGGTAACGACTTGACACCTTTATGGTATGTTTAATCCGATTATCGATAATTGCGCGAGCAAAATGTGTGACACCGCACTCGCTGTGCTGACTAGGTATTGTTATTTTCACGCCTCGGGCATCTTGAGGATTTAGACCGTCCGGTATACTCAATGTAGTTTACGTTGAAAATGACCAAATTTACGGAGATACCCGTCCGGTTTCCGGTTTTCAGAGAGTTCGGTTTATTCAACATTTTTTAACAAAGAAATAGAAGGAGAAAATACGGGACTGGCCCGACCGTCCGGAACTGGGAGAGTTCCGGTATTCAGAGAGTTCGGTATTGACAGAGTCTACTGTATATTCAATAAAATCGTTTCGCCTTCTTGTTTTGTTCAGGGACCTATACAAACATTATATGTCCCTGTGTTTTTCTTCAGTACTGTTTTGGAGGCGCGCGCGTATTCAGGGGCGGTAATCCGGGAGTTATCAATTTCTGGGATTGTCTATATGATTGTTAGATCCCCAAACAACATCACCAACTGGCAGTAAATTGCAGTAAATTGTTATTGAGTGTGGTAAGGTATGCATTCTCATTCTGACTAAATATATGATTCAATGTTGAACATTAGTTATCCAAATAAGTCTGGAATTTCTGTGAATTTACATCACACATCTAATAAAACAAGGTTCATACACTTTTTCTTTTAAAGAAAATAACAATAAATGATACAAGAAAAGAATTGTACTTTACAAAGAATAGAAAATTATAGTATATTCTTAATGTAATGTAGTGGCTAGTGCCCTGTTTATACAAGAACTAACTTAAGGTTAACCATGAAAGGGTCATATCCACCGTATTTCCACCTAAATATTGACATTTAATTTAAATGTTTAATATAAATCTTGCAACAATTTTAAACTGATAAAATCATTTAGAAAAAAAAAGTATACTATGCAACACCATTTTATGTTCCATTTAGTGAGTTTTGAATGCAACACAAATCGCTGACTTCCATGTCTTCTGACCGATGGTGCACAGGGGTGTAGGGGTACTTCAGGTTCATTTTAGTCATAAATAGTTTACATCTGATACTACTGATATTTTTTGCTCCCGCTTAAGCCATTTATGCCTAGCGTCTAGAAAAAAGGCCTTGGCAAACAGGGTAGACCCAGATGAGATGCCGCATGATGCGGCGTCTTATCAGGGTCTTCGCTGTTTGCTTAAAGGAATTTCTATAAGTAATATTCTAAATATAGAAATAAATGAACTAGACATCCCTAATTTTGGAAAAAAAAATGATCCAATTTACATGTAGAAGGATGGGAGAGTCCACTAGGCATAAATGGGTTAAAATTCCCACTGCTACATCTTCTTATAATTATAAAATTTATATTCATTAACAGATATTTTTTTTTTCAAAATTACTGCCGATTTTTGGCTGCTTCCCTATCGCAAAATTCCATGTTTTTTCCCAAAAATCTGACCAAAATGTTCCAAAAAAACACCAATTTCAAAAAAAAATATTTTTGTTTTTTGTTTTAAGAAAGAAGTCTCTTATGACTTAATTATGATTTCTTAACTCTAGATCTCAACTTTATTTTTTAAACATCCTACAAAATTTATATATCTTAAATTTAGTCCTTTTTGACGATAAATAATTTCCAAATTTGCCACTTTTACTGATTAAAAAAAATCCCAATTAGACCAGACTCCTTTTCCCAAAATGGCTAGAAAACCGCCTGAACATGCACTTAAAAACAATATTAATTTTGTTACTTATAATCATATTTATAATGCTTAGTTTTTCCCAATTTCATGGTTTATCGCGCTATTTTTCCCAATTTCATGGTTTATCGCGCTTATTTTCTCAATTCAAATGGCACAGGCTGTAACAAATAAAAGCGAAAAAAATCACTGATTAAGCATTTATAAATATGATAATTATGTCTCTGCAGACATTCATTAATAAAATACTTTTAACAAGATAATCTTATTTTTGAAAATATTTTACTAATTTAAATTTACCATATGCCCCTTTAAGTGAAGTAAATTATGTTATCAGCTAAAGGGTCACATTAATGCATTTATCAACCCAGACTTAATTGATTAGTTATTAGAGTACTGTTACCTTAGTATGTGTACATGTATATCATTATAAGTGCTGGATTAAAGCAGTCTGTTTTGAGCTCAAAAATCAGGTTTGAACCATATATGAAACAATTATTGTCATGGTATTTTTATTTAAAGGGGCCTTTTCACAGATTTTGGCATATTTTGAACTTTGTCATTAAATGCTTTATATTGATAAATGTAAACATTGGATCTTAAAAGCTCCAGTAAAAAATCAAGAATAAAATTAAAACAAGGAAAAAAAAGGAGCCGGTACCAGGGCTCGAACCAGTGACCCCCGGAGTCCTGGAGTTAGTCTGAAGTAAAAACGCATTAGCCCTCTCGGCTATTCCGCCGAGTATACACAGAATAAGTATTTTATATCTTATATAAGCAATCTTCGTAGTTTCGTAAATTTAAACGACAACAACAGAACTCTCCAAATTATTCAATCGTTTCGCGTTGCAACGCTTTATAATTTTTAGGTTTTCAAATCGCCAAAAGATACATATAATGGCTATATTGGACTATGGTAAATGTTCAGTAATACTGTTTCCTCACAAATATCATAACTAAAACGAAAATTTGCGAATCTGAAACAACTTTTTCAATTTTGTCAATTTACCAAACCGTGAAAAGATCCCTTTAATGTTCTTAAAGTTTCCATAGATATCTTTATATATGGTAATACATGTAGTACAGTTTGTATTTAAGCTATTAGAATAAATTTGTTTGATTTGTGTGTGTACAAAATTAAGAAAAACTTATGAAAAATGTCTATATTAAATTTCAAAGGGACCTTTTCACATTATTTTGGAATGTTTTGAAGATTTTTGATGTTTTTCATTAAATGCTTTAAATTGATAAATGTAAACATTGGTACATGTACTTAAAAGTTCTAGTATAAAACAAAACTAAAAAAAAGGAATCCACACCTGGGCTTGAACCACTGACCCTTGTAGTAGTCAAAGTCTAGCGCTCAAACCACTCGGCCATCCGTGCTGACACTGAGTGCACCAACACTTTATGTATTTTATTCCTTATTTAAACAATCCTCGTAATGTCACAAAATAAATTATAACAATAACAACATAACTCTCCAAATTATACAATTATTTCGCATTTGGAAACGCTTTATAATGTAAATGTTTTCAAATCGTCCAATGATGGATATTTTAGCTGAGCATGGTTAATGTTCAGTATAGTTAATGCTTCCTAGCACAAAAATTTGCAAATCTGAAACATTTTGTCCATTTTGTCAATAGATCCCTTAAAGGACAAGGACAAAAGCTTCAATATGCCCATTAAACCACAGGCACTCAGCATTAGCTGGTAACCCCTCCCCCGGACCACCCGCCAATTCCTTCTATCCCCCTTAAATTATTGTTGGCCTGTGCTGCAATGTTTTTAATATTGACACAATGGCATGCCCATTTTTGGTGAAGACAGCTTTTATAATTTGTTATTGGGTAGCTCAGCAATCTGTAAGTATTGACGTCAGTATAAAGGACATAAAGATAATAAACAAGTATATAGATTGAATGCGACTCTTTCCACAGATTTTAGGTCTCAATAACCAAGGTCTATTAACAAGAAGTCCCCCCTGTTAAATTACCATGCATAAAACATGGCATGGTATGAATCATGCATTATATACCAAAACTGTGAGCAGGTACAGAGTAGGACATAAGAGACATATTTGTGTAAATATCCAACTTGTGTAAGTATTCAATACTTAAATCAGGTAGGCGTTAGTAGATTTTAAAGAAGCCTTCTGGTTTGGCCATGATTTATGTGCCATCTAATATTTTACCACATAATTAGGTTTCTGCCATCATATTACATGTACAGTAACCCTCGTAAAAGCTGCGTTATCTAATATTTTATACAGGTAATTTACCATTGTGCACATTATCTTCCTTAACAATTTATGGAGTTTTATTACGCAACATTTTTATTAATTATTCTTTTGTGTCCTATCCAAAAGTGTAACTGATATATCACATCATGTCAATTTAATGAGCTTATAAGCTACAATATTATTTACATTTTATGGGAATGTATTAATTATGTTTTATACCCCAATGGAATGGGAGGCATTTAATCCGTCTGTCTGTTTGTTAATATGTCCATAGGATCCAAACCTTGTGTTTGCAGCAGTCCTCTTTTAGTACCGGTACTGGGTTGATCTTGATGACTATCACAGTTGAATGAACTTAATGTGTAGATGAGGAATTTTGGATTCAGCATGATGAAATTATGGCCCTTTGTCTTTTTTTGCACTACAGAATTTTAAGTTACTAAATTCTGTGTTTTAATCCTTTCCCACTTAAAAGCAAAGTGAAAATGGCTATGTGCAAACAGCATAAAACCAGAACAGCCTGCGAGTAACTCGCATGCAATATAATAAATTAAGTTCACTGCATTTTAATTGTCATATCAATGCAAGTTTTATTGCCATGCACAAAACTTAGGTCATTGCCTTAAAAGGGTCAAGGAATTGCATACAACTTTGGTCACCACCTTGCAAGGGTCAACGAAGGTCACTGCCTTAAAATCATTGCAATGCATAAAACTGGGATCTGACTACCTTGCAAGTGTCAATGCAAGACATAAAACTTGGGTCACCACCTTACAAGGATCCATGCTATGCATAACACTTAAGGGTAAGAAAACCCTGCAAGTGTCATTGTAATCCATAAAACTTGGGTCACTGCCATGCAATTTAAGGTCAATTCAATACATATGTGGCATTAAAGTGGCCTTTTCACAGATTTTGGCATATTTTGAAGTTTGTCATTAAATGCTTTTTATTGATAAATGTAAACATTGGATCTTAAAAGCTCCAGTAAAATATCAAGACTAAAACTAAAAAAAGGAAAAAAAACTGGCCGGTACCAGGGCTCGAACCAGTGACCCCCGGAGTCCTGGAGTTAGTCTGAAGTAAAAACGTATTAGCCCTCTCGGCTATTCCGCTGGGTATACACATCTAAAGTATTTTATACCTTATATAAGCAATCTTCGTAGTTTCGATAATTTAAACGACAACAACAGAACTCTCCAAATTATTCAATCGTTTCGCGTTGCAACGCTTTTTTAGGTTTTCAAATCGTCAAAAGATAATGGCTATATTGGACTATGGTAAATGTTAAGAAATACTGTTTCCTCACAAATATCATAACTTAAACGAAAATCTGCAAATCTGAAACTACTTTTTATAATTTTGTCAATTTACCAAACCGTGAAAAGATCCCTTTTAACCATATTTGCACAATGAGCAGAATTATCTACTGAATTAAATGGCAAATGAACACAACTGACATCGTGGAAAATAAACCCTACGAAACACAGAAAATGGCTATGTCTGGGGTCACCTGACCTTGGAACTGTCCATTTGGTAATTTTTTTTATGTCCAACTAATTTTAATTGTGTAGCAAATCTACTGTAACATTCTATGGATAACAGGGTAAAATGCTTTGTTATTTGCAGCATAATGCTTACTTTTGTTTCGGAACCTCTTAATCCAACATTTTTATTAAAATATCAGTTAAGACTGGTGTGGTATTTAAATATCAGAAAACTTTATTAATCTGGTATTGTATGATGCTTTTTCATGCTTTTTGTTGTAAACTTCTCTCTGCTGTAAATATACAGATGTGTCATGGCAATATCATCAATTCTACCTTCTACAGCAAAATGAAAGACATGTAAAAAATTATCAAGTAGCATTTCTGATTTCATAAAAATTAACTCAAGTTGTTAGGGACAAGTTAACTTGATGGAGAGTTATTTGGTATGGAAACGTATATGGTACACCCTGATACTGTGATGATGTCAACATTCTATGACGGCATGATATAAAAAAGGTGCCATGTCGTCAAAAATAGCTCATCGTGTCGACTAAACCTACGATGGCAAGTCATTTTCAAAAGAGCATGACGCCTAAAATTATGTTGATTTGTCGACATAAGATAAGTTGTCAAGACTTAAACAACCCGCATGTTGGCATCAGAGCCTAAATCTCTGAAGATATTTGAACCTAGCCGTCATGTAAATTTAACTATTTCTGTGTTGTTTACTGTATGACGGCATATATCTTGATGACTTGCAAGTAACATAATGTTGACATGGCGATATAACTAAAGGAGTCGATATAATTTATGTGAACAAAGGGCGTTGTTTAAAAAATATGAAAGCGTATATGGTACCCAATTAATATGGTCATGCCGGATTAGTTTATATCGACTTACTGTGAAATAACATTTTTTTATAACATGACTGACGCTCCAGGAGTGAAATAACGTAATGCTCAATTTCGTTTATTACACGGGTGTTATTTCACTAGTTATATAACTATGCAAATTAGCCGAATCACTTAAAAGATATTCGTACGCGCTGTCAAAATAATCAAAAGAAACATGGCCTCATTTGACATATCTGTCCAGTATGTGCGACTTTTAATGTTTTCCGCGTCGGTTGCCTTTATTTAATAATTTAATGTAACTGCTTGAGTACAACAACAAAAAACACGATTGTTCGTCCAGACCTACTTCTCATGCTCAGGTAAACACAATGACCGCATTGCTGCTTCGTTATAGATATTGACCTTTCCTCTATATGGCACGGAGCGGAATACATGTGTGTTTTAAAGCATTTTGTTGGTCATGTTTTAAATAGAATCTTGCATTCGTGGTCGTTTTGTATTGAATTTATTAAACTCGTCATCTAAATGAAGATAAAAACTCGGCAAGCCTCGTTTTTATCTTCATTTAGATGACTCGTTTAATAAATTCAATACAAAACGACCACTCATGCAAGATCCTATATAGTTAAGTTTTTATTGCGCTATATTGTTTTGTTTATTTTTGCTCATTTTAAGTTCAGTTTTTAACGCAAATGTTCTATTGAGCGTACTTCATTACTTTCAGATGTAACCTTCATATTTGGTATGCATTTGTATATGTACAAGGTCTTTTCATACGCACACACATTTTGACCGCTTTGACCTTGACCTTGAACTTAGGGTCCGCGTTTGGGTTTCAAAATCTGTGTTAGGGTTTCAAATAATGCTCATAACTTCTATGTCGCTGCAGAGGTAACCTTCATAGTTGGTATGCATGTGTATATGTACAACGTCTTTCCATACGCACACACATTTTGACCGCTTTGACCTTGACCTTGAACTTAGGGTCCGCGTTTGGGTTTCAAAATCTGCGTTAGGGTTTCATATAATGCTCATAACTTCTATGTCGCTTCAGATGTAACCCTCATATTTGGTATGCATGTGTATATGGACAAGACCTTACCATACGCACACAATTTTTGACAACTTTGAATTGACCTTGAACTAAGGGTCCGCGTTAAGGTTCAAGATCAGAGTTTAGGTCTCGAAAAAATCTAATAACTTCTGTCAAAGCATTTTTCGGCGGCATATGTCATCCTATGGAGACCGCTCTTCTTTATGAAGGAAAGTACAAAACACTGTTATTCATGTCAATGTAATCATTCTGATTCGTCATTCTGATTCGATGTGTTATTGAAAATAATATTTGTATGTTTATGATATATTTTTCTCCAAATGATTGACGTTAAAATGGTGTTGTTTTTTAGCTTTAAACATTTCTATAATTCTGAAAACATTTGAATAAAACTACAAAACAATGTTATTCATGTCAATGTTAATCATTCTGATTCGATGAGTTATTGCCCTTTAATGCTATAGGCACTATAAGGTATAATCTTTAAGGTTTCTGCACTCAGCAGCCACTAATTGAATTTGTATTAAAAACATAGAAGTGCCAAGATGCGCATATGGTCACATATGTACATACATACATACATACATACATACATACATACATACATACATACATACATACATACATACATACATACATACATACATACATACATACATACATACATACATACAGACATACAGACATACATACATACAGACATACATACATACATACATACATACATACATACATACATACATACATACATACCATAAATACATACATTCTTACATACATACATACATACATACATACATACATACATACATACCATAAATACATACATTCTTACATACATACATACATACATACATACATACATACATACATATATGCATACATGCATACATACATACATACATACATACATACATACATACATACATACATACATACATACATACATACATACATACATACATACATACATGCATACATGCATACATGCATACATACATACATACATGCATACATACATATTGGTCCTTTCAATGCCTATGTCAACAAATTGGCTGCCCAGTGTTTAGCTCACATAAGCTCTTTAGTACTCATGGTGATATTCGATCGACCTGTGTCCGTTGTGAACCTTTGCCTTGTGAGCACTAGAGACCGCATTTCTTGTCCGATCTTCATGAAACTTTGTCAGGAAATTGGTCCAAATCATACCTCAACTGAGTTCTAAACTGGTCATGTTGGGTCGAAAACAAGGTCACTTGGTCAACGAATAAAGACCTTGTGATGGTTTTATTTAAATCATGGACGAGTACGAAAATTGTCAAGATCGGTGGGGAAATATGGCTTTCAGGGGCAGGGGCAGTTTTCTCTATATGTATAGTTTGTTTGAAACTGGTTATGGTCCGTCAAAAACATGGCCACCATGGGGTCATTTTCCATATATTTTATGTAGTAACAGAAGCTTGTGAACACCCTTAAAATTACTTTTTTGCCAATCATTATGAATCTTAGTCAGAAAACTGGTATTATTAATTTTTCAGACAAGTTCGATATTGGTATTGGTACTGATACGGGGGGGGGGGGGGGGTAATTGGCCGCCAGGGGATGGGGCAGTTTCTCTTTTTGTTTATAATGCAGACATGTGAAAACTCTAGAAGTTTCAATTTTAGCCCAATCTTCATGAACTTTGGTCAAAACTTTTGTTTCCTTGACACTTTTGAGTTGTAAAATGGTTCTTGTCAATCAGTATTAAAAACCATGTCTACCAGGGGGTCGGGCCATGTCTACCAGGGGGTCGGGTAAACCATGTCTACCAGGGGGTCGGGCCATGTCTACCAGTGGGTCGGATAAACCATGTCTACCAGGGGGTCGGGCAATGTCTACCAGGGGGTCTGGTAAACCACGTCTACCAGGGGGTCGGGCCATGTCTACCAGGGGGTCGGGTAAACCATGTCTACCAGGGGGTCGGGCCATGTCTACCAGGGGAACGGGTAAACCATGTCTACCAGGGGGTCGGGCCATGTCTACAAGGGGGTCGGGTAAACAATGTATACCAGGGGGTCGGGTAAACCATGACTTCCAGGGGGTCGGGCCATGTCTACCAGGGGGTCGGGTAAACCATGTCTACCAAAGGGTCGGGCCATGTCTACCAGGGGGTCGGGTAAACCATGTCTACCAGGGGGTCGGGCCATGTCTACCAGGGGGTCGGGTAAACCATGTCTACCAGGGGGTCGGGCCATGTCTACAAGGGGGTCGGGTAAACCATGTCTACTAGGGGGTCGGGTAAACCATGACTTCCAGGGGGTCGGGCCATGTCTACCAGGGGGTCGGGTAAACCATGTCTACCAGAGGGTCGGGCCATGTCTACCAGGGGGTCGGGTAAACCATGTCTACCAGGAGGTCGGGCCATGTCTACCAGGGGGTCGGGTAAACCATGTCAACCAGGGGTCGGGCCATGTCTACCTGGGGGTCGGGTAAACCATGTCTACCAGGGGGGTCGGACCATGTCTACCAGGGGATCGGCTAACCATGTCTACCAAGGGCTCGGGCCATGTCTACCAGGGGGTCGGGCCATGTCTACCAGGGGGTCGGACCATGTCTACCAGGGGATCGGGCAATGTCTACCAGGGGGGTCGGACCATGTCTACCAGGGGGTCGGACCATGTCTACCAGGGGGTCGGACTATGTCTACCAGGGGGTCGGGCCATGTCTACCAGGGGGTCGGGCCATGTCTATCAGGGGGTCGGGCCATGTCTACCAGGGGGTCGGGTTATTGTCTATATATGCTTATATTAAATACTTTGGAAGACCTTAACCTTGACTTGAAGTCAGCTTTGTCATATAAATGTTCTAAATTCTTTGCAAACGAGTTTAACTCGTCTTTCTTTTTATATCATTCCCTCAGGTGAGCGATCCAGGGCCTCTTAGCCCTCTTGTTTGTGTTACTTGTTTTTGTTGTTTAAGGACTTGTCATTAACTTTAGTTCATTTGTCTTACTTTTACTGAATAAATACTAAAGAACAGACTGAAACGCATAAGCTGGTATGTTGTTTTATAAATCATCTTTTTAAATTTGATATTTAGAATTAGAGATTTATAATTTAAATTATCAGCTTTTATGCGAAGATTTGAAGCTCAACTTTTGTTAAATCTGAAATTGAATCGTATTTTAATGCTCACTATTATAGTATCTGCTTGATGCATCACTGCAGCTATTAAAGTGTTATCTTGAACGCGCTTTCCGGTCCTTTAAATGTAAGATGTTTAGTTGTCTCTAGTTTACAATGTGCATTTTTTGTGAGGAACTAATTTGCAGTAAGCCAAATAAAATACCAAAACTAACCTACTTACATCGATGACGCGAAGAAACGAGCGTTTCAATCCTTATACATGTAATTACAATTATCAGTCTGCATGTGCATATGTTTTCAATGGTTTGGCAAAGAGACAATATAATTTTGGATTAATTCGTGCATGAATTTAGTAAGAGCCTTTTCGACTGTGTACATGTCGCGAGTGGCATAATTAATCCAAGTACTCCCACGCTTGATGCTTGATTTCATCGTGCGCTTCGAGGAGGAAGCTCGCTTCATTGAATATTAAAGCCCAGTCAAATGATATACCATAGCCAATCAGAATAATGTACACTAGTGAAACATAGGGCAATTGTTATTATGTTATCAACTGCAAGAAAAATAAAATGCCATTAAAGTCAAGCGTTACTTTTTATATTCGCCGTGCATTTTTGTCGTTTTACAATGATGACTGAACGTATAATTGGCAATCAAATGCATAATTCGCTTTCAATAACAATATATATAGGGTCAGACCATAGACCAATCTAGGTACGTGCATCACAAGTAGACACAACTCATATAAAACTATACCGGCTCGTAAACAAATATTCAAATTTTTATGCCCCCGGTAGGGTGGCATATAGCAGTTGAACTGTCCGTCAGTCAGTGTGTGCGTCCGTCCGTCCGAAAACTTAAATGGCCATTACTTTTTCAATATTGAACATAGCAACTTGATATGTGTCATACATGTGCATCTCGTGGAGCTGCACATTTTAGTGGTGAAAAGTGAAGGTCAATGTCATCCTTCAAGGTCAAATGTCAAATATATGGCGTCTGTCCGTCCGAAAACTTTAACATTCGCCATAACTTTTTCAATATTCAAGATAGCAACATGATATCTGGCATGCATGTGTATATTAAGAAGCTGAACATTTTGAGTGGCAAACGGTGAAGGTCAAGGTCATCCTTCAAGATCAAACGTCAAATATATGGCGTCTGTCCGTCCGTCCGAAAACTTTAACATTGGCCATAACTATTTCAATATTCAAGATAGCAACTTGATATTTTGCATGCATGTGTATCTCATGAAGCTGCACATTTTGAGTAGTGAAAAGTGAAGGTCAAGATCATCCTTTAAGGTCAAATGTCAAATATATGGCGTCTGTCAGTCCGTCAGAAAACTTAAACTTTTTATGCCCCTGCAGGGTGGCAAATAGTTTTTGAACTGTCAGTCTGTCTGTTCGTCCGTCAGTCCGTCCGTCCGTTCGTCCGTCCGTCCGAAAACTTTAACATTGCCCATAACTTTTGCAATATTGAAGATATTTTGTATGCATGTGTATCTCATGGAGCTGCACATTTTAAGTGGTGACAGGTCAAGGTCATCCTTCAAGGTAAAGGGTCGAATTTTGCAATATTAAAGATAGCAACTCGATATTTGGCATGCATGCGTATCTCATGGAGATGCACATTTTGAGTGGTGAAATTTCAAGGTCATCCTTCAAGGTCAAAGGTAAAATATATGGCTTTATTCCGGCAAAGTAGGGGGCATTGTGTTTCACGAACACAATGCCCCTACTTTGCCGGGTTGAAGCCATTGACACAGCTGAGTAGGTGATTTCGCTTTAGTAAAAAGTTTGACGGACGACGAAGAAAGACCGATCACATTAACTAGCCCTGAAATTGATCTACAAATAGCCCAATTTTGTGTCACATTTTAATAATTTTCCATTTCCTCATAAACGAATCATTTGACCATTCAAAAAAAATTAAGATCGCATTGCAGAATGAACATTTATTTCAAACATGTAATATATACATGTACACTAGAGTTTCAGGAACAGAAAATCAAGTAAGAAAATACAAAATAAACATATCATATATTTGTGCCCGTGTAAATATTAAATATAAGATTTACAACAGTCATTTCGTTTAAAATATTGACGTTTGAAATGAAATGTTAATAAATCTTTTGAAAGAACCATATTTTGAAAGGAACTTACCACAATTTACGAGGATTTCATAACTAAATGACCGCCATGTTTTCAAACAATAAGTGACGTTTAATTCATTCTTTTGCAATCTAACAATGAAATGAAGAACATGATTAATCTGTTTTTGCCAAGTTTGCAATGTCTTTAAATGTGTACAACAATACTAGTGAATTTATTTTAGCAAAGAAAAAAAACAACGTTTAACTACTTCATGATCAATTCCAATAACAAGAATGTCAATTTTTTGTTGCTCATCGACACATTGTAAATAAAATTCGAAACGAAACTCACTTGAACTAACTTAAAGATTAAATTTGCAAAATATAACCACTTTTCTTTTTTAAGCATATATTTTTGCATATGAAATTAGTAACCATCCAATATTTCAGTCAAGGCCAAGAACAAAGAAGTCGCACTTTCAATCGATTTTGGAGTTGGCAGTTGCTCCCGCTGCATTTCACACACATGTTCTAGGACGGGTATGAAGTCATCTTTACACCCAAACTGCGGTTTCTTTACAAAGTATCTCTCTTGAATACGATCAATGGTTTCCAATTCGCAAGAAAGCCGAATTAAAAATTCTCTGGTTCCATACGCCTCAGGCTGCTAGTACATTACCGTCGGTATCCCATTTGGTGCTTCCATGTGTCTTTGCTGCCGAATCCGATGAGAATTCCATAGATGGGTAAAATAGTTCAGATCATGTTGTATTAATGGTATGAAACAGAATCTCAAGCATTCTAAATACACAGGATCATCAATCCGTAGCAAGCCGCTGTGTACCATGTCCTTAAAATAGTTCCTCCAAAACACAGTAAAACTGACTCTTAAATTTACCCAAAAACGTTCAATTCTTTGATTACCAGTGGATCTCCCAGTCATGTAATTGTTCATTCCAGACATGTTATCTCTGTCATTAAACCTAAACGCTATTTGCATAGCCCGTACCTAAACGTTTTCTGTCCCTGCATCGTCACGAACCAGACGTGGAACGCAACCAATCCGTTTCACAAAGTTAACAAAGATGCCCGCAATAATTCGATGGTCATTATTCGAATAACATGCCTCCGGCCATAACATGCATCTGGAAAATTCATCAACCGCCCCGTGTATAACAATTTCAAAAGTTGTTAGCGTAACATACCCATCAATTTGTTTAGTAAAATTAGGGCCTTTATTGGTATAGACTATGCGTCGCAGGCGAAGTGCAGACCTAAGAGCAACACCCTCAGGATCAATTACCTTCAATAACACCTTGTTGATTCTTGGGTTACTTTGACATTTGTGATTGTGTTGACCAGTTTCCATATAGTTTTATAACCACATTCAGCCATCCCTCTTTTATATACTAAACGAATTGCTCGTATAACGTCTGGAAGAGGAGACGACGCGTTGGGTCTTTTTAGCCCTAACCTTCGCAGTATACGTTTCAGGTTACTCAAACTGAGAGCAGTGTTGTGCAGGAAAGCAAGAATCCAAATAAATCCAGACGCGTATAGCCCTGTTTGTGATAACGCGAAATCCAAGCATCCCTTTCTTGATTTGAAAGTACAGCTAACGATGAGTCAACATATATCAGTACCACTAAGACACAACTCTGCAATATAAAAAAGTTGTGAGTCGTTAAACACACGTTTTGCAAGTAATAGTTAAGGAGAAATATCTAAATGAATCAATCGAGATTTAAGCTCTCTCAATGCTCATAAAACCCAACGAACACATAAATATGTATTGTTTGCAAACAGTGTATGTTATTTTTACGTTTATACCAAGCATTCCTAATGTAAAAATGGACTGTCTGAGGTCTTGCGTGTTTCGAAAGAATATACCAGAAACTAAAATTCTGTTTGACGCCCGGAAGTCATGAACCAATGTTGCAATAATGTGATGATGTCAAAATTTTATGACGACATGATATGAAAAAGGTATCATGGCGCAAAAATATAACTCATCTTGTCGACTAAAACTATGATGGCAAGTCATTTTCACAAGAGCATGACGCCAAATATTATGTAGATTTGTCGACTTAGATCATGTCGACCAAACATATTTTCGGGAAAAGCCTGACACATTTACGTCGAGACTTCAACTTAATGTCGTTATGACGAGTAAAATTAATGTGAGAAAAGCTACAAAACTATGTCGACATACCATGTTATTTCACAGTAAGTCGATATAAATTATTCCGGTATGACCACATTATTGGGGTGTACCATATACGTTTCCGTAATTTGGTGCTAACAGATTTAAACTTTAAGCAATCATATAACAATAAAGACTTTTCTACAGACCCTCCCAAAATTATGCAAATGATTTATTATCAGAATAATAATCAGATTTTGTATGCTCATAGATCAAATAGCTGTCAAAACCTGATGAGAACTTGATGATGTGTTGGTGAGGGGGCATGTAGTTATCATTAAGAACTCATTACCTCTCTGCCACCATTAACTGTTCCAGTGGTGGCTATTTGGATCCAATATCTGGATTCACCACATTTGTCATAATTGTAACTGTTTCTGTTATGTAACAGTAACTCCACTTGTTTGAGCAAGTTTGGACTTTAAGCTCACCTTAGCACAACCTGATCAGCTCATTTTGAGCTTTCGTGATCACCTTTTTCTGTCTGTTGTTTGTTGTTTGGTAGTCTGTTGTTTGTTGTTCAGTAGTCTGTTGTTTGTTGTTCAGTAGTCTGCTGTTTGTTGTTCAGAAGTCTGTTGTTCTGTAGTATGAGTTTGATGTTTGTTGTTCAGTAGTCTGTTGTTTGTTGTTCAGTAGTCTGTTGTTTGTTGTTTCAGTAGTCTGTTGTTTGTTGTACAGTAGTCTGTTGTCCTTGTGTGTCATTCATCTTCAAATGTTACTTTGTGACAATTGCAGAGGATTAATTTACTGCCCAATCTTCATTTACCTTTGCCAGAACATTTGTGCCAATGATAACTCGGAGGAATTTGAAAACGGTTCACATGTGGTAAAATATTTAGGTCATTAGGTTAGCTTGAAGAAAAAGCTTTTGACAACTCAAGTATTTGCATTTTTTTGGCCCAATCATCACGAAACTCACTCTGAAAATTTTTTTTGTAATCGTGTTGCCCGAGTTTGAAAATGGTTCCAGTCTGTCGAGAAACATGGCTGCCAGGGGGCTGGGCAGTTTTCGTTAAATTGCTGGAGTATGTCCAAGATGAACAGTCCAGAGGTCACATTGATTGCCTAATCTGAATAAAACTTGCAAAGACTGTTTGTCCCAATGATCTGCTGAATTTGAAAATGGTTCCATTCAAAAACATGGCTGCAAGTAGTCGGGCAGTTTGCTTAATATGGCTTAATATATAAAGTGAAACCTTGTGATCAGTATAGAATTTCCTTTTTATCATCACGGAACTCTCATAGAATATTTTTCTATTGATATCTTCACAGGGTTAGAAAATGGTTCCAGTCGTTTGAAAAACATGCAAATGCTGTTTCACATTGTGGGATTTTCCCCTTCATTTTATGTAGTTTTGTTATTCATTTTCACCTGAACCCTTTCCCACTCAGAAGCAAAGTGAAAATGGCTTTTGCAATGCAGCAGAAAAGCCTGCGAGTTACAGTAACTCGCATTCTGTTCAGGTTTTATGCTGTTTGCTGCTCATCAGTATTTAAGGGTTGGAAATGAAGCCTTTAAAACTTGGATCTAGTAAGAAAGGCCTGTCATCAAATTTAAGTTTCAAAGGGAATACAAATGTGTGAAAATACGTATCTAAGTGGTAAAGGGTTAAGAAACTAACATGCAGACCATAATTTTCCTGTTTTAACACTTACATTGAGTAATGAACTTGAAATGACATGGTTGGTCACAGATTTATAGATCATCTCCTTGTTGTAATCAATACTTTTTATATTTCAGTTATGCTAAACTTAGTTAATGAAAACAAAAATTATTATTGTGAACATGTCAAATTTAGTGACCACATGTTATGGTGATCTATCTGACAGTCTGTTTATTGCACTTCAATCAAATCTCCCTCATTGATGTAAGGCATTTTGTGTGTATGTAAAGGATTTCTAATGTGAAAAGAAACTTGCAGAAACAGGTGTCAGTTCATCTTTGTAAAACCAAGAACTTGTAAATTCATGTGTTCATTTTGATTTTAAAATCATATTGGTCAAAACTTAAATTCAGTGTTTTAGTTAATTCCCTTAAAGGAGTTTAAATCACAAAGGCAAGGAGCTACCTTTATGAAAGCGGGTAAGTGTAAAAATTATGGTTTTGTAGTACTTCGAAGCTCCAACTTTGGCAGTAATATTATTTATTGTTGGCAAGCAAGCAACAAAAATTGGGGGAAAATCTGGCATTGACATTGGATACACAGTCTGAGTTTAGCCACTTGGAAGGGCTTGATCTTACAATATATTCTAGGCACAATCATCCAATCCACTTATCTACCAAAATATCTCATATCTTCAAAAATGATTTTGTGGCCCAATCTTGCTGTCAAAGCAACATTAGCACTGGCGCTGACAAATCAGCTACAGCTAATCTGGGCAAGGGATAGGGCTATGGGATACCAAAGGGGTCGAAACTTTAACTTCTGCTCGAGCAGGAAAAAATGCTGCTCGAGCAGCATTTAAATGCTGCTCGACAAGCAAAATGCTGCTCGAGCAGCAAATTTACTGCTCGACCAGCATTTTTTCTGCTCGAGCAGAAAAATCCTGCTCGACCAGCATTTATTTTTAGATTATGGCATTAGCCAATCAGAACTCTTGTTATATTTGCCACATGGTGCGAAACTGGTTTGTTTGGAAAAAATGGCTGCCACCATGATGGTGCCTTTTTTCACATCTTCTGCAAGTTTATGTGACGACCTGTTTAAAGTTTAACAGTGACACGCGGTAAGTGCTTTATATTTTGTCTGCAAACTAGTCGATCAAAAAATTGTTGCCATTCGCTTAATAAGAAAATCGACCATAAATGTCTAACGGCTGTTAAAACTTTTGCGAAAATCACGACGATGACTGATAAGAATTGCTCAATGGGTGCGCAAGTGTAGGTTCTCTGTGTCTATCGATTTACTTTCTTAATGATTCTTAATAATTGCTTCCGACACAGGTGCCGATTGCCTGTGATTGTGCCTTTCTGGTTAACATTGTTTACGTTTCTCGTTCTCCCCATACATGTATATCTGCTGTCCTAACTTTTACAATTATCCAAAATATTATGTCTGTTAACCAGTTCTCAGTGCCCCAGATAAGCTGCGTATCTGCGTCTTTCACCCTATTAAAATGTTTAAAAATGCAAAGAAATACAATATCATGAGTATTGAAAACGCAACCAATTTGACTTTTACGCAAATTCGTCAAATTAACAATACAAAACTTCGTTTAAAAATGCTTTGCTCATTTTAGGTATTTTCTCTTTGGAATTGTTATCGTAATGCGGTGACGCTTACATTCAGCAAGCTCAGCAAACGGTCATAGTAATTAGTTATTCAAACGCTATGCGTTTTCAATCTGACCTAATTCGTCGCTCATTGTGCATGTATTTGTAAAGCGTCTGTACTTTCAGTTTCTATTACAATGCGAAATAAAAATAGCTAAGAGAGGTCGATAGACGTCCGAGATTGTTGCGCCAAAAAATCAGCCGATCGCAAACTTTTTCGAATCAAGAAAGCAAGAGGCAATCAGTGCTGAATCATTCGTGTTATCGATTTTGTTAGAAACTGTGTATACAGCAAATGAGTTGACATCCAAAAAACATGATGGAAAGTCTGTGACTTAACAAACCTGTTAAAAGTATAAAAAGAAGTTAGAAATTGTCGACATTTTTTAAAGTTTATATCATGGACAGTTTCAAGGATTAAAGATATTACGAAACATCAGTTTTTTAAAATTTATGATGATAGTTTACAGTTCTATTGAATCAATACAAGTGTGCAGCGTCAACGGAAGTAAATCAGCAATTATTTTAAGGTATGCATTTTTATTACTCATTTTACCCTATATGAAGAATGGAATCACCCTATTTTTCAAAATCAATGGTTGAAAACCCTATTTCCCAAATAATTATCTGGGGCACTGAGTTCGCGAGGACTTTTCTCAATTTCAGTGTAAATTATTTTTCACCGAGGCCAATAAGCTTGTTCAAAGCTAACAACAGGTAAAATGTGAGTTGTGTCTGAATTACAAGTTGTTTAATTTTTCATAATTGAAATGTTTACAATTTGCTATTTATTGAATAACTTGGCAGTGCATAATTAAAATCTGGGATGTTATTTTCAGCTCTGAACTGCGAAAAAATTGCATAATAATTACATTGCTGGCACTATAATGAGTTACCTTTCATCTGTCCTTCCATTTAAATGTCCCTTAAGCAGACTTCCCAAACTTTGCAGAAAGAGTTTAGGCATTGTATTACACACTCATTTTAACCATGGCATGCTATTGTACAACATGTCTTGACGGAAATAATTTCGATAAAAAATATTTGCAGTAAATAATTTTTCTATTGCGAATCGTTTGTATCTTTTTATCTTTATTCTGAAATGCCCCTCTTAAGAATAATGTCATGTATAGCTGGTTTAGAATTAAGAATGATGATATGTTCTAACAGCATTTTGTCATGTCATTTACTGTACTTCTTAACCTACATGTATTTGAATATTTGTTTAAACCTATTTATTTTAGCTCGATTGCATAGAAAGTAATTCCTACTTATTTTAAATGCTTTCGAGTCCGTTTCCTGGGCCTAGAACCAGTATTTGAATATTCAGTCCCCATATAACTACGCCCATATGTTGTGGACATTTTCATACAAGAATACAAACAGGAATATGTATTGAAGTTTGCTTTTTAAATTGACAGTCAATCGGAGGGTAACAGGTTTGTTTTTAACAAGAAGTGAGGAACTAAACACAATTTGCAGGGAAAAAACATATCTCTTTAAGTATATTTGCATCACAGGAGCTCTGGTGTCCTGAGGTTGAGGAAACTAGTGTTGAATCTAAAACATTTAGAATCATGTACTCAAAAGTGAGAAGCCAAGTCAGACACTGCAAAATGTAAAATAATCTGTCAGATGTTTGGTCTGACAGGCTACGAAATTCTGTCAGACTGAAGGATAATTTCTGGATTCCACTTATTAGCATACCTGATAATAGCATATTTCTGTTATTAGCATATAGAATGTCAAAGCACAGATTAATTCTTAAATTTTAATGTATTTTTCTTCTATTAATAGCATAATTTTTAACCCCAATATTCAGAATTCACTTAAAGTCTTTATAGCATAGAACATTCTCAGAATGCCAAGAAAATATGCTTTAAATTTGCAAAAATATGCTCAAATGCAAATGCAAATACCTAAGAATACAATTCCATTTGATAAATAGTTATCTTAAACATCAATCATATACAATGTTGAATTTAAATTTCACTTTGACGATCAATTATTAACAGATTTGACTTATTGTATGCCCCCAGTTGCTATATTTATGCTAAAATGTGTGTTCCGGTTAATAGCATATTCCTGTTATTAGCATAATTTTGGCTGACATGGTATGCTAAGAACAGGTTTCCACTGTAGCAACATATTAATCAGGAATTATGGTTTGAATCCGTGAACTGTTATTTTTAATGGTGAAAGAAAATCTCCATGACGCGTTTTCAAAAATTCCTAATCAAGCTTGGTAAAAGAGCACACAGAATAGCAAATTTATTACAGCGCAAAGTTATGGGTAAAAATGATTGATTTTTTTTATATTCCGTAAAGACAAATGCCGCATCATATCCTATGGGTGATTTAAAAATTAATGAAGCCTAAATAAAACATGCATTTATTTTCTTACCATTAAGCTTGTTTGAGTTCTTTTTCTATCTTACAGAAGTGTTTCCATGTGATTAACTTAAATGTGAAAATTCTTCTCAATAACTTTCTTCATTAACAAAATATATTGAAAAATATCCTTAAAATTGCCCCAAGTGTACTGGTTTTGCGTGACATTTTATGTAAAAGGCATTTTTCAATTCTATACTTCAATAAAACTTTCAGAAATATTAGGTATTGCCATCATTTAATGAATATAAAAATTCATATGCTTTAAGAAAAATAAAACAATGCTTCTTACTTAGGTTGATATCTTTTGTAGCAAGTGTTCAAAGCAATGATGTTCTTGTCAATTTTGTGCCACAATTTTCAACTCTCTTCATGTATATTAAGAGATGGGATCATAAAGTGCTTCAATATTTATAGGCAAAAAGTGTCCTTTTAACCTGTCACATGTTTTTTCTACACATTTGTACAGGTATTTATACAATTATTTGTTCATGTAAATTTTGAACAGCTGAATACTAAATGTGGTCAGAATTTGTCCCTGTCACAAGTGTACATTTTGCAAGAAAGTTATTTTAAATTTTTCATAAGATAGAATTTTCAAGGTTTTACATCATTTTCTTCAAACCATTAATGCTTATCACTAGATGTACTGAAAATTTGATGCCAAAACCTTGTGAACTTTTTTTGCAAGACAAATATTGCATTGTACCAAGTGTACGAATTTTTTATCATGTTTGATGGACAGGTGATAGCTTTTAAAAAATAAACAAAGGCACTAATTTTCTGGAAAGAAGTACACAGAAGGGTGTAATCTCCAAGAGAAAAAGGTGTTGTCTTCACGCTGGGGGTTAACTACTCTTATTATATGGGTATGTCTCCATATTTTGTCTTCAGAAGAAAAATATAAGCATATAAATGATAATGTGTGGGAATTATATTTGACTTTTCCATAACATTATTACAAAAACACGTTTCCTCTTCTCAAATTAATGTCAATTTTAATCAAAATGTTTCTCCAATTATCTTCAATGTTAGCCTTAAGTTGGTTATTCAATGTTGTACATGTACACTTGGGACACAAAATGAATGTTTTTCTTATAAACCTCAAGAAAGTGAAAACAAACTTACATTATAGCGGAATTAATGATTAAATTTTGATTTAATAAAGCATTCAAAAGCAACTGAAAAAAAAGCCAAAATAAAAGTTGAACATGGTCAAATGTCAAATATGATGGATGAAAAAGTCTTTCAGACACTTATAATTAAACCACGCAGACTGTCACCCTTGTGGTACAATTCCTACACATCTAAACTAAAAACCATGTTAAAACCTTCGATAAACAACGGTACAGCACTTATTATTATTTCATTCATTTTTAATGACACATTACCAAAATATATAGAGGATATATTGTATTACAGAGGAAGGTCAAGTAAGAGGACATCGTATTTAATGTATAAAGTATAAAAAGAACAAGGTCTAATTTATAAAGAACAAGGTCCGATATATAGAGAATATAATGTTTAATATATAGAGAGCAAGGTCTAAATATAGAACAGTGAATTATATGTGTCTTGTTCTGAGAAAACTGGGCTTAATTCATGTGCGTAAAGTCTCGTCCCTGATTAGCCTGTGCAGACTGCACAGGCTAATCAGAGCCGAGACTTTCCGCTTTTATGGTATTTTTAGTTTGAAGGAAGTCCCTTCTTACCGAAAATCAAGTTTAAGCGGAAAGTGTCGTCCCTGATAAGCCGGTGCGGACTGCAAAGGTTTATCTGGGACGACACTTTACGCACATGAATTTAGCCCAGTTTTATCAGAACAAGACACATATTATAGAAAACGAGATCAACTGTTATAAAAAAATATAAACATGTATTTGTATACAGAACCATGTTCAATATTTATAGAAAAGCGTCCAATATATAGAGAACACAATATTAGATCAACTTCAAGTATAGAGAGCAATGTCTTATATATAGATATCAAATTCCAACATATAGAAGAGGCATAATGTCTTATATTTAAAGATCAAGGTCAATGCCATAGAGAACAATGTTTAATATGTAGAGAACATCATTTGATATGTAGAGAACAAGGTATGCTATCCATTTGTATAGAGAACAATGCCCAGCATATAGATCTCCAGCATATAGAGAGCAATGTATAATAGATCTTTATTATATAGAACAAGATAAATTATGAAACCAAAGTAAAATATATACAACTATGTGAAAAATATTTAAAACCAGGTCAAATGTATCTACAATTTGTGAAATATATGTGTTGTTTTATTGAAAATACAGATCTATGACAGACTGCATAATTATGGAGATTCCTTATGCCTCTGATATCCCATCGGTTATAAACATATTTAGGGCCACAAAAATACCTCAAATGAAATACATATAAAAGTTATGCTATTTTTCTTCAGATTTTCATCCATTTTGAAAATGTCCCAAGTGTACAGATTTGGCCTAAAATCATGCTAGATCGTTTCAGCAAACAATTCAAGTTCCCTGTAACTTATCTTATAATTTTATAAGAATATTTTATGCAAATTTAATTTGTATTCTATATTACTGACTGTTTGGGTATTTCTTAGAATAAATGATAACTAAAGTTGTCAAGTACAAATAACCTTAAATCTCTAAACATCAACCTTAAATCATCAAACGGACACAGAACATTATTTGGGGAAACATTAATTTGTATAGTCAAATGTAATACAAATTTAAAAAGTATTTATATATGTTGATTGGTTTGCTTATTTAACTTGTATACAAAAGTCATGTAAGTGTCCCAAGTGTACACATGTTTGAAAATTGTATACAGTTTTGGCAAAAGCTAGTTTTTGCAGATTTTCTTATATAATAAAAAAAAAAACTTCACATATATTTGAAGGTCATCCTATATTATGATAAATCTGAGTTTTTACTTTAAGATACACTGCTTTGAGGCCAGGTAAAAAACTTTTAGGAGTATAGTTTTGAAAAATATGTATTAAAAAACATGAAAATTTAATTTTTCCATATTTTTTTTTAGAACACTTCTGATTTTGTATTTAAATTTTGCTTAAGAACATACTGCATGTTGACAAAACACACAAAATATTGATAACATGTTTTAATGGGATTTTATTAAGTGCAAAAGACATGTACATTTATAAAAAAAAATTCAAAACATTTGGTTAACATCTTTTGTTGTGAAAAAGTGATTACATCTGACAGAACGGCCCTACTCATTTATAAAACTTGAACCCTTTCCCTATGCAATACAAACAGAACTGTTGCCATAACTTAACATCTAAAATTTGAGAAAATTTTTCATTTAGGCTTCAATATCCCCACGCTTTTCGGAGAAAAAGTGGGGATATTGTGGTTATCTCCGTCTTCTGTCCGTCCTGGCCACTTTCTCCTCCTACACTTTAAGCACTAGAACCTTGAAACTTACACACATGGTAGCTATGAGCATATGTGCGACCCTGCACTATTTGGAATTTTGATCTGACCCCTGGGTCAAAAGTTATGTGGGTTGGGGTGGGGCCGGGTCAGAGATTTTTACTCATTTTTATGCCCCTGGATCGAAAGATCGGGGGTATATTGTTTTTGGCCTGTCTGTCATTGTATGTGTGTGTGTGTGTGTCCCAAAACTTTAACCTTGGTCATAACTTTTGCAATATTCAAGATAGCAACTTGATATTTGGCATGCATGTGTATCTCATGGAGCTGCATATTTTGAGTGCACCGGAGACTACACCGAATGTCTTCAAATTGATACTGAAGCTCTCTTATGGCAATACGGATAATCTCAACTATACATGGCCCCATTACCAACCCTGGGGTGCCCCGCCCACATTGGCCACGCCCACATAGACCACGCCCACCCAAAATTGCCTTTTACTATAATTTCTTCATTTCTACACCGATTCACTTCAAATTGATACTGAACCTCTCTTATGACATTATGGTTAATCTCAACTATGCATGGCCCCATAACCATAATATTTTAATTTATTAATGTGTCATATAATGAAAAATAGCATTCTCTTTGCTCCATTATATTATTTTGTATGAAAAGTTGTTTTTCAGTGTCTTAATGTGATTGTATATTTATGATGCATAAAACATGAATACTTTTCACTGTCAAACTATCGTTCTTGCAATTTTATTTTCAGAAATAGTATTTTTTGTGAACACTTAATCTAGTGAATATATGCTTTTCTTATTGCAAACAAATGTTGTTGTTTTTTAAGTTAAGTATGAATGACTTTTACTTTATTTCCAGACTGCCAAATGTATGGTCATGAAAAAGCATCCCACAATGTTGCGACAGGCCCATGATTCAGTTTATCGAGACTATTCGTGAGACGCAGACTTCTGATTCATGGAGTGCGGCAAACATATCTGTGCGACTCAATCACTCCACTGTAAAGACCCGCACGGCATTAAAATGGATATTATCAATATGTGTTGTTGCTCGAAAATATGTTTTGTAGCAGGAAGTGCTTTGGGCTCGATTAATCTGAGAACTCAACAAAATATTAATAAAATCCTTCTGTGCCTTTTAGTTCTGAAAACAGAAGTAGCCAGTTGGTATTACACATCTCCTAAACAAGTACAGCACAATAAAACTGAAGGTTTTAAATCCTACATTTTTATAACATCTTTATATCCACACAAAAATATTGATGATTGTGGTGCTCAGATTGCAAAACCACCTGTTTGGCAAAAATAATGCAGATGGTTAGATTATGATAAGTGCAAGAAAAAAAGAATAACTCAGGAGATAATAATTGATATGATAATCATTGCTTGACAGAATCACAATCGACCTAGATATTTATTTATGTAGTGGTGTATTTTTCAATGAGTGCCTTAAGATTCCAAAAACATATTGACTTAAAATAAATAATCCCGATGGCGTAAATGACTTATCATTTCATGTTCATGAACCGGTTTTAAAATACTTTGTAGACTTATCTGCTAGGCGGTGAGGACTTTTAGACCACCTGATAAACTTCAACTTTATTTGCCCTAGTTAAGTAACTGACTAAAGATATGTTAACATAATACTGATGACTGATGAGTCTGTTGTGTCTTATATTCTCATTGCTACTTAAAATATTAAGTCTTTTTCAACGTTGAGACTAATAATAAGCAAATTCGTTTAATTGATATCCCCCGCCAAATAAATTTTGATTATTGATGGGTGCAGAACTAACAGAAAAGTTTATTTGAAGGGTTGTACCCTTATCTCACTTATTTAAAAGTAACAACATAAAAAAAACAATTGGCAATAACTCTTATTTAAGAAAGTGTAGGGTTATAGATTTTGTGCATGACACCTCTCCTCATTGATATCTTAACATCCATTAAATTTCATCTTAAAATCGTGTATAGTATCTGTGATATAGTCCTGTAAAGTAACATCAGACATGTACATATGTACTAGGGTTATGTTTTTTGTGCATGGCACTTATTCTCATTGACAATTATACACCTATGAAATTTCATGTTGAAATCTTGTATTTATAGTTTCTGAGATAAAGCCCTGAAAAGTTTCATCATATAAAAACAACAAAGGGCAATAACTCTTATATAAGAAAGTGAAGGGTTGTGGTTCTTATGCATGGTTCTATATATGAGATATAGCCCTTAAAAGTTACATCATAAAATAACAATAACAAGAAAGGGCAATAACAGTTACGTAAGAAAGTATACGGTTATGGTTCTCGTGCATTGATAATTATACACCCATGAAGTTTCATGTTAAAATCTTGTATAGTATCTGAGATATAGCCCTAGTTACATCATACAAAAACAACAAAGCGAAATAACTCTTATATCAGAAAGCGACGGGTTATGGTTCTTGTGCATGGCACCTCTCCTCAGCTATATTTATACACCCATAAAGTTTCATGTTGAAAACTTATATTGCGTTTCTGAGATAAAGCACTGAAAAGTTTGTGAGTGACTGCACTGACAGACAGACCAACGGTACGTTTAGGTATATTTAGCGTACCCGGGGTACATTAAAGTATACTTAAGAGTACACGGGGTACTTTAAAGCATTGCCCAAGCCGAACCGACCATTACCAATCGAGCTTATTGACATGTTAAATACATGATGATAGTGGTAAATATGATTGTGTGAAATATAATACAATAGTTTTCCTGAATTGAGTGTACATGTGAATTAGCTAAAATAATGATAAAAACACCGATTGGGATTAAACATTTGTGGAACTGAATTTGGTTCATAATCAGTTTTTAACTTTTTTAAGCTGAAATAATATATATGTATATATATATATATATATATATATATATATATATATATATATATATATATATATATATATATATATTATAATCTGAAAGTATTTTCTTAAATCAATGCTATATCTTTGTATTAAAAAACTGCAACACTCATGACTGTAAATTAGGCATTACCATATTTCTTTACAACGTAATGCATGTACATCATCGATATATATAGCATTTAAAACGAAAATCGTTTTAAAATTCAAATGTTTGCATGGTGTTAGAACTACTGTTTTGATATCTTTGTTGTGAACAATGTGTTTAGGTTCAACGTCCGAAAAAAAAGATGTCCGAAAATAACTGCGAGCTGTTAAAACGCGAAATTAAGTTGAAGTGAAACAACAATGCGTTAAATATTATTTTTCATCAATCTGACATTTTTCACGGCAACTAATCGGAGCAATATCACGAGGGTACTGTGAAAATCGTCAGATCTCACGATCTGACAATATTGACTGTTATTGACGCTTCACCGGTCTATTTCGTTTCCGTAGAGATAGCTAATGTCGTCCGTTTGTAAGCTCAAATTTGATTGGCTGACGGGTTCAATGGCTTATTCTAAAAATAAATGCTGCTCGAGCAGCATATTGCTGCTCGAGCAGGAATTTTGCTGCTCGAGCAGCATTTAAATGCTGCTCGACCAGTAAATTGCTGCTCGAGCAGCAATATCCTGCTCGAGCAGCATTTTAATGCTGCTCGAGCAGCATTTTTTTCTGCTCGAGCAGAAGTTAAAGTTTCGACCCCTTTGGTGCGCCATATAGGGCTGCACACACTGTGAGCAAACTAGTGGTTTCCTTGGCTTCTTACTTCATTACATAACTGAGTGAGTAGTACTCGGGAAATGTGGTAGGAAGGATTTTTTTGGTAGGAATATGCTATCAGGTAAAATGTTTTGCATTTGGATGAAGATTTACATGTATATTATAGATTTGTATTAGTCAATATTAGTTCTTGTTAATTGTATAATATTAATTGTATAGATAGTTTGAAGTTTATGATATGTTGTTTAACTTTTTGTCATTTTATTGTAAAAACATAACAAAAAAACAACAAAGCAACCTACATAGCAGTGATGTATAAGATCCATAAAAAAAGGTTTAGGTAGATCTAATTAAAAATTATTTTAGTGATTTTTAAACCACATTATAAGAAAACGGAACCATGAAATTATAAGAGAACTGTATTTAACAAGAAAACATTAATATAAAACTGTTGATAAAATATGTAAATCACAGTATAAAAAGAAGGCAATGTAATAAATTGGTTTTATGATTAATCATTAATTTTACCATTCAAGACTTTAAAGGGATCTTTTCACGCTTTGGTAAATTGACAAAATTGAAAAAAGTTGTTTCAGATTCGTAAGTTTTCGTTTTAGTTATGATATTTGTGAGGAAACAGTAATACTGAACATTAACCATGCTCTAATATAGCCATTATATGCATCTTTTGACGATTTTAAAACCTAAAAATTATAAAGCGTTGCAACGCGAAACGATTGAATAATTTGGAGAGTTCTGTTTTTGTCGTTAAATTTTGTGAAACTACGAAGATTGCTTATATAAGGTATAAAATACGTCACAAACGTGTACTCGGCGGAATAGCTCAGTAGGCTAAAGCGTTTTTACTTCAGGACTCTAGCAGGACTCCAGGGGTCACTGGTTCAAAACCTGCTCCGGGCAATGTTCTTTTCCTTTTTTTAATTTTTTTCTTGATTTTTTACTGGAGCTTTTACGATCCAATGTTTACATTTATCAATATAAAGCATTTAATGAATAAGTTAAAAAAAATGCCAAAATCTGTGAAAAGGCCCCTTTAATGTCCAAATAAGAATAGTATATTTTATGGACATGGTTTATTAAAGAAAGAAAACCTGAAATTAATTGTTGATAAATTGATATTGATAAATAAGATGATTTGGAAAGTCATAGCTTGTAATGGGGAAATAATTAATCAAAGAAACAGTTGTTTTTGGCTGCAATAAAATAATAGGACACTAATGTATATCTTGATCACTGTAAGTGCTATTTTAGTGGTGGAGAGATTTTTACCTTATTTTAGATTTTCTTAATTGATGAAAAATTCGCACCCCTGACATTTTGCGCTCAGCAGTGAATGCATTCACATGCTTTACTTTGTTTTCTGTGTGTTATGAAAAAAGATGTGACTACTTGTACATGTTTCTAAACAAGTTTTCAATGTTCAGTGTTTCTTTGTACCTGCATTTTGGGAATTGGGCCGGTGCCCATAAGGATTTGGAAAAATTGTGTCACTTTAGAATACAATTGGGAAAAGGGTGTTGTTATAAATTTAGATTAAAAATGTTCTGAATATTATATATTTACTTAGGTGCAACTTACAGAGCTTGTATGAAAATGAATTTTTTATAAAAAATATAAAAATGTTGAAACAATCCATTGGGATTTTAGGCAGTCAATTTTGGGGAAAATATTTACTTTTTTCATAAAAAAATTGACCCTAAATTGGACCAAAGAAAACCCACTGATGTCTGTTTCAGGGTGTCTATTCTCGGACAGCAGCAGTGTAAGACACGGCACACAACATAACCGCAATGGAGGCACCAGACACGTTCCATCCCATCAACATTCTGAAAACCACGCGAGGCTTCCCTCCACCAATAAGGCTAGGCTACACTAAAACTGACCTGTATGGTGATCTCACTCATCTTAACTCCATTGATGAACATGCCATACAGGTAAATGCCATGGCATTGGAAGTTTATTTTAACCTTGCTTTGGGAAAATGAAGCGTAATGAATGTGCGAAAAGTGTCGTCCCAGATTAGCCTGTCCAGTCTGCAATTGCTAATCAGGGACAACACTTTCCTTTTAACTGGATTTTAACTAAGGAGTGTCTTCTTTAAATGAATATTTCAATTAAGTGTGAAAGTGTCATCTGTGATAAGCCTGTGCATAAAGTACTGACTTATCTTGGATGACATTATGCGTATGCGTTAAGCCCGGTTTTCCCAGAGAGCGGCTTATTTCTTTTGATTAGCCTTGCTCAGAGATTTTCTGAACCTGCTATTATGTACAGTACAGCCAACGCGGCACAAACATAATCCGCGGCTATGCCACGGCCAGATTATTAGTACGCGGCGGCCGAATCGTGTGTTCACGCGGCGTATCGCCGTGGCTCTCAGCATCGATCCGCGCAACGACGCCAAGTCTGTATTAACCTCGCGTACTTTCGCAGAGTAAATCCGCCGCATACGTACGCGGCGGATAGAGTGAAAAGATACCTGTATGAAAATTCTATGCAAATTCTGCACTGAGTCTTTACAAAATCTGCCCAGAATCAAGACAGAATTCATTTATTCTGTACATAGCGGACACAGACCCAGAATATACCTTGAAATCTGTACAGATTTTCTATGCAGAATTACAATGAAGCAAACTTTAATCTGTAAAGATTATTACACCAGACAGAATTTTAACACTTACAATTTTACAAGAAAGATTTTTAGCACGTTGCATTTTAGCAAGGCAGAATTTTTGTACTGGGTAGAAAAATAAGGCAGAATGTTTGACTTAGAAAAAATTCTAATACAAAAATTTTAAAATGGGACTTGTATAATTTAAGAAACAGACTTCTGCTTTCAGTTTCAAATTGCTTATTGCAGGAAACATTTCTGTATTCAACGAAAACCAACAGTAATGTTCAATTGAATCAATTCATACAATAGTTAAAATGACCAAACATATACAGCATATTATAAGGAACAACAAAATACAGCAATATTTTTCATGTCATAAGGAACATAGAAAGTTAAAACTTAAACCAACAGGCTTCAAGAAAAATCTGCAATGGAGTGAAATAAGGTTTAATATTTTACAAAGTTTTTATTCTTTGCCTTTTGTTGGATAAATTGTCCCAAAATACTGAAAATTGCTAGAAGATGTTGCCTGCTGTATCTCAGCTGTGACATTTTAACTGATATCCAAAGATAGAGAGATCCAATTACCCAAGTATATTCAAACACCAGCATCAGGTGTGGTAAATTTACTCTTTCACCACATATACGTTGGGTAATTGGCTCTCTTTTAATGAAAATATCCATTGGAATGCCAGTGCTTTAACATTACAAAATTTGTGACATTGCAAGAAAAAAAACATTATAAAAAGAAACAATTAGGAAATAAGAGATAACAATATAAAAGTGTTGTAATATATATGGTTTAAAGATGTTTGGTTTAGTCTACTTTGAAAAGGACAATACACTTGTAAGTGTGCGACAAAATCACAGAGACTTGACATGTCAAGTTTTCAAGCGAAAATCAAAATGTTCAATGAAATGAGGCGCAGAAGACTATGAGGGAAGAATCATCATTAATACCAGAGGTATGTTGAAATTTGCTTTTTCTGTCATCAAAATATGTATTTAATCTGTTGTCAGTATTTTACTTTGTTTTAAATTTGCTTACAAATTGAAACTTAGAAAAATGCTTCAATTTAATGTTTGTTAAGCAATATTCACATATTTTAAAAAAGTTCAACTTCTGTCTTAAAATATAATTTTTAGTTTCAGATAAGGTGAATGAAGTGTTTGATTTATTTTTAAACAGCCATAATACAGAGGGAGACATTAGCACGGTCAAGAGGCCAGGGTCTGCTGGCGGGGAA
Source organism: Dreissena polymorpha (assembly GCF_020536995.1). Taxonomy (NCBI): domain Eukaryota; kingdom Metazoa; phylum Mollusca; class Bivalvia; order Myida; family Dreissenidae; genus Dreissena; species Dreissena polymorpha. The sequence continues at coordinate 31,533,101 of NC_068358.1, read as the reverse complement.
CGAGCACGTCATCATTTCTGCCTGCAAAGGTACATTTTGTCTTGTTTTTTTTTCTAGGTATTTAACACAATGAAATAGTGGTAGGAATTTTATTTAAGTTTATGACCTGGTTTTCAAAGAATATTTAAATTGAGATTATTAGATGCGGGTAGGGTGTATCTGGTCAATAACATATTAAGTTTGCCTAGACTCAATTGATGAGCTTGCATTGAGGCCAAGCTTGGGATAGCATATAGAGCCCAAATGTGTCACTAAAAATAAGAAAGCTTACTGCTCAATAACTTGAGCTTGGAGGTATTTGACTCAAATTTTGCGTGTAGCTTAATCCTTTTTACAGCCAGTCTCCCCCTAACTCTTAATTAAGTAGTGCAGTTGTCTGTTACTGACATAAGTATATGCACTTGGTCTTGGTAAAACAGCTATTCCAGGAAACTGTGAGTAGGTTTACTTACCACAATGATATGACAGGCATATTGTTGATATGCTGTTGACAACAGCCAAAAATTCAACAAAATCAACAATCATGCAGACTAAGAAAATTAAGTTGTTTGCGGTTTGTCGGATCAAGGTCAAAGTCAAACTTACGAAATACCGAAAAACTATTGAGAATTATAACTTTGGGTCTAATTATCCCCCGCCATAGGCGAAGGGATATTGTTTTGGCGTTGTCCGTCCATCCGTCCGTCTTTCCGTCCATCCGGCACTTTTGTGTCCGGAGCCATATCTTGGAAGTGCTTTGGCGGATTTCATTGAAACCTGGTATGAGTATATATATGGATAAGAGGATGATGCACTCCAAATGGCATTGTACACCATTTGTTAATAACGGAGTAATGGCCCTTTGTATCTTGAAAAAATGCATTTTTTGAGTGTCAAATATAACACTTTTGTGTCCAGAAGCATATTGGCGGGGGATATCAATCCAACAAATTTGCTTGTTAATACTAGAATCAGACAATGGTTTGAAATGCAATTGGATGTCTGTGCTATAAATGAAGTTTGTTGGGATGGCATTTGATGTATGATGACTTTAATACAGGTATGGCATTAATATTGTAAATAACAAGAATTTTGAAACAGAGTAGTAAGTAGTTTCACCATGTATCAGTTTTTAGGAATGATATAATTATGTAATATGTAAACATTTATTTTTTCCTGATAGGTTATGTCCAGATGAGGTGCAAAGACCACAACAAAACAGTGCCAGATGACACCTCCCTCAACAAGGCAGTGACACTACACTCCAAATAGAATACTCCAGGAAAAAAATGAAATAAACTTATTAAAAAAAACAACTTAAGCAACTGATGAACTAATTACTTTGTTGCACATTGGACTGGCATACATTTTTATAGTATCTCTTGTTTAAATTGAGACTGAACATAGGGGGTGTTAGATTGTGATTTTTACCCTGTCATAACATAATCAGATCAACAACAAAAAAATGACTGTCAGTTTATTTCATTATGTATATTTTATTGTTTATATTTTATAATTTCAATAAAAAATGTTTTTTATTGACAGTCTGTATATTTTGCTTTTTCTTCCTGTATACATTTTTTGTACAGAAAATTTTCTGTACAGCATTTAATAGTATACAGATTTTATTCTGTACTGAATTATATTATCACATTTTGGTTCTCCCCAGATTTAATTCTGCCCAGATTTTTTTCTGCCCCGAAAAAAGTCCGCTTAATTTAAATAATTCGTGAAATCTGTACAGAATTCGTTCTTTGTTTATATTGAAAAAATCTATAAATAGAATTCTGGTTCAACTCATTTCAAATGGACACCAAATATTTTCTGCCCAGATTCTTTACAGATTTTGTGTATTTTATTCAGTATATACTCTGGTTGCAGTCTGCCCAAACATTTTCGTACAGGTATCCACCTACATGTACATAAATGTATGTGTAGCCTATAATTAATTACGCGCAACTGTTAATGTTTCGTTCGATTATCATTATTAAATTTGTAATCCAAAACACACTTCCGAATTTTAATGCTAACGCGACCTTTGGTAAATTCTAGCGTCAAATAAAAAGTGCTAAAATATCCTTTGTTTCATAAAAAGCGCGCGAAAATTATGCAGACATGTAGAACTTCGTTTGGAAAGTTTGGGTGTATTTTACGTTGTATAAATACATGAACATCACGTCAGGCGTAAATCGCGTGTTCAGTGGAAAAAAAACGCCCCGATTAGACGTTATTTCATCATCTCTATAAATAGTAACAAATGCCAAAATGTATTTGATACTTAAGGAAATATCGAGAATGTTTGTGTATCGTAAATATTTACCAGCATTTGCTTTAAAACTGGAATATACGGGATTATTGGGTAATTAGTAGCGATAGTAAGTGTATAATATGAACAAAATAAAACGTGTTTAAATACGCATATTCAAACAATAGTTATAATAAGCTGATAATTAACAAAACAACAAATACGTCGTCACCGTTTTGATTATTGATGTGGCTTCAAACTGCTAATTTTCTCAGCTTAAATATAATAGCAAAATCAACATGCAATTAATTTATAAATCCACCATATGCTGGAGCCTTGACCACTTGTATGTGCGAAAACATAATTACGTGACCTTGTTTATGTGTGATATACATACACTCCGGGCGGGAAACAAACTTAATTGGCCAGACACATTAACTATGCTAACATGTATATGCTAATACAATCTGCGCACAATAAATTTATTATGATTTTAATTATTATTATAATTGTTCTTTCAAAATTTGTTAACTACATGTAACTTATAATTTAAAAAGATTTTTTATTTCATGATGCGCATCGACTCGGCATCATGTCGCGGATCGCGGCATGCCTCGGTGGACAGATGCGAAGTTTTGCGGCGAAATGCGACTTGCCGCGGCATACTGACGCAGCTTCAACGACTGACGCGGCATCGACTCGTTTCGCCTTGCCGCCGCGGATCGCGAAATACGTTTGTCCCGCTTTGGCTGTACTGTAGTTGGTGACCCCTTCTTTAATCATGTTAATGTGCAAATATAGTAGCAAATTTTAATCGCATTTTATAGAGTTGTTCAGTGTTAAAAGAAAATCCATAATCACTTTTCTTTCCCGCATGTGCTATTTGGTTTGGTTTAAAATAGTTTACTATATTTTTGAGATCTATTATGGCATTTTTTTGTTGAATTGAATCAATTCTTCAATTACACTTTTACGATATTATAATTATATGATATGTCTTAGCAGGTAAATAAAGTGTCAAACTTCTTTAATATATCATCAGCTGTACCCTCTAATGATTCTGATAGGGTGAACAGAGAATTGGTTGAATGTTCAACTATTGTATCTAATATAGAAATGGTAAGCAGATACAATGGTTTCACATGCATCCCTTGACATATTCTTGTACATATCTTTCCTCCACATGTGATCTTAGTCAGATGTTTATTACATTGTAGATAACAAATCTTGCAATCATCTAAACTGTAATTTTCCCCACTGATTCCCTTTAACTTGTGCAACAAATCTTGAAGAAATCGAAAAAAAGCCATGAAGAATTCAACACCTGTTAAATGAATATTTATGGCATTTGAGATAAAATTTTACTGAACTTTTAAGAGTACACAATTAAGTCACGGTTAAAAAGGCAACCCTTAAGACCTTGCTCAGGACAATTTGAACCCACCAACTGGGTGAAGGTTATTAATGCATTAGTGGAGCTTTAAGCAAAGTTTTGAAGTTGATGTACCAAAACCTGGTGGACTTATTCGGCGTAAGCTGTATTAAGCCAGCTTTTCACCTCTCCTGACCTTTGTAAGTGTCCAATAAAATTCAAATAAAATTTCCCGCGGCTAGGTACGAATGAATACACTTCATTTATTCCATTGGCTGATTTGAGTATTCCACCAGAACATTGGAAACATATCCGCGTCTTTGTAACACTGTTTTACTGCATGAAACAATTTTATTTCTAATGAAAAGGCTTAATAGTAGAACAGTTTTACACTCAATTCTCGACATTAATACAGTTTGCGCGTGCACCTTTTATTTTCAGAGAATTACCAGCGCAACGCATTTATATTTAAAGGCTATGTTCTCATATTTAGTACTTACTTCCATATTCTTGTCAACATGTTAACTTGTAAAAGTATAAAGAGCAGTGGAAGCAAGGCCTCACTTTAATACATTGCATTTCAACCCGGGTCAATTCGCGGCCAGTGTATGAATATCAGAGTTTATATACAGGTCATCACCGGAGTTCGCGGCCAGTAAAATAATAGTTATATAATAAATACGCTATCCGTGAACTAGGTGACCTGGAATTTTCTTTAGACCAGAAATATGTAGATTCTTAATGTGTTTTCAACAATACAATGATAAATATTATTTTTAATTAATTTAACAATAATTATTCCACCATATTGACCAATGTATTAAGCATGAGCGCGATGATTATCGATACTGTTAATAATCGAATCAAATAGCAATGCCCGACAAACCACTGAAACAGATTTGTTTGAAGAACGCGCCTATAAATACGGATATTTCTCGTGTGGCCGGTTGACTCGTATGTTTAAATTTCACTTCCATTCTTCTTTTGGTTTTCTGTTTTGTATCTATAGGTTTATGACCAGCAATATGTAATAATGTAAAATAAGCCGTGAAAACTCGGCGTAACATCCCGTACTGCGTGTGATGCAGCTAAGAACTGCACAGAAAAAAGACATTCGCTGTCCTTGATCTCATTCATTGAACTATCAACGCCGAATATCTTTTTATGTCCCCCACTATAGTAGTGGGGGACATATTGTTTTTGCCATGTCTGTTGGTCTGTTGGTCTGTTGGTTGGTTGGTCTGTTGGTTGGTTTACGCCAACTTTAACATTTGCAATAACTTTTGCAATATTGAAGATAGGAACTTGATATTTGGCATGCATATGTATCTCATGGAGCTGCACATTTTGAGTGGTGAAAGGTCAAGGTCAAGGTCATCCTTCAAGGTCAAAGGTCAAATATATGGGTCAAAATCGCTCATTTAATGTACACTTTTGCAGTATTTCAATATTCAAGATAGCAACTTGGTATTCGGCATGCATGTGTATCTCATGGAGCTGCACAATTTGAGTGGTGAAAGGTCAAGGTCAAGGTCATCCTTCAAGGTCAGATGTCAAATATATGTTGCCAAAATCGCTCATTTTATGAGTACTTTTGCAATATTGAAGATAGCAACTTGATATCTGGCATGCATGTGTATCTCATGGAGCTGCACATTTTGAGTGGTGAAAGGTCAAGGTCAAGGTCATCCTTCAAGGTCAGAGGTCAAATATATGTGGCCCAAATCGCTTATTTTATGAATACTTTTGCAATATTGAAGATAGCAACTTGATATTCGGCATGCATGTTTATCTCATGGAGCTGCACATTTTGAGTGGTGAAAGGTCAAGGTCAAGGTCATCCTTCAAGGTCAAATATATGGGTCAAAAGTGCTCATGTAATGTCACTTCTGCAATATTGAAGCTAGCAATTTTATATTTAAAATGCATGTGTATCTCATGGAGCTGCACATTTTGAGTGGTAAAGGTTCAAGGTCAAGGTCATCCTACAAGGTCAAACGTCATATAGGGGGACATTGTGTTTCACAAACACATCTTGTTTAAAGATATTTCTTGTGTTGACCTTTACTCAACAAGCTGTACATGTTCATTCATAACTTTTATCCCTGCATTACTTGTTCACTGATGCCTTGAAACAAGCAATCATGAAGTAACCACCTATTAAGTAAATGTTATTTATTGAAATTTTTTTTGTGCTTATACTTTAATAGTGTGATACTTGAATCTGTTGGAAGATTTCTGCAACATATCATAACATACGAGTCTTTTTGATTGTGTAAAGTATTACTACTTGTAAATCTGTGATTATAATTTATTTGTTATAAATCATATAATACATTGTATTTAATGCATTAGATTGTAGTTTATATTTTACATTGTAAATAATACTTTACATTGTAGTTTTCCCTTCAGGCGATTTATTTCATGATTATTGTATGCAATCATATGCTACATGTAACTATCATTAGCATAATTTACACGCCTTGGTATCAGGACCATAGTTAGTAATATTGTTGCATATATCATTTGCTTTTCAGCGATTAAAACTGTTGAGTGACTTATGTTTGTGTCGTAAGTTACATGTCAATTGTTGACACAACACTAGATCCCTTTAGGCCTTGATAAAATCTGTTTGTTCACAGTAATTTATGTGTATTTATCAGCTTGAAACTCATGATTGTGGTTAAAATTTAGATAGATAAAATCGGCAGCAACAATTTGGAATAAATGAAAATGACTTACTAACATGCTATTACAAAACCCTTGTCATTTTACAATGCCTGTACTAGTTCATACAAATTATCTGTGTCATTCTTTCTGAAATATTGTCTTCTTGCCAAGAATCTTGAGCCCTTTTTCAAGCAATGCTTGGTAAACAGAGCTTGATTCATGTGCTTAACCCTTTCAGTGCGGGAACCGAATTTTAAAGGCCTTTGCAAACAGTTTGGATCCAGATGAGACGCCACAGAACGTGGCGTCTCATCAGGATCCAAACTGTTTGCTATTCTTTGATAAAAATCGAAGAAAATGCTAATTTTAGAAATTCAGCAGACGACAAATTTCCCAGCATGCAAAGGGTTAAAGTGATGTCCTAGATTAGCCTGTGTTATCAAAACTGTTTTTCAATATTTCCAATTATTTGAAAGCCTACACTGTGCTTCACGACAATTCCTATTTTGAAAAAATAACCAACATACTGCCCATAGGACATCATTGAATAAACAAAGAACTGTGGCCATTAATTAATTATTTCTGTGAGAGAACCTTCCTTCCATTCACAAATACAAGTTTGAAACAAACAAATCAATTCCCGAACCACCATCATTGACAGAGCTGTACCTCCACTAACAAAAACAGGGATGAAATAAGTCCCTGTGTTTTCTATAACTAGGAACTGATGATAAATGAGCATGGACCAATTAAAAACAACTGGAGGCATTTGTTTGCAGCCAGTTAGCCAGTTTGTTTATGGTTTATTAAGTGCTGTTAATTAAGATATTGCGTGTGCTGTCAGATACAAATGTTCAGATGGGATGCATCCTTTGATTGCATTTATGAATACAAAATTGAAGAGCAAGTTAATCAAATGCTCAAAATGCAGTTGTAAAAGGTGTTTGGCTGTAGAATGAAGACTTGTTAGCCAAGTCAGATAGTCAGTGCCATTGAATTGTTGTATGTAATTAACCCATTTATGCCTAGCGTCCTGAAAAAAGGACATTGCAAACAGCGTAGACCCAGATGAGATGCCGCATAATGCGGCGTCTCATCTGGGTCTGCACTGTTTGCTTAAATGAATTTCTTTATGAAATATTCTAAATATAGAAATAAATATACTTGACACCCCTAATTTTGGAAATAAATTGATCCAATTTAGAAGGATGGGAGAGTCCACTGGGCATAAATGGGTTAAAAGATTGACTATGGCAGCTATCAAACAATATGTATTCATTAATAAATAAAAGAGTGGACTAACCAATAAGAGCAGAGCCTTATTATTAAGTTTAATTTTAGCATTATGTGAAGTTGATTATGTTTTAACCATGGTAAAAACCAAAGCGGTTGAAAATAAACAAAAGTCAATAGAGAGTTTTTTAAAGTATATGATAGAAAGGTGAAACTATTGATAGACCTATTGTTATATATCAGTTTTTACCAAACCTCTTGCAACCAGTTCTGCTTTCCAGTTTTATGAAACTATATGTTATACTTGGACATTCAGTTTATAAGAAAATTGTGTATATAAATTTGCGAACATTAAATATGTCTGGTCACATAACCTTATGTGTGGGACATTCATCATTCAGTCATTGGCTCTTGGTTGTTCATAAATTGTGATGTTAACATGTACCACTGTAATGGACATGACAGCATTGATACATTAAGCAATATCAGACACAAGTTAAGGACAAACCACTCTCAGAAATGATGTTTACATGGAAGTATTGTGACAACATTCATGTTTACATGGAAGTGTTCTGACAACATACAGGTGCCACATTGACATTGGCCTGATTTTATTTATTAGGCTTAGTTGCCCGGCTGGATTGATTGCTGTTCAGAAGCTTGTAAAGTCCAACAAATGTCAATGCTGGTAATTTTTTGGCCAAATGTGCATGAGATATTATGAACCGTGTTATGCTATGATGAGTCTTAAGCCATTTGTGGCCAGAGTAGCTCCAGACCAGCTTGCACATTGGAGCAGTCTGGTCAGGAGCTACACTGTCTGCTAACAAGATCTTAAAATTTTGGATGACGTTATACCAGACTGGGTAGCTCCTGACCAGACTGCATGTTTGTGTTAACCCTTTACCACTTAGATACGTATTAAGAAGCATTAGTAGTCCCCAGGGGTGTGATTTTTCCGCGGATCCGTGGATTTCCGCGGATCGGCTTGTCCAGGGGGTCATTTCTGTGATTCGCGTAAATTCGTAAAAAAAATATTGGGGGGGGGGGGGGGGGTACACCCCATTCCGCTGGCCATTAAACGGCCCGAAAAATCCGCGGCCCGCGAAACATCTCCGCATATTACACTTAGCATCTGCCTAAGCATTTTTGAAATGAGCGATGTCATTGGCTGTCGCTTCCCAATCTTCCAATTAAAATCGGTCTTTAAAATGTGTTTGGAATTTTTTTGCCGAGCCGTGTATTGCAAATGGCGCATTTGTGAAGCGAAAAACGGAAAATGCAAATCATCAAAAGAACAAACGACTCTCACAAAATCTTGGAGATTGACAAATTAGTGAAAAACAAATTTAAATGGGAATGGTTAGAAACAACAGTGGATGTAAATAAGAAAGCAATACCACTCTCTGAATGGATAAGGAAGATCGACTGTCCTGGTAAGGCAAAGTGCATTCCATGTGAAAAAATCGTGAACTACGGATCCCGTGGTAAAGTGTCCTTAGTTGAACACTGTAACAGTGTTGACCATATTTCTAAGGTTAAGACATTGAGCTCAAACGAAAGATTGCCATCATCGTTCACAGGGGTCGGGAATAAAAACGACGCACATTACGGTATTCATCCCATGTTTGTTAGCAAAATCCAGACCACTGCTTCGTCAGAATCAACCACGAAACCAGTAACATCTTTTGAGGACAGAACAGCTCAAGCTCAGGTAATCATTTGTCTAAAATATGAAACTTGGTAATTATTTTTGTTAAAGAAATCCGTGCTTATAAATTTGGATTTTGCACTTTTAAGTTTATACTATAACAAAAAAAAAAATTAACATGAACATTGCACTTCTTAACATGAAATTCATGCAGATGATTAATTCCTAATTTATAATTTGTATGCCATAAAACATTTCGAATATTTTCATGAAATGATGTACACATGCAAGCCCCTCTGTTCATTCACTTGATATTTGCTATATATAAATTTAAATTTGCACTTGGAATATCATGCACTTATCTATTGCAGGCTTTGATTCTGGGAGTAGTTGCTGAGCACTCTTTGCCCATGACAATGGTTCCAGTCCTTATTGACTTGGCACAGAAGTTGTCAAAAGACAAGAAGGTGTTAAATGGGTTATCCATGGATCGCACTTCAGCCTCCTATAAGATGACATATGGGCTGAAAAGAACCTTTCACACTCAGACATTGCAGAGTATTCGTGAGCAAGAATTCTCATTGAACATTGACGAGGCAACAAGCAACAACAACAAGAAAGTTCTCTCAGTACTTGTAAGTTACTTTTCTAAGACTGAAGGTCGGGTTGTTGTTGAGCACCTGGCTGCATTAGAACTTGAAAATTGCAAAACCAGCACAATCTTTGAAGCGCTGTGCGATCTTTTTGAACTTAATCAAATACCATGGACTAACTTGGTGTCAATCCTCATGGACTCATGTGCAGTAATGCGAGGAAGCAAAAATGGACTCGAGCGTCGCATAAGGGAGGAAAAGGCTCCAAACCTTCTGGATATTGATGGGGATGTTTGTCACCATATTCACAATGGGACTAAAAAATTCTGCGCACCATTTGATTCCTGGGTTGAGGATTTGTTCTCAGCATTATGCACAGACCACAAGTACTGTGTAGACCTACGTGACAGCCTAGCAGAAGTCTGCAACCTTCTTGGCATAAAATTTACAGCTCCAGAACGTTTCTTAAGTCATCGTTGGCTTTCAGCCTATGATTTGGCTGTGAGCACATTGCGGATGTGGAGTGCCTATCAGGTATTTTACTATGCCTTTATCGACAAGGCGTTCAAAGCAGACTACTGGCCAGTAGTGAAGGCCATCCTTGTTGCCTGCAAAGTTAGCCAACCAGCAAAAGAGCAGATAAAAGCCATTATTGCAGAAGTTGGTGCTAAAAAAATGACCGCTGATGGGCAGAAGAGGAAAAAGGAGATTGTTGAAAAGGTAAGATATTCATTGTCGAAAAACATAACACATATATGCTGTTTCTCACAAAAATTACTCATCAAATTGGTTAGTGGTAAATGGTAATAAACAGTCTCCCTTTAAGTTCTGGAGTATGTTAACATTGTTCTATTATAAATAATTGACATTTTTTATTGAATAATTATGAGAACAGACTGAAACACTTAATTTGTGATGATTTGTTCTGTTAACTTTAAGTTTAGCTAAGATAACTTAAATATTAGATTTCCCATAACACTTTAAGTTTGTATGTTTTTCAGGTGATGTTCCAGGAGAGGAAGACCCTTCTGATCCTGTACTTCTATGCATCTGTACTGCCCCTCATGAAGCGATATGTTGTGCTGTTCCAATCCAAGGAGCCACTGGTTCATCGCCTGAATGACGAACAAGTTGATGTGTTCAGAGAGTTCTTGTCATGTTTTGTAAAACAAGAACACATTGTTAACAAGAACGGAAAACAGTTGAAAAACATGGACTTGTCTGAAGACACTGGACTGTACTTGAGTGCAGATGACATGTTTGTTGGATCAAAGGCGAAGCAAATCATGAAGGGAGAAACCAAAAAGGACAGCGTGTCAGAAAACTTCAAGAAGTTGGCAATTACTTCATACATGGCTACTGGTAAGTTTAGCATTATTAATATTGTTTTCTGTTAACTTGTCAATGCTGACATTGCCAACTTTACCATTGGCTACAAATTTAAAAACATTTTGCTTTGAAATGTCTTGTTGTCTTTTGATGGTATTTGTGACACTTCATAATTCAAATATTAAAAATCTGTCCTTTAAAGGTAGCTTCTAGTCTGAAAGATCTGTGTTTAATTTTTAGTTAACATTATATTGAAATCTGCTGATCTTGCAGGAGTGTACTTACAACAGAAGCTTCCATTAGACAACCCTGTTCTGAGAAGACTGTCTGCACTAGATCCGTTGGCACATGGACACAGTGCAACCCTGAAGGCACTGAAACAACTGCCCTCCTTACTCCCCAACAGGCTGAACCAAGAGGAGACTGATAGTTATGAGGATGAAGTGCACAGGTATTTGAAACAGAACAATCACATAAACTGTTTCAGATTAAAAAATATATTGTTGCTACATTATTGGAGCAAACTTACAGGTGTTAAATACTACGTTTTAAATTTTACAATTTAAAAGAGACAGTGTCTGTAGACTGAGACTATAGAGATACACAAGCAGAACAAACAAATGGTGTGCTTACCTCAAGAAAAACTGAACATTAAGTTCATTACCACACTTTAATACATGTTTTCACTTACTTAATTTGTGTTGATATTTTAACCCCAACCTAGAGTAGTTATTTGAGACCAGTGTTAAATATAGATTTCAGGTTGACCAGCATCTGCCAGATCCAGAACAAAGACTGGATGAGTGGTGGGGAAATGTGTTTGTGGCAGGAAAGTACCCAGCTCTCAGCAAGGTTGCACTGCTTGCATGTACTGTGTTCCATGGGCCAATGGTGGAGTCCTCTTTCAATACAATGGGGGACATCATAGGTGTTAAGTCAGCAAGTGTAACTGTGGAAACATATGCCTCAATTCAAACAGTTAAGTACTTTCTGAAGGCAAGAAACACTACAGCTCTGTCATATTTTGACAGAGTAGATGTCCTATACAGCCCAGTCAATCATATTTTGGCTGTAAACATGAAGACAGCAAGTGCATCATACAGGGGTTCACTGAAAGCCAAGAGAGAAGAAACTGATGAAAACAATCGTTTGCTGGACAGAAAGACTCCCAAGCCTCTCAGTAAAGTCCAGACACTGCTGAATATGAGATCACAGGCTCAGCAAGAATGGCAATCCCATGAAGATCAACAGAGAAAGCAGGCTCAGAAAAGACTTCTTAAAGATCTGGCTTTTAAAAAAAGGATCCAGTGAATAAGTAAAGTTTGTGGATGTTATATAAGTGTCTGAACAACATTAAGTTGTATAAAAGAGAGGCTAAAAAAGACTGCTTAAAGATCTTGCTATAAAAAATACAGTGAATAAGTCAAGTTTGTGGATATTAAAAAAGTGTATGAACAACATTTATTTGTATTTCAGCACATGTTTAAATTTAAATTTTTAGCTAATTATATTCTACAAAAAATTGTGTAAGGTATTTTGTAACAGATTTTTGACAGAGAACTCATGTTTTAGGTTGATGCCAAGCCCATTTAGAGCCAGGAGTTTTGATGGTGTATGTCTTTGATTAAACATGTATTTGTGCAAACAAACAAAGGTTAAGCATTCTATTCATTTTAGTAATGTCAGTTTAAAAAATGTTTTACATGTTATTAAACATGTTCTAGTCTTATTTAGGTCAGCAATTGTTTAATTTATATATCTGTTGTTGTTTTTTAATTTATTTGTGCAATTTAACAAAGATTGAACATTCTAGTCATTTTTGTAATGTCATTAAAAAAAATATTTTCAGATGTTATTAACATGTTCTAGTCTTTTAGTCAGCAATAGTTTAATTTATATATCTGTTTGTTTAATGTATTTGTGCAATAAAACACTGGTTGAACATTTTAGTCATGTATGTAATGTCAGTTTAAAAAATATTTCAGATGTTATTAAAAATGTTTTAGTCTTTTTCTGTTAGCAATTGTTTAATTAATGTAAAATTAATGTGCTATCAATATATCGTTAAATGTCAATGGATTGGTATGATAAGCAGCATGTTGTGTACCTTTGTCCATGAATGCCTATTGTGAAGCACATGTTGTGTTTGATCTCAAATAATACTGTTTTCATTGTACTTTGCATCCTCAGTATGTTAAATGTGAAGTTTAAAATGTTTTCATAAATAAATCTTGTTATAAAGTTAAAGGTGGTCATTTACTTGTTTGTTATAAGGTTTATCATTGTGTTATTCATGAATTGAAAAAAAAAAGAAAAAAAAGAAGTACCTTTTCAAGCCAAAAAAGGGCTAATTTCAGAAAAAAAAAAGTCTTAATTTTGCTCAGGAAATAGCCCCAAAACGCACCACAGACGATCTAGAAACCAAAAATTTTCCGGGGGGGGGCATGCCCCCGTACCCCCCTAGATCTGGTTTCACTCTCACACTAGTAACAATAAGTCGACAGAATTTTCCTCCCCTCGGACTTCACCTCAATCACACCCCTGGTCCCTTAGAAAGTTAAATTTGTCTAAAGACCTTTCTTACTAGATTCAAGTTTTAAAAGCTTCATTTCCAACCCTTAGATAATGATGAGCAGCAAACAGCATAAAACCTGAATAGACTGCAAGTTACTCACAGGCTGTTCTGGTTTTATGCTGTTTGCACATAGCCATTTTCACTTTGCTTCTTATGAGGGGAAGGGTTAATGTAAGCTTATTTAAAAGTTTAGTTTACTTTATTATATCCATTCTGATCTCTGCTTTATGCTTTGTGCAGGTGGCGGCCCATAATCACACATGCTTCAAGGACCTCTTGTGGCACCTTGTGTACAGCAGAAACTTCTTCTCAGACCTCGACAAGGCCAGGTCAGTACAATGTGGGGAAAAATATATGTGTTCTTTCCTGGAAAAACTGAGAACTGTGAAGAGTTAAAATTTACGAGCTGTGTCCTTGAGAGCACAGTGTGTGCAGAGAAATTTTGTTAGAAATTCTGAGTAAGGAAACGAAGCATGGTAAGACAAAAAAGGCCATGCTCTGTGAAAAGGAGGTTTAATGCATGTTTGTAAAGTGTCGTCCCAGATAAGCCTGTGCAGTCTGCACATGCTAATCAGGGACGACACTTTGCGCCTAAACTTAATTTTTGCTTAGAAGAGACTTTCTTGAAACAAAATATATCATAAAAGCCGAAAGCCTCAAGTTTCGTCCCTGATTAGCCTGTGCAGACTGCACATGCTAATCTGGGATGACACTTTACGAACATGCATTAAGCCCCCTTTTCACAGAGCACAGCTCATATGTATAAGGTAGGTGGGTGTGGAATGCCGAGATGAATGCACATGCATTAAGTGCTGTTTATCTGATAAGTCTGTCTGGTTGAGGGTTGAACATTCTGTGTCTGGTTGAGGGTTGAACATTCTGTGTCTGGTTGAGGGTTGAACATTCTGTGTTTCTGCCATTTTCTTTTCCAAGGGGGTCTGATTGATCTGGATGATCCCATTAAGGCTATGTAGCAGGGTTCGGTATAAGAAGAACTTATACTGCCTTGCTATAACAGCAAGCTTTAGTAGCGACGCGGTAGAGTGTCTGCCTGATTTGGAACCGGGAGGTACCGGGTTCGACCCCTATGGTGGTTGGGGATTTTTCTGGCTGGGTTACAACTACACTTGTTGACACTGTGCACACATGCATAAGGGTTATGGTTATGCCTCATGACTGGTCAAAAAATAGGATAATAACTGTACATCCCAAATTATCTTACCTTTTAAACCTAGAATGTGCTGTATGTTTTTAGACATAAGTTATGCCCTAAACAGAATATCTTCCATTTAACTCACCGCATGCTTCATAACAATTTTCAATGCATGCATTACAATGAAGAGTAATATATCGTGGTAAATGTGAATAACTTATTATCTGGAATTAGAGGTATACATAATAATGGTTTGCAACTTATTCAAGATAAGTGCCACCAGTTTAAAAGAAGCTCTATTCTATAGAAGCACGTGGTTTTATTGGTCATTAAAAGAAGGAAATCTAAATTGAACCCTACAATTTAATATTATATTTATTATATACTTGTCTAAAATAATCACAAAGTACATTCTTTATCAATAGTTGAAAGACATGTTGGCAGATTCTGTGTTTTGCTACCTCGCTATTTTTCCGATTTAGCATTACCCTACATGTACTTGCTGCACAGTATTTATATCACATCATCAAATAAAACAAATATTTTACTCCCCTATTCAATCACATTTAAAGGATAAGCCTGTTTTAGTTGCTATAAAATATTGTAAGGTACCATACTGATATGAAATCATTTCTTTTGTGAGTGTGCATGGTATGGACACATCTATTATATAACTGTATGTCCCAGCAACAAAGTCTTGGCATGTACACATTTATTTTCATCAACAGGCAAAGCCTTGCTCTCAACATGGTAATGAAACTTCCAAGAGCCATCAAAACCATTCTATGGCTGCATTTTTGTTGTGTTAGAGACATGTGTGATTCCCGGAAATCTGTACATAAAAACCAAATGGAAATTGGCTAATGAAAACATCATATAATGTTGCTTTATTGCCCTGACTTAATGCCTCAATCTCATTCAGGTGGAAAAGGTGATAATGAAAGTGCTGAGTTTATTAACTTGGGAATGAAGTATATTTCATGTCCAGGAAGGTTGTTATTTATTCCACATTCTATGAGGGTGTTTTTTCTTGGCAGTTAAATGAAGTGTTGACACTTGCACCTCATGCCAGCTTTTGCATGGGCTTGTTCTTCAAGGGCAGGTTGGTAATTCAGGTACATGTAATAATTTCACTCCAAGCCAGTATTAAAGAAACAGGATTGTCTACATAGGAAGGCCTACATTTGCCAAACAGATGATAGACATAATAATACTTTGTTTGAAGTTCATGATACTTTGATATGCATGGTCATATAGAGGTTTAAGTAGACATGATGTACATTATAAGAAATAAAATACTGTCACAACAAGGATTTTATTGAAAAACTGTGCATTGTGTGGGAAAGTTTTAAATAAAGGGGCAGATTGTGACTCGGCAGGGATATTTTTACGTCCCCCACCACTATAGTGGGGGGACATATTGTTTTTGCCCTGTCTGTTGGTCTGTTTGTGACTGTTTGCGCCAACTTAAATATTTTGCAATAACTTTTGCTATATTGAAGATAGCAACTTCATATTTGGCATGCATGTGTATCTCATGGAGCTGCACATTTTGAGTGGTAAAAGGTCAAGGTCAAGGTCATCCTTCAAGGTCAAAGGTCAAAAAAACTAAATCAAAGCGGCGCAGAAGGGGACATAGTGTTTCTGACAAACACATTTCTTGTTATTATTATTATTCATTATTATTCAATTTATTTTGTTGCATCTCACAAAATATTGATTAAAATAGGAATTATTTTTTTTTCAAAATGTTTGTCAATATGAATGTGAAATAGCAGTGATACACTCCTGTAAGTCTTGTAGTGATTGGTAGTGATTGGTATTGATTGCATACAATATTGTTTGGTTTATGCTGAGGAATGGTACAGACCAAAGGAAAACACATCAATAATTATGTTTTTTTTTCATGTTTTCATGCTTTCACAATGAGAACGCTAGGACTTCCCAATAGAAGCCAACGTCATTTATTCAATGAATTTTCCCATTAATTAAATCTGTTGGACTTCTGTAAATCTGTTAGGCACAAATTGAGTTCTTTATTTCACTTTTATGATGGTCTTACAAATGTCTGCTTTTATTTAACTTTATATTTCCCAAAAGAGCTCCTGTTGGACACTGATTGTTTTTCCAGCAAAATGACAAAAGTCTGGGTAAAATATGCATTTCCATGACACAGACCACATTGAAGGCCTTTTATCAGTGTCAATCATTCCTTAAGTTTCTAAGCTCTTGACAGATAAGCGGGCCCATTTATGTTATAAATGAGAATTCGAGAATGACATTTGTAAGGAAATGATGGAATTATCAGCAAATGCTGAAATAAATAGATGGATTGGGAATGTAATAAGTACCCATTCTGTTTGAATTAGTTATTGCAATGGTCAACTGTAAACCTTCTGTTATCCCTCGGTAGGAGCAGCTGTAAACCTGTTTAAGGGCTATAATTGTGTGTTCAGCTGCATTCTCTTGTTAGGATTACATGTAAACCTTTGTATTAGTTAGGTATGAACATGTTGTAATTACATGATTTAATTTATGATGTTAATTGTAATTACCTACAGGAAGCTGTTGTAAGATATGGTTAGAACCATAGTTATACCCCCACAAACAAAGTTTAGGGGGGTATATAGGAGTGAGCTTGTCTGTCGGTCAGTCTGTCGGTCGGTCCGTATTAAGTGTCCGCTCTCTAATTCAAGTTGTTTTCATCTGATCTTCACCAAACTTGGTCAGATGTTGTATCTAGATGATGTCTAGGTCAAGTTTGAATATGGGTCATGCCGGGTCAAAAATGAGGTCACGGGGTCACTTAGTGCGTTTTAAACATTGAGCATGGTGTCCGCTCTCTAATTCAAGTAGTTTTCATCAGAGCTTCACCAAACTTGGTCACAAGTTGTATTTAGATGATGTGTAGGTCAAGTTCGAACATGGGCCATTCCGGGTCAAAAACTAGGTCAAGGGGTCACTTATCACATTATCTTGCTAGAACAATCTTCATGTTGCAAATGTTCATTTAACCAGAAGACAATAAGATTAGTTATCTTGTTCATATTCTTTCAAAAATTAGCTTTGATCATAAGTTTTGTTTTAAACATTTTTCTCTTCTGATTTAATCCATAATCCATATAAAAGCCACAACCACCCAATTTCCTGCACTGGTAAAGATCAGCAAATGTTCATATTGTTGATTGTTCTGCCACCCATCCAGTAAGAATGCTTCCAATTTGAACACATTTGTAAAAGAAACATTTCCTAGTGGAACTGATTGTTCCAGTGTGGAATAAAACAGCTTGTAATGGCAAGGAATAATCCCCCACCATTACTTGAAATGATCCTGTTTAATTGGCAAGACCCAAAGGTAAGACATCTGCCAGATGCTGTTTTAGCTAGGGTTGTTTGTTGTACACTTGAGGTACATTTTATTGGTTATTTGCTTTCATTTGAATAATTGAGGCTTGAGGGTTTAGAAGTAAATCCACTAATGTCTTGATAAGAAAAACGAAAATGCAAGCTTCATTGTGCATTTATTGTGTTATCTTTATAGTAGCAGTATTATTTTTCTTTTACACGTAGTGTTCTGTAGTACATATGAGGCATTGCTTATGATAGAAGGAGTACTATCCAGTAATGATAGTGGTTTTCAACTTTGAAACCTTGTATGAAGTTTTCAACTTAGAAACTTAGCAGTTGAAGTTATGATAGTGGTTTTAATTTTAGAAAGCTAGTGGTTGAAGTAATAATAGTGATTTTCAACGTAAAAACCTAGTGGTTCAAGTAGCAATAGTGATTTTCATTTTAGAAACCAATTGGTTGGAGCATTGATAGTGGTTTTCGACTGAAAAACCTAGTGGTTGCGCTAATGAGTGTTTTTATGTCCCCCACTATAGTAGTGGGGGACATATTGTTTTTGCCCTGTCTGTCTGTTGGTCTGTTGGTCTGTTTGCGCCAACTTTAACATTTTGCAATAACTTAAATTGCTATATTGAAGATAGCAATTTGATATTTGGCATGCATGTGTATCTCATGAAGCTGCACATTTTGAGTGGTGAAAGGTCAAGGTCATCCTTTAAGGTCAGAGGTCAAATATATGTGGCCAAAATCGCTCATTTTATGAATACTTTTGCAATATTGAAGATAGCAACTTGATATTTGGCATGCATGTGTATCTCATGGAGCTGCACATTTTGAGTGGTGAAAGGTCAAGGTCATCCTTTAAGGTCAGAGGTCAAATATATGTGGCCCAAATCGCTTATTTTATAAATACTTTGCAATATTGAAGATAGCAACTTGATATTTGGCATGCATGTGCATCTCATGGAGCTGCACATTTTGAGTGGTAAAAGGTCAAGGTCAAGGTCATCCTTCAAGGTCAGAGGTCAAATATATGTGGCCCAAATCGCTTATTTTATGAATACTTTTGCAATATTGAAGATAGCAACTTGATATTTGGCATGCATGTGTATCACATGGAGCTGCAGATTTTGAGTGGTGAAAGGTCAAGGTCAAGGTCATCGTTCACAAGGTCAAGGTCATCCTTCAAGGTCAAACATCATATAGGGGGACATTGTGTTTCACAAACACATCTTGTTCTTATGGCACCTAGTGGTTAAAGCAAATATATGGTTTATTAAAGAAACCAAGTGGATGGAGTAATGAAAGTTGATATTCTGCACTTATGGTTAGCAGCTGGGATATGTAGAGGATATCTCTGGAGCTCATTCAATTAGTTGTTTATCACATAATGTAAGGATATCTTTAGTAAGATTATGCCTGCTCTGTAATATTTGGCATTATAATATTCAAGTATTTTTTATTATTGGGTTCATAAGAAACAATACAAATACAAAAATACATATACAATCATGCATGAAAACCTCCAACTCTTGAAGATACATCACAGTAACATCCAAATCTTGATGCCAATTTTGTGTGGGGTTTTTATGCCAGTAATGAACTCTGCATCAACTTTACCAGGCATTTGATCTTACCTGTTAATTGAAAATCGTGTTGTTTGAAATGAGATCTTGTCATTGTAGGTGATAATGATCCAATCCCAGCCATTGATTGCTTCTAAGCTTCACTCTGTAAAAACAGGGCTTTATTTATGAACATAGTCCCAGATTAGCCTGTGCAGTCCGCACAGGCTAATTAGGGACTACACTTTCTGCTTGTATGGTATTTTGTGTTTAAAAAAAGTGACACTTAGTGAAAATCCAGTTTAAGCTGAAAGCGTTGCCCTGATTAGCCTCACAGTGAAAAGACTCAGACAACACTGTACACAAAGACTCAGACATCACTGTACACAAAGACTCAGACAACACTGTACACAAAGACTCAGACAACACTGTACACAAAGAGTCAGACAACACTGTACACAAAGACTCAGACAACACTGTACACAAAGAGTCAGACAACACTGTACACAAAGACTCAGACAACACTGTACACAAAGACTCAGACAACACTGTACACAAAGACTCAGACAACACTGTACACAAAGACTCAGACAACACTGTACACAAAGACTCAGACAACACTGTACACAAAGACTCAGACAACACTGTACACAAAGACTCAGACAACACTGTACACAAAGACTCAGACAACACTGTACACAAAGACTCAGACATCACTGTACACAAAGACTCAGACAACACTGTACACAAAGACTCAGACAACACTGTACACAAAGACTCAGACAACACTGTACACAAAGACTCAGACAACACTGTACACAAAGACTCAGACAACACTGTACACTGTGCATTACGCCAAGTTGTCCCAGAGTGAGGCTCTAACCCTTTGCATGCTGGGAAATTTGTCGTCTGCTAAAATGTTGTCTGCTGAATTTCTAAAATTAGCATTTTTTTATATTTTTTTCAAAGAATACTATAAGAATAGCAAACAGTTTGGATCCTGATAAGACGCCACGTTCTGTTCTGCATCAAATCTGGATCCAAACTGTTTGCAAAGGCCTTCACAATTCGGTTCCAGCACTGAAAGAGCTAATGCTGATTGGACAGTGTTGATAAATTGAGCCGTGTTCTGAGAAAACTTGGCATAATGAATGTGCAAAAAGTGTTGTCCCAGATTAGCCTCTGTTGTCCGCACAGGCTAATCAGGAACGACACTTTCTGCTTTTATGACATTTTTGGTTTAAATGAAGTCTCTTCTTAGCAAAAATCCAATTTAGGCGGAAAGCGTCGTCCCTGATTAGCCTGTGCGGACCGGAACAGATTGCAAGTTTCTGACACAGGCTGTTCTGGTTTTATGCTGTTTGCAAAAGCCATTTTAACTTTTCTTCTTATAATAGGGGAAAGGGTTAATTTGGTTGAGATTGAAATAAGGTCAAGAACAGGTTCTTAGCCTCATATGATATGCCAATACCTGTGTATATGCTATGTTATCTATTGGAACTGCAAAGCTCTGCAGAGTCCTTGCTTGCAGGGGGTGGGGAATACAGACTCTTGTTGCAGCTGTTTTGATTATTTTGTAGAAATCTGCAGTCTAAACACATCAGAACCAGGTCTGCTGCTCTAACAGATGTTATTGTACTTAATCTAGTTTCCTGGTTTTTGTTGATACAAAAACACCACAAATAAAGAAAAATTTGTCTTGAGCATCCCTGTGAACAGAAATGTGTACTCATAGGCAAGCAAATTGAGGTTACTGTCTGATTCTATCACATTTCATTTAATTTTAAGAATTTTATTTGATTTGTGGTAATTTTTTTGTCAAAACAGACAAGGCAACAGCTGACAGCTTCCTTAAAAATATGCCTTAAATACTGCATCATTTACTATTGAACTTCATTTTTATGCCCCCCTTTGAAGAAGAGGGGTTATATTGATTGACAGTCTGTCTGTCTGTCAGTAGACCAGTTTGTTTCCGATCGATAAATCGTGAACAAATTGACCAATTGGCTTGATACTTCATATGTGCATTGGCCTTGGACAGTAGATGACCTCTATTAAAATTGGGGTCACTAGGTCAAAGGTCAAGGTCACTATCACAATAAGTGTGAAAATCATTTCTGATCAATAACTCTTCAACAAATAGACCGATTGGATTGATACTTCACATGTGGATTGTCCTTGGACAGTAGATGACCCATATTGAAATTGGGGTAACTAGGTCATAGGTCAAGGTCGCTATCACAATAAGTGTAAAAATTGTTTCCGACCATGACTGATCAACAAATACACTGATTGGCTTGAAACAATTGAAATTGGGGACACTAGGTCAAAGGTCAAGGTCACAATAAGGCTGAAAATTGTTTCTGATCAATAACTCGTCAAAAAAATTAACCAATTGGCTTGATACTTTCCATGTGCATTGGACTTGGACAGTAGATGACCCTTATTGAAATTTGGGTCACTAGGTCAAAGGTCATGGTAACTGTAACAATAAGTGGGAAAATCGTTTCTGATCAATAACTCATCAACAAATCGACTGATTGGCTTGATACTTTCCATGTGCATTGGCCTTGGACAGTAGATGACCCTAATTGAAATTTAGGTAATTATTTCAATGGTCAAGGTCAAAATTAGTGTGATAATCATTTCCGATCAATAACTCGTCAACACATTGACTGATGGGCTTGATACATCACATGTGGCCTTGGACAGAGTATGACCCCTATTGAAATTGGGGTCATGAGGTCAAAGCCCTGGGGGACTATGTCTCCGACTCCAGAACTCTTGTTATGTTTGAGCAAAAATTATCCAGGTGTACAATAATTGTTTCAAATTTTGCCTTCTGTCCATCTGTCTTTCGGTACAGACAAACTTGTCCACAGGCTTTCTCTGACACTTTGTAACATACAGCATCCTTACTTTCAGGCATTGTTCCTTATGAATTGTGCATATGCTTGTTTTATTGTCCTGATTTAAAAGATACCAAAGTTATTCCCCTGTTTCAACTTAAACTTTCTATAACATCATTTTTAATGTTAAGACAAGCGGCTTCTGGGGATGTTCTTCTCTTATGTAACAAATTCTAGTGATTTTTTTTAAAATTCAAAATTCAGAAATACCTTTTATTGCTGAAACAAAGAGTAAAATACCCTTTAACAATAATATCAGGGTGTAAAATACCCTTTAGACTAAATCCTTATCTGGAGCTCTGACTAGGAATATTCACTTACAAATGTGTAATGTATATGCTAGTGATGAGCACTTTGTTCATTGTTCTGTTCAATCTTTCTATTGTTTCTTCCTCATTTGTCAATGCCTGTCCAGTTTGCTCATGATGAATTGTCATGGGTTGCCAACCATTTTCAGCCAGAACATTCATTGAAATCCAAACAAATTCCTAATAGAAAAATAATGAGCTATTTCCTGTTGTGTCCTGGTAGGAAATTGCATCTCTGAACATGGCAGCAAATTGAGGGAAATTTAATGTGATGTATGGAAGTGACATGAAAAACAAATCATTTTAAAACCTGAGAAGCATCTTAAAGGAGGCTCTTACATTTTTGTTTCAAATTTAATTGTACAGCATAATTGAGTTGATTAAGACCGATGATCAAAAACAACAACAACAATAAAAACAAACAGTTTCCTACTACTACACCATTGTTCCCACTACTTCCCCCCAACTTTCATGATTCTAGTACTTGAATTAGGTAGGAGGACACATTGCGGGTCCTCATATAATGTAGCCTCAGAAGTGGACAGATCTCATCAACTTCCAAAGGCACTCACATATGCATGCACCCTTGCACACATCGCTCCCTTGTACTAGTTCACCTTTGCTGAACCTTTTATCTCCATCTACATCATGCTAAAAGCTTGCTGTAATCAGACTGTATCTCCATCTACATCATGCTAAAAGCTTGCTGTAATCAGACTGTATCTCCATCTACATCATGCTAAAAGCTTGCTGTAATCAGACTGTATCAAATATATCATAGTTTGACCCCCTACTCCCACAATATTTTTGCTAGTCTATGATTGATAGCAAACCTTACCTTTTTATCATAATTCTGTCTGACAGCTGATGACTTATATATTCAACATATCAGGCATTGACCCCAACAGTTTTCCAGTTGGTTTTAAGGTAATTTCTGTGCCATGTCTATGCCCATATGCTAGGTATATGGTACATTCACTTTTACCAATTAAAGCTAAAAAAAAATATATTCAGGCCTTAATACAGGATTTTGATGTCACTGAAGTAGTCTGAGGTGAAGAACATTTAACGTGGTGATGAATGGGTTTGAAAAGTTGCAACTATGTGACAGTTATACTTTTAACAATTACTGGCTACATACAATAATGATAGACTGAAATGACTGGACCTAGCGTGTGTGTGTGTGTGTGTATTCTGAAGTTTATGATGTCCTTTCCAAGCCAAAGGCTTCATAATGTGTGGACTTGCAGGCTCCGTTCTGGTTTTATGCTGTTTGCACATACATAGCCCTTATCACTTTGCTTCATAGCGGGAAAGGGTTATTTGGGTAAGACTACTATTCCATCTGTCTGTATGCGTATCCGCATCCGTATCCGCATCCGTATCCGCAAAATCATAATACAGACGCTATATTCCATTTATCCGTCAAACGTATCTTTCTTTTTTGGAAAAACTTCTGAACTGAAAACATTTATGCAGAAGAAGAGTTTTCCCATTTTTAGCTCATCTATTTTTTGAAAAAAAATTATGAGCTATTGTCATCACCTTGGCGTCGGCGTCGGCGTCGGCGTCGGCGTCGGCGTTGGCGTTGGCGTCGGCGTCCGGTTAAGTTTTGCGTTTAGGTCCACTTTTCTCAGAAAGTATCAATGCTATTGCATTCAAACTTGGTACACTTACTTACTATCATGAGGGGACTGGGCAGGCAAAGTTAGATAACTCTGGCGTGCATTTTGACAGAATTATGTGCCCTTTTTATACTTAAAAAATTGAAAATTTTGGTTAAGTTTTGCGTTTAGTTCCACTTTTCTCAGTAAGTATCAATGCTATTGCATTCAAACTTGGTACACTTACTTACTATCATGAGGTGACTGGGCAGGCAAAGTTAGATAACTCTGGCATGCATTTTAACAGAATTATGTGCCCTTTTTATACTTAGAAAATTGACAATTTTGGTTAAGTTTTGTGTTTAGGTCCATTTTATTCCTTAAGCATCAAAGCTATTGCTTTCATACTTGCAACACTTACTAACTATCATAAGGGGACTGTGCAGGCAAAGTAATGTAACTCTGACTGGCATTTTGACAGAATTATGTGCCCTTTTTATACTTAGAAAATTGAAAATTTGATTAAGTTTTGTGTTTAGGTCCACTTTATTCCTACAGTATCAAAGCTATTGCTTTCATACTTGCAAGATTTATGAACTATCATAAGGGGACAGTGCAGGCAAAGTTATGTAACTCTGACTGGCATTTGGACGGAATTATGGGCCCTTTATACTTAGAAAATTGAAAATTTGCTTAAGATTTATGTTTTGGTCCACTTTACCCCTAAAGTATCATAGATATTGCTTTCATACTTGGAACACTCACAAACTATCATAAGGGTACAGTAAAAGGACAAGTTGCATAACTCTGGTTGTCATTGTTACGGAATTATGGCCCTTTTTTGACTTAGTAACTTTTAATATATGGTTAAATTTTGTGTTTCGATCCACTCGAAGTATCAAGGCTATTGCTTTCAAACTTCAAATACTTACATGCTATCATGAGGTTACTGTACCTGGCAACTTGAATTTTACTTTGACCTTTGAATGACCTTGACTCTCAAGGTCAAATTATTAAATTTTGCTAAAATTGCCATAACTTCTTTATTTATGATTAGATTTGATTGATACTTTGATGAAACTACTCTTACCTGACATACCACAATAGACTTCACCCAAACCATCCCCCGTGCCCTCCCCCCCTCCCCCTCCCCCCTCCCCCCCCCTAATTTTTTTTTATTTTTTTTTATTTTTTTTTAAGATCATCTCACAAATGACCACCACACCCTCACACTATACCCCCACCCCACCCCACCCCCAACCCCCCCCCCCCTAATTTTTTTTTTGATTTTTTTTTTTTTTTTTTTTTTTTTTAAGATCATCTCACAAATTATCACCACACCCTCACACTATACCCCCCCCCCCCCATTTTTTTTTTAAAACGGTTATGTTTGAAATACCGTCCAACCATCGCACCCAAACCCCCCCCCCCCCCCCCCCCCCCCCCCCCCGATTTTTTTTTTTTTTTTTTTTTCGCTTTTTTGGAAGATAATGTAATAAATGTCCACAACCCCACACTATACACCCCTCTTCACTCCACTCCTCCCTCCTTTGTGATTGAAAATGAGAGTCCCTTCACCTTTAAAAAGAAAATAGATGAGCGGTCTGCACCCGCAAGGCGGTGCTCTTGTTTGTAAATTGGTGCTGCTGTTGCTCAGGCAAAGAAGTGTAAACGAAAGCATAGGTGGTGGGCACGTGCATAGTAAGAAATCACCAAACATTTGGAACTTACAACCATTTAGTTAAAGAACTTGAACTTGCTGATGAGGAGTTTAAAGGTTACTTTAGACTAAACAAACAACAATTTGGATACGTTCTCTCTCTAGTTGACGAGTTTATTTTAAAGAAATCGGTTACAAGACAGACCATTGGAGCCAAACAACGCCTAGCTATTTGCTTGCGGTAACTATAAATATTTTGTTTGAGTCAATAATTTGAATTTTATATACAGTCCAACCCCTCTTAAGCAGCCAGTCAAGGGAAACAGCCAAATTGGCTGCTTAAGCGGGGTGGCCTCTTAAGAGGGGGTTGGGTCATAGGGAGTCTGAGTGCATGAGTGCATGGCCAACTGTTCAATTTTTGTATAAACAAAATGGTTAATATGTGTACATGTACTAAACAATGTATAGACTTAAAATAATTTTATTTCTTCCTTTCTAAAATCAGCTATAAGATAACATTTTCATTAAAAAAAATATTCTATTCATCTTTCTAATCATCATCAATATCATCATCATCAGAATCAAGTCAATGAAAAAGAATCATTCTCATGATTTGTTGTTTACACAATGCGCGTTGTATGGCCCCAATGCACTTAAGATGGGAACAGTTGTGAATCAGTTATGCGTGAATAACTCCCGTGTCACTATAAATCGATAATTTAATCGGTTTATTGCAGTTTTATGGCTTTGAATACCTACCGCACAAATTGGTCCCAACAGTGATCTCCTTCACAATAAAATCGTGGCCAGTTACTTAAGAGACTGATAATAGCAACCAGGTGTTATCCTCCTGGTAATCGTGCTTTCCATGAATAAAAATATAAAAACATTTTTTCGCCGTGTAAAGGGTTTTATCAAAATTAATATTGAAATCATTGTAAGTATTAAACAAATATAAATGTTTTGTTTTATTCCCAAATGAGAATAATAATTTGTAATCCGAAACACACTCCTGATTGTTTAATGTTAACGAGACGTTTACAAATTCTAGCATCGTGTATTTCCTTTGTCCCGACAAAAGCGCGCAAAAATTATGCACCAAGTTACAATGTCACGTCATACCCATGGTTCGAAAGCATGCATGTATTGATTTTTGGATAAAAACTTTGTAGCACAGATAACATGTAGATCAGTTGATTTCGGTTAAAAGTTTTGTTGTTCTTTTTAACTTTTAATTAGCTGATAATTGTCATAAATGTGTGCTTGAAATAGTATGAGCTACAAATAATAAATTATAAATTAAGAATCTCCTTTCCAGTAATAAAAGGTGATATTCGCACTTGCGGAAACAAAAAGATCAAACGGTCGCATATTGCTTTTAACCCGATAACCCGATAATCCGCCGCTAATTAATTGCAATTTGCAAACTGGCTGTCAAAATGTTTATCACACATCACGCTTCAGTACTACAGAGCCTTAACCGCAGACTGGAAGTACGTATCGATTTTTTCGCCGTTACGTCTGTGTAATTTTGCCAATGTACATGACTGACTTACTTGCGCGTGACCACTCATATGGGGGGAATTTAACATTTGGGATGCAAAATTGCTGGCCGCTGGCCGGAAAAAAGGGTTACCGCTTAAGAGGGGTGCATTATATAGTGTTTATCGACGGTCGCAGCACAGACCGGCCGCCTACACCGGGTGACCGGCAATGAGGGGTGACCGGAAGTAGGGGTTGGACTGTACGTTTATTCAACTTTAATGTACTTACATTTTGGCAACGTAAACTTAATCAACAATCATAAGCATAAAACAATATCAAATGATGCATATAATGTATTAAGAAATAAAATGTTCTCGAAAAGACCTGTGTTTCACTGTACTTGAGACATTAAACGAACAAGGAAAATATGTCACTTTAACTTGTCACAAAATTGTGGACAATCAATCGCTCGTTTTACTGTAAGGTTTCCATAGCAGCGCTCAAAATGTTTAGTCCTGTTTGTTGTCCGCCAGTCTGATTGTCCTGTGCCTGTGCCACAGGGTAGGCCACATAACTAGCTGTAGACATATGCTGGAAACCATGCTCTTGGTTAACAGATGACAATAACGATTGTTGTAATCTATGCTCAGGCACAGGCTGGCTGTAATTGTTTAGACCTGTAGGATATGTAGGCGGTGACAAAATACCGTTCGACTCCGCGTTATACAAGTCCATAGAAATCTGTAACTGGAGCCATAATTGCCTTTCTTTGGACAAATGTTTGGCACGAAGTGCACACTTTTCATTATATGGATAAAACTGAAAATTATAATTGAGATAATTGTTATGAAGGACAAGCATGAATTTAAGTAGATATAAGGTACAAATCATCATTCTGTCTGTAAAAGAATACAAATGGTAAATACCTGAAACATCTTCTTCTAGCGCCTTTGATATACTTTTCCAAACATTTGAGGTAAAATCTGAGTCACGATATGAAGAACTGTGTTGATTGTATAGTTCCGGGTAATTTTTCACCAATTCGATAAGTTTTTCAGTTGATTTTTGAGATGACGGCTACTCTCATCGTGCTTAATGTCGTCCGTATCTTGTCCACATCCGCATTAGAATGCTCACTTGAGCGTTCTTTTGCGGATATGCGGATGCTGATGCGGATACGGATGAATGGAATAAGCGCAGTGCATTTCAACTGGTTCTTTTTTTTGCGGATGCACATATGCGGATGCAGATACGGACAGATGGAATAGCAGCCTAACAGTACTTGCCTGCTCACTTGTTTAATAAGCATGATGGAAAATAATCAAACCTTGTCAAATTTTAGGAGGGGGGGGGGGGTTGGGTAAGCCTTTTTCCGTCTCCGCTCCAACCCCCCCCCCCCCCCTTTCTAAATCTGCCTGTGGTGATTTCAGGGTCCAATTATTGTCTTGCAGGAAGTGAATTACCTAAAGTTATTTACAGAAAGAACTTAAATATATCACAGAAAATAAGATTAAAAATAAATGTTTGTAGACAAAATGTTTGTTTTGACTGTATAATGTAAATATAGTTTGCTGCAATATTTGTTACCCGTAATTCCTTTCAGACCTGCTTGTTTTTGCATACCTGATAATGTCTTGCAGCCAATAAAGTTAACCCTTAACCTCTTAGATAATACTTTCATGCCTGTGTAGTCCCTATGAAAATTAAATTTAATTAACCCATTTATGCTTAGTGGACTGTCCCATCCTTCTAAATTGGATCAATTTATTTCCAAAATTAGGGATGTCTAGTATATTTATTTCTATATCTAGAATTTTTTTTACAGAAATTCCTTTAAGCAAACAGCACAGACCCTGATGAGACGCCGCATCATGCAGCGTCTCATCTGGGTCTACGCTGTTTGCCAAGGCCTTTTTTCTAGACGCTAGGCATAAATGGGTTAAATTTAATTTAAGACCTTTCTGACTAGATTCACATTTTAAAGGCTTCATTTCAAATCCTTAGATACTGATATTAAAGCAGCATACAGCATAAAACCTGAACAGACTGCGAGTCACTCCCTGGAGGATGTTCTGGTTTTATTATGCTCCCCCCAAAAAAAATTGGGGGAGCATATAGTCGCCGCTTCATTTGTCCGTCCGGGCTATTTCTCAGCAATTAATGACCAGAATTCAATGAAACTTTATGGGAAGCTTTACTACCAAGAGGAGATTTGCATATTATCAGCCGGTTCTGATCGGATGATTTTGCACAGAGTTATGGCCCTTTGAAATTTTCCATTAACTGTACATATAGTGCAATTCTTGTCCGGGGATTTCTCAGCAACTAATGACTGGAATTCAATGAAACTTTATGGGAAGCTTCACTACCAAGAGGAGATATGCATATTATCAGCGGGTTCTGGTCGGACGATTTTTCACAGAGTTATAGCCCTTTGAAATTTTCTATAAAAAATTTTATTGTCCCCCCAACTACTGTGCCCTCAAGACGTTTCCTTTTATCTGAATATATAGTGCAATATTGTGACAAAAAAAACCTTTGGGGAGCATCACCCGTCTCCTGTTTCTTGTTTATGCTGTTTGCACCTAGCCATTTTCACTTTTCTGCTATGTGGGAAAGGGTTAGTACTCATTGACTGTCTTTGTTATTGTCGGGATAGCTATAACCAGCCACTTTCATCAGACTGTAAAATTTCCTCTGATCAGTTTAGCCAGACACAATCTTGTTAGGCAACTTCTTATTGGAAATGTCACCAAATAGAAAGTCTTGCCATGATTGCCTATTTCCTCATGTTTTCTTACGGAAATAACTCGTACATAGTCTGCCATATCGTATTGCATTCTCCATGCATGTCTTGAATTACTGGAGGGGAATTTAATAGTCATGTGGCCATGTGATGGTAAAGCCCAATAATCTATAGTCATACAGTGATTGGTCTGTCTATCCATCTGTCAGTATGTCGTTAACCCTTTCCCACTCAGAAGCAAAGTGAAAATGGCAAACAGAATAAAACCAGAACAGCCTGCGAGTAACTGGCAGTCTGTTCAGGCTTTATGCTGTTTGCTACTCATCAGTATCTTAGGATTGGAAATGAAGCCTTTCAAACTTGAATTTATAAAGAAAGGACTTAAATTTAATTAGATTTTCTTAAGGACTTCGATGCGTCAAAGTGCATTTCTGAGTGGTAAAGCCGGGTTAACTTGATACGAATGTTTGTCTACCACCAAACATGTTTATTACACTTTCACCCTTAAACATTTATGGCTTATTACCATTCTTGATCCATTTATATCAGTCCGACATCTAATTTGATGTTTATGTTGACAAGGTCCATCCCTGCAGTGGGGTGGTATTTTGGAGTCACTCTGTCATTGGTCTCAAAATTTGCAGATATTGGTACAATAGCAATCGTGAAACATAAAGTAGTATGCAAAGCGACAGAGCCAATATGCAAATGCATTGAAGAGAAGATGATGCATACATTGTTAGCATGGAACATTTAACCATTTACCACTTAGATACATATTTCTACGCATTTGTAGTCCCTTAGAACGTTTAATTAAATTAAAGACCTTTCCTACTAGCTTCAAGTTTTAGAGGCTTCATTGGCAACCCTTACATACTGATGAGCAGCAAACAGCATAAAATCTGAACAGACTAGGAGTTACTCGCGGGCTGTTCTGGTTTTATGCTGTTTGCACATAGCCATTTTCACTATGCTTCTGAGCATTGAACATTTAACCCTTTGCATGCTGGGAAATTTGTCGTCTGCAAAAATGTCGTCTGCTGAATTTCTAAAATTAGCATTTTCTTCGATTCTTTTTCAAAGAATACTATCAGAATAGCAAACAGTTTGGATCCTTATGAGACGCCACGTTCTGTGGCGTCTCATCTGGATCCAAACTGTTTGCAAAGGCCTTCAAAATCCGGTTCCAGCGCTTAAAGGGTTAAAACATATAGGATCTGCAAGCTGTTGAGGCCACCAAGACAACGTGACTGTATGCTGGCGGTCTCAGGTGTCCAGATTTACCATACCAATCTCAGACTTACCTTCCTGAGGGATTTTGCACGCAGACTTGATGATGTTTGTCATGCATGTGGTAGCCTTTCTTATAATGATGATTGCATGATGAAGTGCAAAGAATATTTACATACCAGTGTTTTTTTCAACATTTTGGTAATGGGGTCGGGTCCCTTTGGATTGGGAAAAATAGCAGCATTTTGACAAAAATTGGAAAATTAGAGTTTTTGTTGTTTTGCTAACAAATGCTTTTAAATTGAGAATAGAAGTATTTTCAAAATTGTATTTACTTAGGTTCAGCTTGTAAAAAATTAGATATTTCTTTAGAAACCTTTGATTGGTAATTTGTAGGTTCCATTTGGGAAAAAGATTAATTTTAATTGAAAAAAAAACACTGAATACTTTAATTGCATGAGAGACCAATATAGGCACAAGCCCTGTAGTCAGTTAGGCTGGCATTGGGTGCAGATGTGCACAGGTCACAACTCCACAAACTGCATCGAAACATGGAAATACTGGACCATGTCCTGGCCAAATATATATGTCATTGAGCTGCGTTCTGGCAAAATGTGGCTTTATGCATGTGTGTAAAGTGTTGTCCCAGATTTGCCTGTGCCTTCTGTTCAGGCTAAGCAGGGATGAAGTTTTCCAATTTAATTGTGTTTTTCCATGGAGGACTTTAAGGAAGCCTCTTTGTAACAAAAATCCAGTTTATGTACATTCAATTAACTACATTTTCCTAGATAGAGTCTCAAATGTATTTATTGAAGTTTTATGTATGGTCATCATAACGTTATGATTTCTACATCCCCAATGACCAAACCACCAATACTTGATATGTAAATGCATGTGTCTCACATAGCAATATCATCTTAGTCTCTCTCACACCCGGATGGAAGATCAAAAGATCCTAGACAGGGCTAATGATTTCAAAGCATGCCAAGCCAGGTACCTGAACTGTAGCTATTGGCAGGACTCTCTTCAGAGGACTTAAACAGATGGTGTTTGTTTGTGAATACTTTGGCTTTGCTTGGCCAATAATGCAGTATGCCTTTGTTTGCAAACCGTTTAAATGGTGAAGGTTATGATGAAATATTTGCTCTCAAAATCATGATAAGGTATAAACCATTCTTTTGATAAATTAGATGAAATAGTGTTTGTTATTTTTATTACTTCATTAACCCTTTACCACTTAGAAACATATTTGGACACATAGTCCCTTAGAAGGTTAATTAAAGGCCTTTCTTACTAAATTAAAGTTTTAAAGGCTTCATTTCCAACTCTTAGATACTGATGAGCAGCAAACAGCATAATACCTGAACAGACTGCCAGTTACTCTCAGGCTGTTCAGGTTTTATGCTGTTTGCACATAGCCATTTTCACTCTGCTTACTAAATTAAAGTTTTAAAGGCTTCATTTCCAACTCTTAGATACTGATGAGCAGCAAACAGCATAAAACCTGAACAGACTGCCAGTTACTCTCAGGCTGTTCAGGTTTTATGCTGTTTGCACATAGCCATTTTAACTTTGCCTCAGAGAGGCAAAGGGTTAAATAGTTGTTGTTATTGTTATTACTGTATTAACTTGGCTGCCATTACTCCACCATTCCATACAATTACTTCATTTGCTGATACATTTGAGGATAGATGTGGGATGTGTTTTTCCAGTAGATTAAAATGCAACCGAAATTGGTTGGGTCTGTGAGAAAGGTTTTGATTAAGTTCTGGAAATAACATACCATCACTCGTGATTAACTTTTGAGGGAATATTTGCATTTCTCTAAATTTTGTATTGAAACATAAATCAGCCTTCTTAAACTGAATTGATTTGTACATCAATGAATCCCATGCATGATCAGAAAGTCTCTGAGTTATCTAAGATTGTCAAATTTTATAGAAAATGTTATGATTGTGTGTTCATGAAGTTTTTTAAATGTAACAATATCTGTAAATTGTGCGCATTTCAAATGTTGTAATGAAAGGGAATGAAATAATATTCAAAATAACAAGCAAATAAAAATATATCAGTATTTTGTTAACTGCAGTCCCGGAAATCTGTAAAATGTCCCGGATTTTACAAAATCCATTATATACATGTACCTTATCTTAGGCTTAACTGCACCTCTAATCACTGTGTTCCCACTAATCCGCAGCGTCTCCATGGCAATGCCTGCCCGAAAAGGTGACTATGCTACGTGTCAAAATCGATCAATTAACAGGGGTCCTGTTATCATATCGATTGTCTCACGTCCGCAGTCAAACCGAAAAGGCGGCATTGTTTAATGAGGTTGTTAATTGGCTTTTATATACTACGTTATAATTTCCCTCTGCGTAAGGGCAAAGGAGTTGTTCTCACATCTGAAGTCCAACATTGTTGAGTAAAAAAGTAAAAGCAGGTTATGTTCGCACGTTTAACCGACAAAGAAGTTGCAATAGATTTTCGGACGCTCTTACTTTTCGGACACCCTAAATGTATCTCTGAAAATTATACTTTTAAAGGGGCCTTTTCATTGTGGTTATATTTTGGGAAACTACCAGGATTGCTCATATAAATAAAAAAAACATCCTCTCATAGTAATGGCACGGATGTTTGTTAACACTCTAGAGGCCACATTAATTGTCCGATCTTCATGAAACTTGGTCAGAAGCTTTGTCCTAATGAAATCTCGGTCAAGTTCGAAACTGGGTCGTGCCGGGTCAAAAACTAGGTCACTAGGTCAAAAATAAGAAAAACTTGTTAACACTGTAGAAGTCACATTTCATGCCCAATGTTCATGTAACTTTGTCAATATGTTTGTCTTAATGATATGTTAATTGAGTTCAAAAGTGGTTCAGGTCCGTTGAAAAACATGGCTGCCAGTGGGCTGGGACGTTTTCCTTATTTGGCTATAGAGAAACCTTGTAAACACTCTAGAGGTCACAATTTTTGCCCAATCATCATGAAAGTTGGTCAAAACATTGATTTGATTGATATCTCGGACAAGTTTGAAAATGGTCCAGATCGGTAAAAAATCATGGCCGCCAGTGGGCGGGGCATTTTTCTCTTTATGTATATAGTGAAAACATGTGAACACTCTAGAAGTCACATTTTTGGCTCAATTTTCATGAAATGTGGTCAGAACATTTGTTTCCTTGATATTAGAGTTGAGTTTGAAAATGGTTCCGGTCAGTTGAATAACATGGCTGCCGGGGGGGGGCAGTTTTCTCAAATTTATATAGTAAAAAAAGCTTGTGAACACTCTAGAAGTCACATTTTTTGCCCATTCATCATGAAACTTGGGGAAAAGATTGGTTTTATATATATCACATAATTAATGCCATAATTATTGCCTTTAGATTGTCCAAATTTTCATATTATACAAAATCCTTGTAAACACTCTAGAGGTCACAATTTTGTTTCAGATTTTATGAATCTTGGTCATAATATTCATTTTTGTAAGCAAAGTTTGATGTTTGGTAAGGGGGGTCAACTCAAAATATAGGTCACCAGGTCACATCTTACAAAAACAAAAACACTCCATATGCCAGAGTTTTGGTTCAATAATGATGAAACTTGACCAGGATGTTTGTCTGGACAATATCTAGGTCAAGTTTGACGTTTGGTAAAGATTGAATGAACCGACTCCTCTCAGGTGAGCGAACTAGGGCGATCTTGGCCCTCTTGTTTTAATAATATTCTTGTTTTTTTTTAATGAAGATTTTTAGGTCCAATGTTTAAATTTATCAATATAAAGCATTTAATGACAAGCTTCAATATATGCCAAAATCTGTGAAAAGGCCCCTTTAACTTAGTTTTTCTTCCTGCAGATGATGTGATATGTAGACAATAGCAATTTGGTGCTCTTTTCTAACACAAAAAACACATGGCTTGTATTTTGTAACGGAAGTAGTAATGTTTAATTTGACGTTAATAGATCTAGTGTATTTCGGATACTGTAGGCTTTCGAACTTAGCAATTTATGATGTGAAAAAAATGCGTACCAAAAATGCATATATCATGTCTTTATATGTCGCAATATTATGTATACATGTCCCGTAAAATTGAGCTCAATTTCGCGGAATTGGTCTGAAAATGTATGGCATGTATGACAAATCTGATGTACTAGCATGTAAAAAATGAGTAAATGATGCACAAATTGAGGGTCTGTACAAAGTTACTTAAATCTATTCCCCATACTGCGGGGTTTTGAAAATGTTTAATGGAAGCATCTAATACACAAGTTTGAACAAATTAAAAATAGTTCTTACCATCATACATCGCAAATAAACAGGTCAGTTGAGAAGTGACACATGTGAACACCATGCTGAAAGGACAGTCAATGGACAATTGATATTATTTCAATGTAATAGTTTAAATTGCATTTTCAATGCCTCACATTATGAGTGGTAGGGCCATATAATTTGCCCTTGTCCATCTGGTCTGTCATTCCGTCCCATTTTTCACTTGTGCATAACTCAAGCATTATTGGTGCTAGAGGGATGAAACTTTGCAAATATATCAACCTGCATGTGAGTTTTTGAACTTCATTTTTTGGTTCAGATGTTTGCAACAAAACAGGAGTGATGGCCCCTTTAAAAAAAACAACAACATGTTTTTCTTGTAACTCAACGCATTCTTTGTTTCATGACTCAACCCTCGTCCCCTGTCATCTGTGTGTGTTTGTATTTCAGAGTGATATTCAAGTGGATGACCACTAAGAACCTTCAGACGCTGCAGTTTGACAAGTATCCACCGGGATCCGCCGAGGAGCTCTTCAAGTTCCTGCAGAAGAAGGAGACAACCTACGCCAAAGTGTTTGCCGTCATCTGTGGGTGAGACAATATTGCTCATTCTTTGTGTTTACTTTTAAGAGATATTTTTTTGACGTCAAAGTGTTAGGCATTTGTGAGTGATATAATGCTATCAATCCTCAGTGGCCAAAAGAATTACAAGTGTCTGGGTTGTGCCATGAATCGTTTACATTCTTCCCAAAAATATTTTTAAAGGATTATTTCTATTCATCAAAAATTACGAAAAATTGCCCACTCATTTCAATTGCACAAACATAATGGACCTGTTCTTTTGTATGAAATAGTTTAATTGCTTAACATGTGATATCCTAACCTCGCTATCGAAAAAACGGAAATAAATGCATGCCGGTTAATGCTCATGATATTCCCACTATTTTCTAGCTATGCCAGCCTGTACTGTATGGTTCTGATGAGATATGGCAAGGGGAAGAAGTTCTGCCTATCAACTGGGAGGTCACGGGGTCAATACCCATTAGGGGAGCATTCTTTCAAGTCAGCCAAAAAATTGACTTGAAAGTGTCTTAATAAGCCTGAGGCTTTTGATACAATTGTGCTAAAATAAATAGGTTTAAACTAAGTGGTCAGAGTATAGACTGGAGCTAAACGCTGGTAAATGCATACCATATTCCCTCTATTCCCCAGGTATGCAAGCCTGTACTGTGTGGTGCTGACGGGCTATGCATACCATATTCCCTCTATTCCCCAGGTATGCAAGCCTGTACTGTGTGGTGCTGACGGGCTATGCATACCATATTCCCTCTATTCCCCAGGTATGCAAGCCTGTACTGTGTGGTGCTGACGGGCTATGCATACCATATTCCCTCTATTCCCCAGGTATGCAAGCCTGTACTGTGTGGTGCTGACGGGGTATGTATACAATATTCCCACTATTCCACAGGTACGCAAGCCTGTACTGCGTGGTACACGCTGACAGGCTATGCATACAATATTCCCTCTATTCCCCAGGTACGCAAGCCTGTACTGCGTGGTGTTGACGGGCTATGCCAAGGGGAAGGAGTTCCGGCCGGGTGACTCGTTCCAGGGCGAGTCCAACCACAGCTGGAATGCAGTGTACATCGACGACAACTGGCACCTCGTGGACACCAAGTGGGCCGCCATGATGCGTTGTAACAACAACAGCACTGTAAGTAGCAAGTCAGGGATACAGCTTTTCAATTATTTATAGCATATTATTATGGTAGCATACAAAAATTTTCATAATTAAGTAGGCAAACAATTAATGTTATTAATTTGTTATGGGACTATACTTTCCACTCAAACTTCATTCTGAAATAAGGAACTTCCTTTGAAAAAAATAACACACTAAGGCTAAAAGTGTTGTCCCAGAATAGCATGTGTGCTTTACACAGGCTAATCTGGAACAGCATAAATGCATTGACCCATTACCACTTAGATACGTATTTTCACGCATTTTTAGTCTGTAAGAAAGTTAAATTTAAAGTTTTAAGGGTTTCAGTTCCAACCCTTTAAAACTGATGAGCAGCATAACCAGCATAAAACCTGAGCAGACTTTGAGTTACTGGTTTTATGCTGGTTGCACATAGCCATTTTCACTTTGCTTGTGGCTGGGAAATGGTTAAGCTCCATTTTCCTAGAGTGTGGTTCATGTACAATATCTTCCTGGCAGGTCAGTGTGGAGGATGACTTCTACTTCCTGACAGACCCAGAGCAGTTCATCTATAGCCACTGGCCCCACCAGACCGAGTGGCAGTTCCTGCCAAGGAAGTACTCTCTTAGTGAGTTTGAGGAGCTGCCCTTCGTCAAACCCTTCTACTTCAAGACCGGCGTCCAGCTTGGCTGGACTGAGAAGCCTATCATTAGGTCTGCCCATGGCGTGGTCACGTGGACTTTAAAAAACCCAAAGCCTCTGAAATTCGGCTACAAGGTTATGCTTGACAATACTAATAATAACAACAACAGCCTGAGAAATAAGTGCCCCGATTTAAAAACTTGCATGTACCAAGAAAGCAAAGTGGACGAGACAAAGTTTGTTTTCCGTGCCCCGAGGGTTGGTTTGTACACAGTTAAAATCTATGCTAAGAGCCTGGAGCCGTCTGATGCCAACAAGAATCTTACTGAGATTGTTGAGTACCTGGTGGAGGTGAGGGAACCAGCGCCTGACGCAGCCCCACTTCCCCCCTGTAGTGACACGGTTTGGGGACCAGGGGACAAGTCCAGGAAGGTGAATGTCATATTCTTATTGATTCTTTTTTTTCATAGTGAGTAAATTATATTTTTTCACTCAAGAAACAAGGTGCAGAATAATGTATCAATTGTTGCCATTATTAAACTCTGTTTGACATTATGTGGTCACTATTTATTTACCTCATCCATGTCACATTCTCATGAAAACTTGTTTATTTCTAGTTTATGTTAACTGATATTTCTTTGAAATGATGTGTGCTTTTATGCCCCCAGATCGAATGATTGGTGGTATATTGTTTTTGGCCTGTCTGTCTGTCTGTCTGTTATTCTGTCCCAAAACTTTAACCGTAGCGATAACTTTTGCA
The DNA here is from genome assembly GCF_020536995.1 of Dreissena polymorpha. Taxonomy (NCBI): domain Eukaryota; kingdom Metazoa; phylum Mollusca; class Bivalvia; order Myida; family Dreissenidae; genus Dreissena; species Dreissena polymorpha. The sequence goes on along the minus strand of NC_068358.1, from coordinate 31,494,080 downwards.
ATATTGAAGATAGCAACTTGATATTTTGCATGCATGTGTATCTCATAGAGCTTCACATTTTGAGTGGTGAAAGGTCAAGGTCAAAGTCATCCTTCAAGGTCAAAGGTCAAATATATGGCTTCAAAGCGGCGCAGTAGGGGGCATTGTGTTTCACAAACACAGCTCTTGTTTATTTACTTCAAATGCATGTTGCTATTGTATATGTGTGTTAATGATAAAAAGCTTTTATGTTAAAGTCAAAATACAATGTACCGTAATTACTCTATGTTTTCGGACACTTAAAATAATTAACATTTTTTGTGTCTGAAAATTTAGATACCAAAAATATTCAAAAATTACAGGTGTCTGAAAATTTAGAGACAAAAATGAAGGTGTCCGAACATTATAATTATATTGAAATAAATGCAATAAATCAATGTACAATAAGTTTTGTGAACTCTTCTTTTTCTGCTTAAACAAATAAAAACAACTTTTTGGGTAAATCCATTATTTTCTACTGGTTTACATGGTTATTTACCCAATTACGCTAATGTTATGGTCCATTGCCCTTTATTACCTTAATTCCGTTGTAAAAATCCATGATCGAAGTGTCACAAGATAAGCGAAAACAAGACCAAAGTCTGTAGAAAAGCGCGGTTAAATATACTGTCCGAAAATTAAGAGACATTAATTATGGACGAAAACCCGTATGTCCGAAAATTAAGAGTCACGAAAAATAATTATTTTTGCTAAAAAAGAGGGTGTTCGAACACTTAGAGGGTCCGAAAACTTGAGTAATTATGGTATACTATTCTGTTCTGTTCTTATTACAATAAACTAAACACAGTCAGCACTCGCAAATACTTTTGTTTCAATACGTTTATATGTGACTTACATAATATCTGCTGAAATATATCTTCAAGAGAACACTAAACACATGTTCATCTAGGTGACATTAGATTTGAAAAAAAGGACAAAAATCTATGCACATAAATACAAATAAAGAACCCACTAAAGTCAGAACTGGACATGACATTCAATAGACTGTATGATATTTTTTGCAGCTTGGTTTGAAAGCGGACACTAAGTCAGGTGTTGTCACGTCGTTTGAGCCCCAAGTGGAGTTGAAGTTTCAGAAGACGAGGTCGATGCGAGTCATGTGCAAGCTGCGACGTCATGACGTGGACGACACTATCCTGCAGCGGTGCATCCATGTCAGCAACCATGATAAGGTAATGTGGTTTCATCTTTTCCTGCTCAGAAGCAAAAGTGAAAATGGCGATATGCAACTACCATTAAACCAGAACAGCCTTCAAGTAACTTGCAGTCTGCTCAGGTTTAATGCTGTTTGCCGCTCATCATTCTCTAGGGTTTGAAATAAAGCCTTTAAAACTTGAAACTAAAAAGAAACTGCTTACATTAATTGAGCTGCGCTCTGTGAAAAAGGGGGGTTTAATGCATGCTCGTAAAGTGTTGTCCAAATTAGCCTGTGCAGTCCTCACAGGCTAGTGCAGTCCTCACAGGCTAGTGCAGTCCTCACAGGCTAGTGCAGTCCTCACAGGCTAGTGCAGTCCTCACAGGCTAGTGCAGTCCTCACAGGCTAGTGCAGACCTCACAGGCTAGTGCAGTCCTCACAGGCTAGTGCAGTCCTCACAGGCTAGTGCAGTCCTCACAGGCTAGTGCAGTCCTCACTAGTGCAGTCCTCACAGGCTAGTGCAGTCCTCACAGGCTAGTGCAGTCCTCACAGGCTAGTGCAGTCCTCACAGGCTAGTGCAGTCCACACAGGCTAGTGCAGTCCTCACAGGCTAGTGCAGTCCTCACAGGCTAGTGCAGTCCTCACAGGCTAGTGCAGTCCTCACAGGCTAGTGCAGTTCTCACAGGCTAGTGCAGTTCTCACAGGCTAGTGCAGTTCTCACAGGCTAATCAGGGACAACACTTTCCACCTGAACTGGATTTTTGCAATGAAGAGATTTTCTTTAAAAGAATATATAATAAAAGAGGAAAGTGTCTTCCTTATAAGCCTGTGCAGACTGCACTGGCTAATCTGGGACCACACTCTACGCTCATGCATCAAAACTCCCCTTTTCACAGAGCACATCCCAATTCAATGTTTCTAAGGGGCTACAAAGTGCGTTGCTGACTGGTTAAGGGTCACAAAATAATACTTGTAGGTCAGTGTTTGTTGTCAAAAATAAACCATGACCAGAAGATTAAAATGTGTTTGGGTTAAATCATGAACCGATAACATGCATCTAAACTTTGAAACAACTATGTATTACCTACAAGACATATTATTTTGATGTTATCAAGGCTTTAAATATATCTCTGTCATAGTGGCAGGAGTCACAACACTCCACATGTTTTAATGGACCTCTCATAATTTGGATTTAATTTGTCAATTTTGTATTTACGGTTCTGGAATTAAGCAGACCTGAGTAGATCGACCATTGCATTTGTTAACAGATAATTATACATGTGACTCAGTGATAAAAACATGTGATTTTCAAATTGGGGTTAAATTTATCAGCTTAAATATTTTTATAAAGCACTTCAATGCTTGGAATGTGTCAGGGCCCATAATTATTGCAGAATTACAAATGGATGACTTTCTTATTTGTTTGTATGAAAGTTTTAGCATGCCGTTGTAGAATTTTAATTAATCTGAGAAGTAAAATAATGAAACCATTGGTTTGCTTAATCCCGAAATCAGTTACAAATACTGTGTAAGTATCATTTTTATGAAAATGAGGGCTTTAATTTTTTACAATAATCCAAACAACGAATTTCTACTTTGTAAATGACACTTCTTAATATCATGACCACAGGCAAGCATTATATAATATGACATCTTTAATTCTAGATCACCTAATTAAATTAAATGATGAACTACAAATGGTTCAAAATGCGTATCTCAGTAGCAAAGGGTAAATTCTAGATCACAATAGCACTGAGCCTTCCGGAGCCCGGGGAATACGGCGTGAACATACTGGTGAGTCAGCCCAACAACAAGCGGCTGTATGCGCACGCATGCCAGTACCTCGTGATATATCTCTCGGATGATGAGAAGACGATGTTTGTGAGCGAGATCTCGAGAGGCCATAGCGCTGACGAGGTGGATGCAGCCATATTTGAGAGTGATGAGAAAGAGGTAAATGTGTGTTTGAGCCTGGATATGGGAATACGGGGCTTAATGTATGTGCATAAAATGTTGTACCTGATTAGCTTGTGCAGTCATGGGCTGTGCTAATAAAAGAAGACATTTTTCAACTAAATTCCTAAACTGGAATTTCGCTTATAAGTCCTAAACTTGAATTTCACTTATAAGTCCTTAACTGGAATTTCGCTTATAAGTCCTAAGCTGGAATCTGCGTATAAGAGACGTCCTTGAAACCAAAAAACTCATAAAAGCTGAAAGTGTCCTCCCTTATTAGTCGGTGTCGGATGAAACACGCTAATCAAGGACAGCACTTTCCGCTTTTATTGTATTTTTTGTTTACAGAAAGTCTGTTCTTAACAGAAGTATAGTTTAGGCTGAAAGTGTCGTCCCTCCAGTCTGCACAGGCTAATCTGGGTTGACACATTGCGCACCTTAAACCTGGTTTTCCAGAGGAGAGCTCGTCTGTAACGTTGGACTGGAAACAGGCTCTGTATATGTATATAGACTGAAGACAATAAATGATAAGGCTGCGTATTTTAAAAGTTGTGCAGGATGAAAAATATTTACCATAGTTTATTCTTATTCTCAGATAGTATCTCTGGGAAAATTAATTAGTTCAGATTCTTAATTTTATCAAAGGTTGAAATTTTCAATTGTGATTGTGAATTGTAATTTCAGAAACTTGCAGCATGGAACATACCCGCAATTGAAACCCTAGAGATTCAGGAGCGGAGAGGTCCACCCAAGGTGCCGACAGATTTTGAACTTCTGCCCATGATGAGCGAGTCCCCGAAGCCAACACCGTCCAACCTGGGTAGCATGGTATCGTTCTTCGACTTCACCGACCGACTCGTAATAGAGTCACTCGACACACATGCTGAAGAGGTCAGTTTGATACCTGGTGAAATGGGGCATGCACGCCTTTATTATTTGTATTATTTTTTGAGAAAATGCTCCAATAGTGAAATTTGCCATGCAAGCCTAAAATATTTTTGTTTTAGAAAGATTTTTACAATTCCCACCTACTAGTATAAAAACGCTGAGTGAGCTTAAATTAAAATTTTCCATTTCACCTGCTCATGAGCTGGGATATTTTTTAAGGACTATTTGTAATTTAACCCTTCACCACTTAGATATGAGCCATGCTCTGTGAAAAGGGATTTAATGCATGTGCGTAAACTGTTGTCCCAGATTAGCCTGTGCAATCTGCACAGGCTAATTTGTGATGACACTTCCCGCTTTTATGATATTTTCTGTTCAAAGAAAGTGTCTTCTTAGCGCAATTCCAGTTTGGGGGGACAGTATCGTCCCTATTTAGACTGTGCAGACTGCACAGGCTTATCTAGGACGACACTTTACGCACATGCATTAAACCCCTTTTTCACAGAGCATGGCTCATATGTATTTTGATGCATTTGTTGTCACTTAGAAAGTTAAATTAAATGAAAGACCTTTCTTACTAGATTCAAGTTTTAAAGGCTTCATTTCCAACCCTTAGATACTGATGAGCAGCAAAGAGCCTAAAACCTAAACAGACTGCGAGTAACTTGCTGGCTGTTCTGGTTTTATGCTGTTTGCACATAGCCATTTTTACTTTGCTTCTTATGGGGAAAAGGGTTAATGTAATGAGAAGCAGGTTTTGTGTCTCTTGAGAGATGATTTTTATTTTGCATTCTCACTGTCAATTATAGATTTAGAATAATAGTAAAATTATCTACCGGTACAAACAAGCTGAGAAGTTATTGCCTGTTTTCCTTCATTTCAATATGCAAAGACCGTCAGCGTGTAAGCTGTATTTATGAAGGAAATAGCATGTGGCGTCAAAAAATACGACCATCTCATTTATATTGAGGTATAATAAAGATTAAAAGTTAAATTAAACTAGATTAAAAAGTTTTTTGTGAGAAAGTTCTTACTAAGGCAACACATTTTTGAAGACTTCAGACAGCATCAAGCCCTGATTGTTTTCTTTAAATAATCTCAAACAGCAAACGCATATAACATTTTTAAGAAAGGTTAATGAAAATAACAGCTAGATAGTTTGTCATTTAGAATATTATTATTGAGATCATTTGGAGCGGTATTGAGCATTCTGGATGAACAAGTATTCAGTAAAAATGTTAAATACATGCAACCAAGATTTCTAGTGTGGCATTTTTATGCCCCTGGATCGATAGATCGGGGGTATATTGTTTTTGTCCTGTCTGTCTGTCTGTCTGTCATTCTGTCCAAAACTTTTACCTTGGTTAAAAATTGATAACTTTTGCAATATTTAACATACCAACTTGATATTTACCATGCATGTGTATCTCATGGAGCTGCTCATTTTGAGTGGTGAAAAGTCAAGGTCATCCTTCAAGGTCAAAGGTCAAATATCATTGTATTTTTCTTTCCTAAAACTTTAACCTTCGTTAAAGTTTTATCATAACTTTTTTAATATTGAACACAGCAACTTCATATTTGGCATGCATGGGTATCTCGTGGAGCTGCACATTTTGAGTGGTGAAAGGTCAAGGTCAAGTTCATCCTTCAAGGTCAAAGGTCAAAAAAATAATTTAAAGAATTCATTTCTCCATTCAATCTCGTACTTACTTCTCGTGGAGCTGCACATTTTGAGTGGTGAAAGGTCAAGGTAAAGGTCAACCTTCAAGGTCAAAGTTTTAAATATAAAAAACATAAATTTTCATAACTTTTTTAATATTGAACACAGCAACTTCATATTTAGCATGCATGTGTATCTCGTGAAGCTGCTCATTTTGAGCGGTGAAAGGTCAAGTTCATCCTTCAAGGTCAAAGGTAAAAAAATAAATAAAAAAATTCATTTCTCCATTCAATCTCTTACTTACTTCTTGTGGAGCTGCATATTTTGAGTGGAAAAAAGGTCAAGGTCAGCCTTCAAGGTAAAAAAATAACAAACATAAATTTTCATAACTTTTTATGCCCCCAGATCGAATGATCAGGGGCATATTGTTTTTGGCCTGTCGGTCTGTCATTCCGTCATTCTGTCCCAAACCTTTAACCTTACAGTAAAGTTTTGCAATAACTTTTGCAATATTGAAGATAGCAACTTGATATTTGGCATGCATGTGTATCTCATGGAGCTGCACATTTTGAGTGGTGAAAGGTCAAGGTCATCCTTCAAGGTCAAAGGTAAAAAAAAAGCGGTGCATTAGGAGGCATTGTGTTTCTGACAAACACATTTCTTGTTAGTTCTTTTTTAGATCAATGATAGCTTATCTACATAATTTATGGTTTATAATTAAGTATTGGCTGTGAGGTAAGGCTAGTCTTTAAACTGGTGTTTTAACCTTCAATGTTTTGCCTGTGCCTATTGTGTCAGTGACAACAAATTAAATAATTGTAATGTTTCTTGTTTTGTTATATAACCTGTTTTAAGTTTTTACACATTTCAGTTGTGATGATGTTTTTAGAGTTCCATTTTTCCTATATTTCAAATTCTGGTTTGTGTGTTGCAGGTGTCCCAGAGCCATCATGACAGTTTCCGGGACCTTATGTGGGACCTGATCTTCTCCAGACATGTCACCAATGAGCTTGCCAAGGCCAGGTATGCTGCCAACCATGTTTTGTGCGTGTAGTTGAGTTTTTAAGTCTCATTCTGTGAATATTGGAGTTAAATGCAGTTTGTGTAAAGTGTCGTCTCAGATTAGCCTGTGCAGGCCAAACAGGCTAATCAGGGACAACACTTTCTTCCTTAACTGGATTTTAGCTAAGAAGAGACGTCGTTAAGCTAAGAAGAGACGTCCATTAAACCAAAAAATACCATACAAGTGGAAAGTGTTGTCCAGGATAAGCCTCTGATACTCACAGGCTAATCTGGTATGACACTTAACAGACATGAATTATACCCCTTTTTCCCTGATCCAGGCCCATATTTTCAATGTTACTTTAAGGCTGATATTTCGCTGGCTGACCATCAAGAAGATGGAGGACATCAACTTCCTGTCTGTGGAGAAGGACAGTCCAGAGGAGATCCTTGTCTGGCTGAAGACTGGACGCTCCTCACATGCTCATGTCTTCTATACCATGTGCTGGTATGGGCGTCTCTGCCATAAGTGATTATTTTAGGGTCTTAAGTACAATTGTGTAGTGTCCTCCCACACTCACAGCTTGCCATACCGTATAGGCCTTTCTGTCACAAGTTGGATGAATTCAAAGACACTTACATAATATTTTATTTATCCTATAATATTTATAAAAAATCTTTGGCTTGGTAATCTACATGTAAGCGTTTAATAGTTAAAAAACAATAGACAAAACAGTCTTGATTAAAACAACTGAATCTAACCTTGTAACCTTGTAATATCAAAATTATTTGTGATCTTTACCAGTTACGCAATGCGAATAAAGTATTCAATAATTTCATACAAAAGCAGAGTAACAAGACAAAATATTGCTATAGACTACAATTCAAATGTAACACACTTAAGTAGAACTATGACAGTTTTGTTCAAACCTAAATTCTTGTTTCACAAAATCTAAAGACCAAAACCAAGATGGCTACCATTTTCAACATACAAAATGTGTACCCCTACGTCAAGCATGATGCAACATAAATTGCCACCGATATTGTTAATTTTGGTCTATAAACAACTCTTCTTGAACTCTTTGTTGAAATACTTTTTTCTTGCTGGCATATAAAAGTTGTTTTCTTTCTCAACTTCCATAATGAGTTGATAATCTGCACACACAAGATGCATTATGTTCTCTGCCATTTTCCTTTACCATTTAAGAACAGTTGGTGAAAGCATGCAAGTATTCATGGATATACATCTTTTGATTAAGTAACAAATTAGGGGCCTATTCTTAAAATAAATAACCGTTCAATGTTGATTTCGCTGGTAAAGTAAGAGGTCAATGCACCAAAATTATAACATCTTTTCACAATTGTAACTGACACCCAGAGTTGCCTTCTATAAAATCGATTAGCTGTTGGATAAAATGACAAATAAGTGATAAATAAGTGTGAAACTGATTAATCTTTTCCACACTTTGTTTCAGTTTTGCTGGCCTTCACTGTAAAGTGATATCCGGCCTGACCAAGGGGACTAACTGCAAGATAGGGCAGTCAATGACTCCAGAGGAGTATCAGCACTGGTGGAATGCTGTGTACGTGTACGGCAAGTGGTGTTTTGTGGACAGTTACCTAGCCACAATCCCCCTTGTCAACAAGACTGGGTCAGGGGAACTGAAGTACAGTTTTAACGAGAACTTCTTTCTCATAGATCCAAAGAAGCTCATTTTCACTCACTTCCCAGACGAACCTCAGTGGCAGCTTCTTAATGATGTGGTCACACTGGACGAGTTCTGCTTCCAGCCAAAGATTACGCCACATTTCCTGCAGTTTGGTCTGCAAACAATGTCGCACAAGGTCGGGGTAATATACACCAAAGATGAGACAGAAATCCAACTTGGCTTCCCATCGAAGCGTACCGGACTGAAGTTTGTGTTCAGTCTTCTTGCCGATCAGAAGGTTGACGAGTTTAACGGGATTAAACTGAACGCGTTCGGTATGGTTGAGTGTCTTCCTCATTCAGCATTTGTTCGTGTCAGTCTTCCAAAAAAGGGCCTGTACGCTCTGCATATATTTGGGAAAGAGGACACACCCAGTGGCAAAGACATCTCATTCTCGCAGGTGTGTGAGTATGAATTGCACCAGGAAAAGGACCCCCAGAAAGTAGTGTGCCCCTATCCACCCTGTTCCTCCCTAATGTGGGGCCCTGGGCCAGGTTTCTACCAACTTGGGCTCACGCCTGGGAACAGTAGGGCCATTGTGCAGACCAAGGGTGGAAAGGCAGAAGTGCGCATCAAAATGGTGAAAGCTATACAGCTGCGGTCACAAGTAAAACTGAGCCAGGTTTCAGCGAGTCAAGACTTACCATTGGTGGTGTACAAGATTGTAGAAAACATGGCATCTTTCACTGTCGTTGCCACAGAAAAAGGTAGATATGGGCTCGAGATTTATGCTAGGGACCCTGACACGCAAGACACTGAAGACATGCGATTCCGTCAAGTGGCCCAATACCTCATAGAATGCAATGAAACAGTTTCAAATATATCTTTACCAAAGGTTCCACCGGGCTTTCTTGGACCTCAACCAAAGTTCACAGAATTCGGCCTGCGCACCCTGAACGAACACGACCCACTTATTGAACTCAGATCAGAGAACCATATAGAAATTCAGCTGGGCACGAGCCGCGACATGAAGTTCAACGCCCAACTCCTGCAGGCAGATTCCGGCCAAGACGCTTCTGACTTCATCTTCATACAGACGCAGCCCTCCATTGTGACATTCCTGGTGAACATTCCCTCTACCGGCTTCTACAAGCTGCAGATCCACGGCAACATTGCTGAGGACCAGACCCACACTTCCCTGGGTCTTTTCAACTACCTGATCGAGTGCAGGAAAGTCTCGGAGAAGGTGTATCCATACCCACGCCAGCTCGGCCACTGGAAGGAGGGCTGCTACATGTTTGAGCCGCTCATCCTGCACTCGGACATGAAACAGGACGAGGTGAAGTTCAGAACGCACGTACCGAAGGCCAAACAGGTTGTGATCATCTTGGACCATAATCCCATAGCGTTAAAATCACTAGGTCCCGTCCAGTGGGAGGGGAATATAAATCTATCCAAGTATTATGGTACAGATATGAAAGTGATCCTCGCCGCAAACTATGGCGGGGATGAGGATCGATATGCTACGCTGCTGGAGTACAGATTGTAATCCATGTTCTGTGTTAAAAATGGTTATTTATGTAAAGTAAAATCATGCTAATTATTACAATAACAATTATTCCTGTTATGTTTGTAATCTCGAAATGATTTCCACATTGGGTTTAAGTGTCAAACTTTTCAATGAATTTTGTCTTTTGTTCAGCATTTATTAATATAGCTGCCTTTATTGAAATTGAACAATGCAAGAGTTATTGTTCGCATTTATGTATTCTCTTAAACGAAAGTCTTTAGCAATACCTACAGACTTTAACCCATTTATGCCTAGTGGACTCTCCCATCCTTTTAAATTGGATCAATTTATTTCCAAAATTAGGGATGTCTAGTATATTTATTTATATATTTAGAATATTTCTTACATAAATTCCTTTAAGCAAATAGCGCAGACCCTGATGAGACGCCGCATCATGCAAGGCCTTTTTTCTAGACGCTAGGCATAAATGGGTTAAGTTTATTAAGTGCTTTACATTTCATGTTGTTCCCGTTTTGGAATGTTATATTCAGCATATAATCCATATAAAGTGAATTATTTATGTATTTAGTTCCTCTACCAGACTGCATGATCCTGCTTTAAGTTTTGAAACCACATTTACAAACTGTGCATTAATTTGCTGTAAAATTCAATGAAAGTTTCTGAAAAAAAATATTGACATGTTATACATAGTTATTGTCTTTATATTTTTGTATTTCACATAAGAGAATCATGTGCAAATGTAATGGTAACCAAGTATTGTACAGATTTATTAGAAAACCTGTGACACTTCTTGTAGTAAATAGAATAGTTGCAAAGATTTACTTAAAGCTAGGCATTCATTGATGATTATTGAATCATGCTTTTGATTTCGTCATATTAGTTGATTATTTTGTATTATGTTTGCTTGATTTTCCATCAATCCTGATTTGTGAATGTTTATGCATTTCATTATAAACTTAGGAACAAATTTATTTTAGACTTGCATAATTTATTTGTTATTTTGTTATATTTGTTTCCTTTTCAAGATTTTAATAAAATCCGCAACAGTTGAAATGTTGTTTTCCCATTTTATTATAATTGATTAAATTAAAATTCAATGGTTAGCATGAAACTGGTGAATTTGATGAAAAAAACTGATGTACCTTTAGCTCTTGATGTTACGATATTTAACTGCATTTAATCTATCAAGTAGCAAAATTCGTTGCATAAGATATACTTGCATAAAAGGGCAAAAAGTGTAACAGTCTCTGGTCCTGGTGAAGTTTTGAGCTGCACTTCCACATAGTTGAACTAAAATGACACCCAGTGTAACAGTCTCTGGTCATGGTGGAGTTTTGAGCTACACTTCCACATAGTATAACTAAAATGTCACCCAGTGTAAAAGTCTCTGGACATGGTGGAGTTTTGAGCTACACTTCCACATAGTTGAACTAAAATGACACCCAGTGTAACAGTCTCTGGTCATGGTGGAGTTTTGAGCTACACTTCCACATAGTTGAACTAAAATGACACACAGTGTAACAGTCTCTGGTCATGGTGGAGTTTTGAGCTACACTTCCACATAGTATAACTAAAATGACACCCAGTGTAAAAGTCTCTGGACATGGTGGAGTTTTGAGTTGCACTTCCACATAGTATAACTAAAATGTCACCCAGTGTAAAAGTCTCTGGTCATGGTGGAGTTTTGAGCTACACTTCCACATAGTTGAACTAAAATGACACCCAGTGTAACAGTCACTGGTCATGGTGGAGTTTTTAGCTGCACTTCCACATAGTTAAACTAAAATGTCACCCAGTGTAACAGTCTCTGGTCATGGTGGAGTTTTGAGCTACACTTCCACATAGTTGAACTAAAATGACACCCAGTGTAACAGTCTCTAGACATGGTGGAGTTTAGAGCTGCACTTCCACATAGTTAAACTAAAATGTCTACCAGTGTAAAAGTCTCTGGTCATGGTGGAGTTTTGAGCTACACTTCCACATAGTTAAACTCAAATGTTACCCAGTGTATAAGTCTCTGGTCGTGGTGGAGTTTTGAGCTGCACTTCCATATAGTTAAACTAAAATGACACCCAGTGTAACAGTCTCTGGACATGGTGAAGTTTTGAGTTGCACTTCCACATAGTTTAACTAAAATGACATCCAGTGTAACAGTCTCTTGACATAGTGGTATTTTGCGCTGCACTTCTACATAGTTAAACTAAAATGACACCTAGTGTAACAGTCTCTGGACATAATGGAATTTTAAGCTACACATCCACATAGTTAAACTTAAATGACACCCAGTGTAACAGTCTCTGGACATAGTGAAATTTTGAGCTGCACTTCCACATAGTTAAACTAAAATGACACTTAGTGCAACAGTCTCTGGTCATGGTGGGAGTTTTGAGCTGCACTTCCACATAAACTAACATGACACCAAATGACACCTAGTGTAACAGTCTCTGGACATGGTGGAGTTTTCAGCTACACTTCCACATAGTACAACTAAAATGACACCAAGTGTAACAGTCTCTGGACATGGTGAAGTTTTGAGCTGCACTTCAACATAGTTAAACTAAAATGACACCCAGTGTAACAGTCCCAATACATGGTGGAGTTTAGAGCTGCACTTCCACATTGTTAAAATAAAATGACACCCAATGTAACAGTCTCTGGTCATGGTGGAGTTTAGAGCTGCACTTCCACATAGTTAAACTAAAATGACACCCAGTGTTACAGTCTCTGGTCATGGTGGAGTTTTGAGCTGCACTTCCACATAGTATAACTAAAATGACACCCAGTTTAACAGTCTCTGGTTATGGTGGAGTTTTGAGCTGCACTTCCACATAGTATAACTAAAATGACACCCAGTGTAACAGTCTCTGGTCATGGTGGAGTTTTGAGCTGCACTTCCACATAGTTAAACTAAAATGACACCCAGTGTAAGTCTCTGGACATGGTGGAGTTTTGAGCTGCACTTCCACATAGTATAACTAAAATGACACCCAGTGTAACAGTCACTGGACATGGTGGAGCTGCACTTCCACATAGTATAACTAAAATGACACCCAGTGTAACAGTCTCTGGACATGGTGGAGTTTAGAGCTGCACTTCCACATAGTATTACTAAAATGACACCCATTGTAACAGTCTCTGGACATGGTGGAGTTTAGAGCTGCACTTCCACATAGTTAAACTAAAATGACACCCAGTGTAACAGTCTCTGGTCATGGTGGAGTTTTGAGCTGCACTTCCACATAGTATAACTAAAATGACACCCAGTGTATAAGTCTCTGGTCATGGTGGAGTTTTGAGCTGCACTTCCACATAGTATAACTTAAATGACACCCAGTGTAACAGTCTCTGGACATGGTGGTGTTTTGAGCTGCACTTCCATATAGTATAACTAAAATGACATCCATTGTAACAGTCTCTGGACATGGTGGAGTTTAGAGCTGCACTTCCACATAGTTAAACTAAAATGTCACCCAGTGTAAAAGTCTCTGGTCATGGTGGAGTTTTGAGCTGCACTTCCACATAGTATAACTAAAATGACACCCAGTGTAACAGTCTCTGAACATAATGAAGTTTTGAGCTGCACTTCCACATAGTATAACTAAAATGTCACCCAGTGTAAAAGTATCTGGTCATGGTGGAGTTTAGAGCTCCACTTCCACATTGTTAAACTAAAATGACACCCAGTGTAACAGTCTCTGGTCATGGTGGAGTTTTGAGCTACACTTCCACATAGTATAACTAAAATGTCAACCAGTGTAAAAGTCTCTGGTCATGGTGGAGTTCAAACTAAAGTAACACCCTGTGTAACAGTCTCTAGACATGGTGGAGTTCAAACTAAAATGACACCCTGTGTAACAGTCTATAGACCTGATGGAGGTTAGAGCTGAAATTACAAATAAATCTAGGAAGGGGGCAACCTCTGTAACATTATCTGGATATGATGGAGTCTAGAGCTGTACTTCATTAAAGTTATAAACATGTAAAAAGGGAAAGCAGTGATACAGTCTCCTGGCATGACAGAGTTTAGACGTGAACTTCCTTGTATGGGCATGATGCATCCAAGTGGAAGATTTTCAAACTTATTCGAGATATCATTAGAATAAATTGACTTGAGCAAGTATCATAAAGATCAAGCAAACGTGAATTCTAGAGTGTTACTCAATTTTCACTACAGCCATAAAAGGAAACCTGGCCCGTCCAACGGATTGCCATGGTTTTCAATGAACAAGAACTATTTCAAAACACAACCAAAACATTATTATTACAAGGATTGCTAAGCAATATGGTCCCCTACCGGTGAAACTCCACCATTGTCATTTGTTTTATTTGTTTCCTTAGCAACCAGGATTCTTGATGTACAAACAAAATGAGCATAATCTCAATATTGCCATCTATCCATGTTTCAAGTTTCATGGAAAAATATGAAGAACTTTTAAAGTTATCGCAGGATCCAGAAAAGTGTGACGGACAGACTGGCAGGCAGACAGACAGAGCACAAACCATAAGTCCCCTCCAGTTTCACCAGTAGGGGACAACAAATGTTGTTTGCACGTTTCTTGATGATTAGACCAAAAATGTGACTTCTAACAAGTGTTAACAAAAAGACCAGAACTATTTTTCAACCGGTCGAGATTTCATTAGTGCAAGTTTTATGGATTTTTTAATGAACGGTAATCATATGGCAACATGTCCGAGATATCATTGTTCCGACAAAGTTTCATGAAGATTGGGTGATAAATGTGGACCAAAGAGTGTTAACAAGGTCTCACTAAATCCATATAAGGAAAACTGCCCCAGCCCATGGTAGCCATGTTCTCCAATAGACTAGTCTTATTTGCAAACTCGAACCAGAAATCATGAACAAATGTTCTGACTAAGGTCCCTGAATAGTGTGACTTCTACAGTGTCAACAAGGATTCCCTGTAGCCATAGAAGGAAAAATGCCTGCAACCAGACAAACATGTATAAAACAAGAGGACCATGATGGCCCTGAATCGCTCACCTGACTAACCAAATACAATCCCAACCCAGATTTCATCAAGATAAACCTTGTGACCAAAGTTCATAAAGATTGGATGAAAACTGTGACTTCTATTGTCTACACAAGGTTTTTCTATTATTTGATCTAGTGACCTAGTTTTTGACCTAGTGACCTAGTTTTTGACCCCAGATGACCCAAATACAATCCCAACCCAGTTTTTATCAAGATAAACATTCTGACCAAATTTCATAAAGATTGGATGAAAACTGTGACCTCTACTGTCTACACTAACAAATTGTTGACGGTTTTTCTATTATTTGACCGAGTGACCTAGTTTTTGACCTCAGATGACCCAAATACAATCCCAACCCAGATTTTATCAAGATAAACAATCCGACCAAATTTCATAAAGATTGGATGAAAACTGCGACCTCTATTGTCTACACAAGGATTTTCTATTATTTGACCTAGTTTTTGACCTAGTGACGTAGTTTTTGACCCCAGATGACCCAAATACAATCCCAACCCAGATTTCATTAAGATAAAGATTCTGACCAAATTTCATAAAGATTGGATGAAAACTGTGACCTTTATTGTCTATACAAGGTTTTTCTATTATTTGACCTAGTTTTTGACCTAGTGACCTAGTATTTGACCCCAGTTGACCAAAATATAATCCAAACCCAGTTTCCATCAAGATAAAAATTCTGACCAAATTTCATAAAGATTGGATGAAAACTGCGACCTCTATTGTCTACACAAGGTTTTTCTATTATTTTACCTAGTTTTTAACCTAGTGACCTAGTTTTTGACCTCAGATGCCCCAAATACAATCCCAACCCAGATTTCATTAAGATAAACATTCTGACCAAATTTGATAAAGATTGGATGAAAACTGCGACCTCTATAGTCTACACAATATTTTTCAATTATTTGACCTAGTATTTTACCTAGTGACCTATTTTTTGACCCCAGATGACCCAAATACAATCCCAACCCAGATTTCATCAAGATAAACATTCTGACCAAGTTTTATTAAGATTGGATGAAAACTGTGACCTCTACTGTCTACACAAGCAAATTGTTGATGGACGCCCACAAGCACGCACATACGGACGCCGGACATCACATGGTCACATAAACTCACCATGTCACTTCGTGACAGGTGAGCTAAAAACAACAGAACCATTAGAAATTAACAAAGATATTATTAGAATAACTGTTTAGAGTTTCATGAGGTTTCCACTTACAATCTACATGATGTTATAGATGAAACAAGCATTTTCTTAAGTTTCATCTATTGTCTTAGTTTTTGACCTCACGTGACCCAGTTTCTAACTTGGCGGAGATTACATTTGGACAAATGTTTAGACCAACGCGCAAGAAGACTTGGAAAATAAACTTGGCTTCTAAAGGTAAGTAGGTAGACTAATTGGGCTACGAACAACTCATGATACACAAATGGCGCTCTCAAAAGCTTACCATTCAGGGAAGCTTATGTGACATACATTTAATTACTGTGTATATTTACCAATTGTTTGTAACGTACATTCCTTATATGGGCCTCAATTATATCCTGCATTGAATAAATTTACTTCAACACAATCATCATGTACAACATTCTAGTAATTAAGAATTTCTCAATAACATTTAAAACTGTTATTTCTGTGTTTTATATAGAAATATCAGTGATTGTATAACATAGAACAAAAGTTTTGCTTTGAAATGACATAGATTTTTGACATGGTGACATTATTATTCTCACAAAAATCTCCTGTTAGTTTCTCTGATTCCTCATGAAATATAATTGATAATCCTCCAAAACCAACAAAGTTCCTCTATTTAAAATACAATTGAGAGATTTCACGAAACTCATCAGAAACTGTTGAAAGAATATGCACGAAAACCATCAGAAAAGGTTGGGCTCCCATATCTTGACTGTTGCCAGGTTGGGCCTCCCTTGAATGTGCAATGCAAACACAACAAATTATACAAGTTGAAACAAATTTATGTTGTTTTTCCAAACATAGAAACTTCAAACAAAGGTAGTGAATCAACTGAAACAAAAAAGATAAGCACACAAGTACAAATTCAAAATTAATATATGAAAACTTGATACCAGAAATTTTACATGATAAAATAACACAAACTTTCTTAGCAAAAAAGCACTTATAGCTATTATAACATGGAGTGAATAGTGGTTAAATAACAAAAGGTTACTTAGGAACATAGTACTCGTATCTGTAATAACAAGTAGTTACTACTGTAATAAGAAAATTCGGGTAAGCATGAAATAATATCAGAGAAAACATGTAAACATGAATTTTCTCATGCTTTCATTCGAGTATATGACACATATTCTTACACATAATAAAGCAGATTTTGCTTATATCTTCTAAGAAAGTTCACTTATTAACAATGTGAACTTAAGATATATTTTAGGCAGGTTAAATCAATAAATTACATGAAATGCACAGTACAACAACATTTAGTGATTGAGAGTGATCACTAAGTTTTGAAACAGAAATCTGTAATCCAATATTTAATTTAATGCACATGCAATGTCAATCAAATGGTCAAAAGAGACTGACCATATTATTTAATTGATTCAAAATAATGTAAGGAATGATTTGAGAGTGAATAAGTAAATATTCTGATGCCAATAAAACTCTAAAATAAATAGCTATAAGTTATGAATACTTTTAAATGTGAATGAGATGTTTTTATCATGATAAAAATGTGTTTTATTTTCCAAATTTGCCAATAACAATAACTAATGTTACCCTGAATATTATAACCAACTTATTAATTATGCATTGTCCTAACATCCCATTGTATAGCAATTGCAATTTAACAAACAGCCTTTTGAGGCTGGGATGTAGTATCATGCACCTTTTAGACATTGACAGCCCAGTTAAACGATAACCTGTGCAGGGTTATTTTGATCATTGCATTACTCACCTAAATCATCTTACACATACACAATTATAAGCATCAAAATCCTATGTAGTATTACACTCATGAGTTTGAAAAAAATTCTCATACAAATGTTAATAAAGTTGGGTAAATAATATTATAGCACATCAAAACCAATAATTTGTTCTGTTCTTTGTGAATCCTAGAAAGTCATATTTGAAATATAGCTCCACCGGTCATTTTCCTTCAAAATTTAGGCGTAAATCTGACTCCATTCCAAATCAACAAAAGTAAACATCATTTCCAAAAAGACTCCCCAAAAATCCCAATTCAAAGTAAAAAAATAAATAAAAATACTTCCATATCCCTATCAAGCTCTTATGAATTGAACCCTAGCTAATAAATTGTAAACAACACTTTTATTTTCAATATGATGTAATTCCTAAGCAAACCTCAACTTTAGAATCGAAATTTTAGTCAACATGATGTGATTTTTCTTAGTCCAAAAAGGGCCCTGGCCCCATTCCTATAAAAAAATGGGGACAAAAACCTGAGCCTAAAACTGCCTTCTCCGTGGCTGTGACCGACAAAGTCTAACTGAGCCCTCAGCAATTGATATGCCATTTCTTAAGCTACACAAGATTTGATGATTTAAACGCAAACAGATAATAGAACTTGTGTAATAAATGCGCTTGTTGTAGCAGCTATGTAAAAAAAATCAAAACTGCATGTATCTGGTTATCGAACAACAGATTTCATAACAGAATAACCACAAATGTCCAACATGGGTAAGCGCCCTACGCATCTAGTTGGATGTAACAAAATATATACTTAACAATAGCTGCCTCTCTATTAATATTCCTATTTAACAATATTTTCATTTTAAAATAAAACAAGAGATATGTTCGTCAGAAACACAATGCCCTTTTCTTCTTCTTCTTCATTATTTTTTATCGAGTGCACCGGGATTGTCTCCCATATGGCCATCGTCCCCAGAAAGAAGTGTTAGTTGGTTACGGAGGATAGTGCAAGATACAGGAGACACCCCGTTCCAGAGGTGACCCTGGGTCTTTTAGTGCCCGGTGTATAGCACCTAGTACACTGCACCTCGGTTTAACGTCTCATGCCAAAGACGAGTTAGTAGGTTAGGTGCAGCGGGGGATCGCACCAGCGATCTCTGGATTGTGAAGCCAGTGTGTTACCACTAGACCACAGATCCGCTACAAACACAATGCCCCCTATTGGGCCGCTTTGAAAATTCAATATATCATTTGGCAGGTTTAGAAATTATCTCCCTTTTAAAGCTTATTACTTCCCTTGGATTGTATTTTGACTTTTGACCTTGAAGGATGACCTTGACCTTTCACCACTCAAAATGTGCAGCTTCTTAAGATACACATGCATGCCAAATATCAAGTTGCTACCTTCAATATTCAAAAAGTTATTACCATACTTTAACGAAGGTTAAAGTTTTGGGACACACACAATGAATGAATGAATGACGGACAGTCAGGCCAAAAACAATATTCCCCCGAACTTTCGATCCGAAGGCATACAAATATGAATGCATAACTTAATTTGAAATAAATATCACGCATACAACTGCGCTTTTCTAGCTGATTTTCTCATATTTTACAGGATAACAGAAACATTTCGAGTTACACAAATATAAATAGCAAAACATTCTGAGAAATGTGACATTTAAATACTCAAAGTACTTAGCACTCTGTGACATTGTTAGGAAATGCACATATTGGCTTTCTCCCTTTCGACGTAATTCAGCGTAATTTATTGCTGAATAAACGCTTGGATATTTGTACAAAAACAACATGCAAATATAACACACTCGCAACATTGTCGAATATGTGGGGTGTCCCAGGATGATACCAAAGAAAAGCTGCAACCCCAGGTAAACAAATATTTCTATTCAAGTTCAACAAAAAAAAATAACATTTCCATTTAGGGAGTTTAACCACATCTCAATATATCTCTTTCACAATCCATTTACAGGATAAGAATATTTTTACATCTTGTATATCAGTCAATAATGGAGACAATGAAGTAAATTTTAATGCATACTTTAAGAATAATCACTTGAAGATCTAGCGTAGTATAAATGTGATGTGTGAAAACAATAAACCTACTTGAAATAAAAACATCGGGGACATGAATAGTTTTTTTATGTTTTGGACATGTACATTTTAAAGAAAGAAAGCTCTCAGGTACAATAAAACATTGTTACATTTACAATACATAACAAATTAAAACATTTGTAATAAACCAAAAAGGATAACTTATATTGAAATCCCTACCATCCCAATAAAAAAGATTACAGCTGTTAAAGCCCATAAAAACAATATTCACTGAACATGGAGAGCGAAAACCAACAGTCTGCAGTCTCAATATTTTACATGATGATCCACAAAAACGGATCAAAAAGAATCAGACTGTAAAGCGCAGCTTTGAGGCTGGTTGCCATGGAGATGGTAGGAAGATGACAGTTATGAGGCAGCCTGGGCCTGTTGTGTCTTGTTTTCGAGTCCAAACCTGGAGTTCAGTGAGCGTGACACGTAATTCCAGTACTCGCCCCGTATCTGGTCGTACTCATTGGCCAGGGACTCGCATAGCTGTAAATGTAGGAAGCGATTAATTTTCCAAAAGAAAACAAAAATTGAATATAAAATACTTTAAAATTGTCAAATTTGCAAAGAAAACAAGAATTCAATACGAAATACACTACTTTCGTCATGATATAGACAAGAGATGTGTTCATCAGAAACACAATGCCCCCTATTGCGCTGCTTTGAATATTTTTTTTTTTTTTGACCTTTGACCTTGAAGGATGACCTTGACCCTGAACTTCCACCACTCAAAATGTGCAGCTTCATGAGAACGCCGCTTTGAAAATATTTTTTTCTTTTTTTCTTTTTGACCTTGAAGGATGACCTTGACCTTGAACTTCCAACACTCAAAATGTACAGCTTCATGAGATGCACATGCATGCCAAATATCAAGTTGCTAACTTAAATATGGAAAAATTTATGGCCAATGTTAAAGTTTTTTTCGGACGGACGGACAGACTGACATACTGACTGACGGACAGTTCAACTGCTATATGCCATCCTACCGGGGACATAAAAACAAGAGTTTAATTCATTGTACAGTACAATCATCAAATTTTGCAAATTCAACACACAAATTTAATACAAAATACATAATTTAAAATTGAAGAAACATTCAAGGCAGGGAGCTATGTGTTTCTGAACGTGTTTATAACTGCTCCAAGTAAGAAACAATCAATTGAAAACCAACTAAATTTCCCTTTCTGCTGTTTTAAGTTTCATAATAGCCACAATAACTTCTTTAAAGTTTTGTTTCCTAAAGCCTAACAACTGACAACTGTGACTGTGTCCATTTGAGGCCAAATACTGCCTTCTCTATGTCTGTCCGATCTGGGATAACGCCCTTTAAACTGCACAAGATCCAGGGAAAATACCAGAATCTGAATCCTCGTGGTGTGTTGAAATATACTGGTCAAGTATATGGTTATTTTTCTACTAGCTAGTAAATTGTGAAATTGGCAAAGATTACCAGACATTTCATTTGGCACATTCTATACAAATGGATTAGGGACTTTTGATACTAATAGATAAGGGACTTCTGACAGTTAAGGATTAGGGATTTTTGATATTTATAGATTAGGGACTTCTGACAGTTAAGGATTAGGGACTTTTGATACTAATAGATTAGGGACTCCTGACAGTTAAGGATAAGGGACTTTTGATACTAATAGATTAGGGACTTCTGACAGTTAAGGATTAGCAGGGTTTTTTTACCTTATATAACAGACGCCGAATATCGGCGTCTTCCCCAAGCAATCTAGGCTACTTTTTTCCCCTTTCCAGACCGAAAAATTCCCCAAGCGGAAGCTTTTCCCCTCCATAAAACAGATCAAAACGATTGAATTTTACAACAAATTCGCTCGAAATCACCGTTTGGTACCCGTCCAATTATGGTTCCCAACCCGTACACGCCGTTCTGTACTGTATAAATGTTACGACAATGATTACCTCCCTTGGCCGATTTACGATAACTGTCAACTCGCTTTACGTTAAGGTTACAATACACTAAATAAATTCTTCATGAAGGGCTGTACTCTCTAAAAAATTAAAAGTACATCAAAGGAAGATATGCTGTTATGGTTTAAACATGTGTTGCTGTGTTCTTTCGCATAATAACTTTTCTTCTTACTAGGTAAGGCATTGGTGTGCACTTATCAATCAATGTCATGTTTAAGATTCGAGACTACAAGGGGAAACAACACGGTTTGGCGGATACCTCTTTCTGGAGAGTAGGGGTTAAAAAAAGGCTGAGAAAACAGTCCATTTTGATTTGTGGTAAGTTCTTATTGCATTGTACATGACATACCTTTTTTATTCTTTATTTCAATTCAGCTAAGAATGCTCTTTCAGAAAAGGTATGGTTATGGGGGTCTGTATGCGCATAATGTTGACTTAATTTTGGCTTAAAGTTGTTGCTTTTATATTGAATTATATAGAGAAACTATTTGGTGTATTGTGACCTTAAATGTCACCAAAAACGACAAAATGTCGCATAACTGGCGCAATTACCGGAAAAAGCCCCAAAAAATTGCGAATAACGCGGTTATTTCAGCTTTCTTCACAAAAGTAAGTCCACTGCAGCAGTCTGTTCCTGAACGGTCTGAAACTGTCACAGCCAGTCCCTGTCAAGGTCAACTCAGTCTGGCACAGCCGGCCACAGTTAGTCCCTGTCATGAAGTGATCACTTTGACAAAGTCAGTCAAAGTCTGTCCCAGCCAAGATGATCATCAGACTCAGGAGTCTAGTGAAATCCTAACATGTAAATTAACCACATATATTGATGTATGAAAAAAATAACAGTTTTTTTTGTTTTTTTAACCCAATTAACAGTAAAAGTAAGACCCTTAAAATTTTTCCCCTATTAAGGTAAAAACGCACGCAATTTTTCCCCAAAAGTGGAAAATCGTGCGTGAAATTTCCCCAAAAGTGGAAAATCGCGCATGAAATTTCCCCAACCTAAGGGCTAAAGGCCCCTTCCACTACAACCCAAAAAAAAACCTGATTAGGGATGTTTGATACTTATAGATTAGGGACTTCTGACAGTTAAGGATTAGGGACGTTTGATACTTATAGATTAGGGACTTCTGACAGTTAAGGATTATGGACGTTTGATACTAACATATTAGAGACTTCTGACAGTAATGGATTATGGATGTTTTATATTAATAGATTAGGGACTTCCGACAGTAATGGATTTGGGACTTTCTACATGTACAGATATGGGACTTTTGACACTTATGAATTGGAAACTTTCAAAAGTAATGGGTATAACACTAATGGATTTGGAAGTTGTGCCTTTAATGGATATGAGATTTTGGACTAGAAATGGATTTGGGACTTTGGACAATAATAGATATTGGACTTTTCAACAGCTTTGGAGTTGTTGACAGTAATAAATTTGGGACTTTTGACAGTAATGGATTTGGAATTTTGACAGTCATGGACTTTGGATTTTGACAGTAATGGATTTGGGATTTTGACAGTAATGGATTTGGGCCTGTGAACAGCAATGGATATGGGTTATTGGACAGTTATGAATCTATGACATTGCCAATAAAGACTGCAGCCCCTGCCCATACCTCTCCCGCCTTCTTCAGTGTGTCCGCCTGGTTGTCACATCCCTGCTCTAACATCTCCTCGTACGTGTCGATCATGTATGCGATCAGGTATGGCGACCGGTAGCGATCATCGTACAGACCCTGGCAGAACGCCAACACCGCCGGGTAGTTCTGCAGCTGACGGTCCATCAACACCCTGTGAATACAAGTTTGGTCCCAGTATTTGAGACATTGACTTTGATGTACTGCTAATCTTTACAAATACTTCAAAGAATAAATAGCTTAAAAGAATATGTTTAAAGTAGTACGTGCAAAAATAGTGAATATGACACAAAAAAATCAACATTGCACATTCTGCCATCATTCCATGTTTAAATGATATTTTCCTATTATGCAAATTGTTAACAAGGGCTGTTTGTAAAACATGCATGCCCCCCATATGGGCTGTCCGTTGTAGTGGCAGCCATTGTGTGAATACGATTTTTGTCACTGTGACCTTGACCTTTGACCTAGTGACCTGAAAATCAACAGGGGTCATCTGCGAGTCACGATCAATGTACCTATGAAGTGTCATGATCCTAGGCAAAACCGTTCTTGAGTTATCATCCGAAAATCATTTTACTATTTCGGGTCACCGTGACCTTGACCTTGTGACCTCAAAATCAATAGGGGTCATCTGCAAGTCATTATCAATCTACCTATGAAGTTTCATGATCCTAGGCGTATGCGTTCTTGAGTTATCATTCAAAAACCATTTTACTATTTCTGGTCACCGTGACCTTGACCTTTGACCTAGTGACCTCAAAATCAATAGGGGTCATCTACAAGTCATGATCAATGTACCTATGAAGTTTCATGATCCTAGGCCCAAGCGTTCTTGAGTTATCGTCTGACAACCACCTGGTGGACGGACCAACAGACTGACCGACAGACCGACATGAGCAAAGCAATATACCCCCTCTTCTTCGAAGGGGGGCATAAAAATGTGTGAAAATATCCCATGAAAACTGATGTTCTTATTATTATAAGAGGGCCAAAGGTCCCAAGTTGCTCAACTGAGGCTCAAATGAACTAAGCTGTACCATCACCTTTTGTAATGTTTAAAGAACCATTTAAGAACTAGGGCAAGATATCATTAGAACAAATATACTGAGCAAGTTACATGATGTATAATTTCACCCACAGACCTATTTCATGATTTCAAACGCGGCTGAAATATGATTGCGTGTTCACAAAGTAAAGATTGCTGACGCACAATTGACGAGGGACAAATTGAGATCACAATAGCTCACCATGAGCACGCTGTGCTCAGTTGAGCTAACAACACAGTGTAAAAGTTAATGACCATAACAAAAAAAATGTTTTCATAAATATAATATTTCATTTTATATTCAAAGTTGTATTAAATTATTGCATTGAAAAGCGTCATTGTAAATTAACATGTACTTAATGAGAAAAAAGAAAAGATTTTTTTATGAACTTTGTAAAGTCCAAAGCATGTATATTCATGTGTATTACATGTATATAATTTTACCCTTTCAGGTAATTCCATGCACTTTCATTGTTGGGTGCTTTCCTAATATAGTCCTGAGTAAATCTGAAAGAAAAGTCCCATATACGACATGTTCATGATAACAGCCCATCTAAATGACAGGCAAATAATTATACTTAAATTAAACTTCAGAACAAATATTGAAAATGGCAATATCATAACAAACAAGAAACCGTCAGAGACGGGTGATGCTCCCCCAAAGTTTTTTTTTGTCACAATATTGCACTATATATTCAGATAAAAGGAAACGTCTTGAGGGGCATAACTTTGGACAAAATAATACGATGGATGGTTTAGCAACTTAAAAATTTCAAAGGGCCATAACTCTCTTAATAAATCATCTAACCAGAACCCACAAGTAACATGCTTCTCTCCTCAAGGTAGTTAAGCTTCCCATAAAGCTTCATTGAAGTCCAGTTAGTATTTTGGGAGAAATAGCCCGGACAAGAATTGCACTATATGTACAGTTTATAGAAAATTTCAAAGGGCCATAACTCTGTGAAAAATGATCCGCCCATAACCGGCTGATAATACGCACATCTCCTGTTGGTAGTGAAGCTTCCCATAAAGTTTCATTGAATTTCAGTAATAAGTTGCTGAGAAATAGCTCGGACAAGAATTGCACTATACATGTATGTACAATGGAAAATTTCAAAAGGCTATAACTCTGTGAAAAATCATCCGACGAGAACCGGCTGATAATATGCACATCTCCTCTTGGTAGTGAAGCTTCCCATAAAGTTTCATAGAATTCCGGTCATTAGTTGCTGAGAAATAGCCCGGACAAGAATTGCACTATATGTACAGTTAATGGAAAATTTCAAAGGGCCAAAACTCTGTGAAAAAATCATCCGACCAGAACAGGCTGATAATATGCACATCTCCTATTGCACATTCCTTTTGCAAGAATTGCACTATATGTACAGTAAATAGAAAATTTCAAAGGGCCATAACTCTGTGAAAAATCATCCGACCAGAACCGGCTGATAATATGCACATCTCCTTTTGGTAGTGAAGCTTCCCATAAAGTTTCATTGAATTTCGGTCATTAGTTGCTGAGAAATAGCCCAGACAAGAATTGCACTATATGAACAGTTAATTGAAAATTTCAAAGGGCCATAACTCTGTGAAAAATAAATTTTGGGGGAGCATCAAAAGGTAGTTACTATTATGTTTCATGAATTGAAAACAATAAAAACCATTGTTGTCAGTATACAGCATGGCTGGCATAAGAAATAGTCTCTATAGCCAAGTTCATGTGACAAGGGACATTCAACTATCACGCATGATGCAAAAATGCACATCACTACATGCAAAAAGACTTCCAATAAATTAAGAATTACATTATTATATTTTCCCATTAACAGTGTTTTGGAACATTGAAATAAACCATAATGACCTGAAACTTTATGCTGTTTATTGGATAGTGAAACACCGATAATTTTATTCTTTGTCTATGAAAGATCACACAGAAGCATGTTACGATGATCACTGAATCAACAGGCCATAAATACCCATTAAAAATGAAAGAAAAGATTATCTAAACCGCATACGCACTTGATTTCTCTGTCAATTACATCATCTGTAAAGCCACTAGTGTGGTTGATGACAAAGTATCGCTGATTCCAGGCGGAGTTGTTCCTGAAGTCTTCCCGCAGGAGTCTGTCCACGTACTCCAGCTCGCCGTCCCATTGGTCAAACTCTCTCACCACCCACTGACGGTGCTGCCACGCGTGGTAGTTCTTGGCGTCCCCCTTCAGGACGGCGCTCGTGAAGTCGAGCTCCTGGGTGGCGTCCTGGAGACGTTCAATGATCACACGTCTGTGGTGCCTGTAGGGAAATCATGCATTGTGAAAACAAATTTATCCTATTACCAGATAATTAATAGATAGTAAAACAAAGATCGTATAAACTTTAGCTTTGTACTATCGCTATTTTTAGATCAGATTTGGGTTTTTCCAAAAATTGGAGAATATGTTTTTGTCAACTACGGGAAGATAAAATCGTAAAAAATGCAATATTTTATTATTATTAATGGCAAAAGGGACGAAATAATAGGTTAATTTACAATCATTTGCAAGCTTCGCACTACCACTGTTTTAAGTCTCGCAAGATTAACTTGAACTTTATCAAAAACTCACATAATATTCTCTATATATCATACTGAACACTCAACCATATGCAGACCGCATACGCTTGGATGACACTTTACACACATGCATTAAACCTCAATTTTGCAGAGTGTGGTATATAAATATAGTGTTGGGAAATCCTGCATTGTGACAACAAATATTATACACTCACCCATATCAGAAATTTGTTTATATTAAGATATAAAAGTAGCAAATGATACCCCTGACATAGTGCAGTACACAAAACACCATGGTTGAGTGCAAACCTTAACTCTGGCAAGATAATATTATTATTAACAACAAAGTCAACAAACAATGATTAAAACAATCATATCAACAACAAAAGCTAATAAACCATGAATTATAAAATATTGCATGTACTCTGTAATTTATCATTTTTGAAAGATTTGTTATGCGATTTCATAAATAAATACAAGTTAGAAATTGATTAAAACAAGGGCTGGTTGTAAAACATGCATGCTCCCCATATGGGCTGTCAGTTGTAGTGGCAGCCATTGTGTGAATACGTTTTTTGTCACTGTGACCTTGACTTTTGACCTAGTGACCTGCAAATCATAAGGTCATCTGCTAGTCATGATCAATGTACCTATGGAGTTCATGATCCTAGGCGTAAGCTTTCTTGAGTTATCATCCGGAAACCATTTTACTGTGTCAAGTCGTCCCGACCTTGACCTTTGACCTGAAAATCGATAGGGGTCATCTGCGAGTCATGATCAATGTACCTATGAAGTTTCATGATCCTAGGCGTAAGCGTTCTTGAGTTATCAGCCGGAAACCCTTTTACTGGTTTGAGTCACCGTGACCTTGACCTTTGACCTAGTGACCTGAAAATCGTTAGGGGTCATATGCGAGTCATGATCAATGTACCTATGAAGTTTTATGATCCTAGGCGTACGCATTTTTGAGTTATCATCCGAAAACCATTTTAATGGTTAAGAGTCATCGTGACCCTGACCTTTGACCTAGTGACCTGAAAATCAATAGGGTCATCTTCCAGTCATGATCAATGTACCTATGAAGTTTCATGATCCTAGGCGTAAGCGTTTTTGAGTTATCATCCGGAAACCATTTTACTGGTTCTAGTCACCGTGACCATGACCTTTAACCTAGTAACCTGAAAATCAATAGGGGTTATCTGCACGTCATGATCAATGTACCTATGAAGTTTCATGATCCTAGGCGTAAGCGTTCTTGAGTTATCATCCGGAAACCATTTGGTGGACGGACTGACGGACCGACGGACGGACAGACCGACATGTGCAAAACAATATACCTCCTCTTCTTCGAAGGGGGGGGGGGGGGGGGGGGGGCATAAAAATAAACTGAAGCCTATTTTTCTCAACATGCTATCGTACGTACCAGACTTGGTAGTTCTTGGGATGCTGTGTGATGATCTTGGAGATGTAGGTCAACTCCTCTCTGAGGTCCTTGTTTAACTGCTTCAGCAACTCACGACGGTAGTGCCTGCAAACACAACAAACCAGTCACTGAATTATTTGAGACTCATTCTGGGAAAACAAGGCTAAATGCATGTGCATAAAGTGTTGTCCCAGATCAGCCTGTGCAGTCCATACACACTTATCTGTGACAACATTTTCTGCTTCTATGGAATTTCTCTCTACAGGAAGTCTCTTCAATATGATATTCTCGTTAAGCCCGAAATTGTTATCCTTGATTAGCCTATGCGGACTGCACAGGCTGATCTGGGACGACACTTTACGCACATGCATTACGACCAGTTTTCACAGAACAAGGCTTATTTACTACTTACAGAGATCACCATTAGTCTATCTATATGACAATGCATGGTATTAAAACCAAAAACAAGTGCTGTTGTTGCTCAATGAAAATGCCATAACAAATTATAACTAGCGGTCCTTTAGCTACAAAATGTGGTAAGATGTATCCCATAAATGTGGAATGTGGGATGCACTTGATGTTCCAGCAAGAGGTTTAATGCATAAGTTGATAATATGAGATTGTGTTCCACCCACTCAGAGGATAAGTAAAATTAAGTTAACAATACCAAGTAGTATGATACATGTATCATACACTTGAACAGTGCATTTGTGTAATATTTCATATAGTGCATACACTTGAACAGTGCATTTGTGTAATATTTCATATAGTGTATCATTATAATTTGTTTAATAAAATAACAAATATGCAATACAGAATTTGATTTTTTTTTAAATTTAATATTTCTTGAAAAGTAAATTGTTCCACTTGTTTGGGCATGTGAAATTAGTTTAAGTTTGAACTTATAAATTATATTGCACATGAAGCGAACAGAGAGGTAGATCATCCTTGTATTGTATTCTGTCGGGGAAACGAGACTTACTTCCGTTTAGTTATATGTATTAATCATTTACCACTTAGATGTCACATATTTGTAGTCCCATACAAAAGTAATATATAATTTAAGACCTTTCTTCACCCCCTGAAACCCGATATGCTGTGAGAAGTTGGATGTGCTAGGAGAAGTTGCCGATAAATTTCGATGAATTTCGGTAGGGAAGTAAATCCAGTTCTATAATTGTTTAAAAGGCATTTTTTAATTAAAATATATTTTGGTGTATGCGAGGGAGGTATTATCATGTATGTTAGAAAAATCCTGGTTATTAATATTCAGGATTTATTGAAATATGGCTTTTTAAAGTCGACAATGCAGGGATTTGTCCCATATTTAACACTTTATTATCCCCACGCGTGGTAATCTCCGCCATCTGTCTGTCCGTCCGTCTGTCCTGGCCATTTTCTCCTACACTATTAGCACTAGAACCTTGAAACTTACACACATGGTAGCTATGAGCATATGAGTGACCCGGCACTATTTGGAATTTTGATCTGAACCCTGGATAAAAAAACCATTTGGGTTGGGGTGGGGCCAGGTCAGAGATTTTTACTCATTTTTTTAGGTTATTTTACTATTATTCTGCATTTCTACACAGATTGTCTTCAAATTGATACTGAACCTCTCTTATGACAATACGGTCAATCTAAACTATGCATGGCCCCATTACCAACCCTGGGGCACCCCGCCCACATAGGCCACGCCCACCCAAAATTGCCTTTTACTATAATTTCTTCATTTCTACATGGATTCACTTCAAATTGATACTGAACCTCTATTATGACAATACAGTCAATATCAACTATGCATGGCCCCATTACCAACCCTGGGGCGCAACTGGGTCAAACATGCGGCGTGGGGATACGCGTCGGCCTCTGCTGCGCCATTTCTAGTTTACAAATTTCTTTACAGGTATGCCAGTGAACAAGTTTTTGCACCAACAATTATATTAACCAATGTCCCCAAGTAACCAGGGTTTCTTAAAAATAAATCATATTGGTAAAAAAATTCGACTTTACATTCAACATGTTGATGAAAAAATGATATGACATGGTGCAGTACAAAGATGTCGAGATATGACATGAGTGAAGTTCATTTACTAACTTATAAGCTCACTATTACAGCTGATTTATGTCCACTCTGATGCATTGTAGATCATTTTTATTGAACTTTGAGGTTTTATATTTATATCCGTTCTGAAGCTACCCATAATTGGAACTATAGGCAGAAAAAATTATTATAAATGTTTAGATTGCCTACCTGACGTATATTTTTACCTGTATGAATCAATTGCTTTACATTTACAATGATTTTCAACCAATAAAAAAAGATACAAAAAAGCTGGAAATAAACGTAATGAAAAAAAGACCAGAACAAATTCCCCAGTTGTAATTAGGGACCACATGCGTCAATTTAGTCTAAATAATTTACCTTGCACAAGGTATTTACAAACCAAATGTCTATGTCATTATTGCGGTACAAGAGACAAGTTGCCTTAACAAGCAACCGTAAATTACAAGACCCTCGGTGTTCAAAGACCGTTTGAAAGATCAACTAAGTGCATTCTCTAAAGACAGATATTTATTTTAACAAGAGCACCGCACAGCGAGTGCCAACGCTTGGCTGTGGGTGCAGTTTTGAATAAATGAAAGCTTGGCAGAAGAAAAGGAAGAAAGTTTTTGTATTAGAGGTCACAGTGACCTTGACCATTGACCTAGTGACCCAAAAATGGGTAAGGCATGTAGAACTCATCTGAGTGCAGCTACATATGAAGTTTCAAATTTGTAGGTGGAAGCACTTTGATTTTAGAGCCAATGTTAAGGTTTTAGCACGACGTGGAAGGCGGACGACAGACGCCAGACGGTGGACGACGAGCTGGCTACAATTAATGACATCAATTTCATGAAGCTAACATACATGTATAAAGAAAACAACAATTCCAAATCAAAACACAAACTTTTACAACAAATTGCATTTTGTGTAACGCATTATCCATTTACGTTACAATCGAAAACAAAGCAGCAATATGTTTAAAAGTATGCAATACTGTACAGGTACATGTAACTAATTTCTGAAGCTGCATGGAGCCATTATTCTCATACTATTGTACATTATTTCAGTTCCATATTGAAACTTACCTCTACTGGCAGCAGATCAAGTTATATTCATATTTTGGATGCCACGTATATCAATAGTAAGAAAATTGATGCCTTCTTAAGTCACACACGGATGTCACAGCATCAAAAGATATGAGCAGGGCACTGGGAAAACTGGTCTTAATGTGTACGCGTAGTGTCAACCTAGACAAACTGTGCGGTACACAAAGGCTTATCAGGGATGACTCTTTCAGCTTTTTATGGTATTTTTCATTCAAAGGAAGTCTTTTAGTGAAATGACAGTCTAAGCAGTAAGTGTGGTCACTCATTAGCCAGTGCACAGCCAGCTACACAGTCTAAGCAGTAAGTGTGGTCACTCATTAGCCAGTGCACAGCCAGCTACACAGTCTTATCGGAGACCACACTTTATGCTCATGCAATAATCCCTGTTTTCCCGGAGTGGGGCTTGTATTTCTTCCATCCATAGACTTGTAAGGCTTGTATTTCTTCCATCCATAGACTTGTAAGGCTTGTATTTCTTCCATCCATAGACTTGTAAGGCTTGTATTTCTTCCATCCATAGACTTGTAAGGCTTGTATTTCTTCCATCCATAGACATTTAAGGCTTGTATTTCTTCCATCCATAGACATTTAAGGCTTGTATTTCTTCCATCCATAGACATTTAAGGCTTGTATTTCTTCCATCCATAGACATTTAAGGCTTGTATTTCTTCCATCCATAGACATTTAAGTTCTGACTGCACAATGCAATGCGGAGGAAATCATCAGGGACATCAAGTTAATAGCACAAATATGCAAAGTGAGTTTTGATTTTCAGTTCAATATGATACAGGATGATCGTCAGTACAAGTAAGTTAACATATGCATATTTAATTTAAGATATAATCTCTACCATTTCATAACTGCAGCTTTTTCTTTGCTAACATACTCAGTAACCTCAGCTTGACACCCCAAGAGGCACGTACACAGCATTTCAATATTAATTGAATATTTCTGTTTTGTACATTGCAAAACGCCTATAGAAAACAAAACTTGCTAAGTAGGCCAGGGAGTAATTCATCTGTTGAAATATGTTGCCTTTTGAATTCATTAAAAAATACAAATTACCACATCCTGCTTTAATAAAAACACTTTAACGTGATAAGGAAAATTCCCTGACTTTTCATAATTTAATTAAGTTGATATATCACAACCACTTAGCAGTTGTTTTTTTTAAATAGTGTCATGATTTACATTGGAAAATATGTGTGATTGACAGCAATGTCATATAACAGAGTTACTGAGGCAATCATCCTTTATGGCCATGGTGTCCCAGAGCATGTGTTGACAAGTGACCATTTGACACAATTCACTATCCAGAGCATGTGTTGACAAGTGACAATTTGACACAATTCACTATATAATTTACCCATACTCTGACATACATTCAAATGAGATTGAAATCAATGTTGTATGTCATACAGTATACAGTTCCCAAGCATTTAAATGTGTGCTCACAAGAGGTGTCCAAATTAAAGCTTTTTCAAATGATTCCATTTTTAGAATTATGGAAGTGTTCAGTAAGTGTGATTTCATTGCAATAAAAGTAATATGAAACTAACTTTCAAAATACTGGATGCTTTATATGGTGTAAAACATAATTTTTAAATATCAGATCCCAGCTGAACGATACAAACTTTTAATCTAATATGAGTGATAATTTGTTAAGCTTGCTTAGCAATTTCAATTACATAGGGCATGCAAATCAAATAGTGATACCAAGTAAGAAGCATTCCAAATTGAACAAAGAAGACTTATGGCAGTGATTGCAATTTAAGCAGAATACCCCTTTTTGATGCATTTTATCTTTTTTTCTTTTGACTCACATAAAATCACCTGTCTTGCATCATTTTGATGCGAATGTTTCCAAGAGATGAAAAAAAATGGACTGATTACTATTTTGACCCCCAGATATTGCTTTGAAAACTGAAATTTTAAGCACAGGGTTTTCAAAATCTATTAAAATTCCTGATGTAGCTTGGAAGACATTTGGGTCATTCTTTCGGCTCCAATATCCATTATAACTTGTGTAACAAATGCAGTGACCAGCTGAAATCCTTGACATATTATGCCCGATAAATATGTTATCAGTTTTCTTACTGGAAGATTGTCCTCACTACATTCTTTGGTAGCCTCAAGTATAAGGCATTATCACTTACTGAATAAATGGGAAAATACAATGCAGGCCAAGCATAGTAGTGTTTGTTTCACAGTCATACAACCTTCAGCAGTATTCAACAAATACTTTCATCACATGCTGTACATTGTTTTCAATGTAACATAACCATTATGAATATCTTTCTCTAAAACATATATAGCTTTTTGGGTAATTTTATCTGCTACTTTTTATTTGAATGACCAATAATATTGACTTAATTCACTGAAGACATTGCAACATCAAATGACATCACGCAATTTGAACAACTTTCTGATTTTATAATGAAGTTAACCTTAATATTAACAGCATGTGATAAAAAAGATCAGAAACTATAAATACTTGTTGTTATTTCTTACCACCATGTATTGAACTCTTTGAGAAATAATGTCTGAACTGGGTGTGAAAGGACAACAGTTGTTGTCAGATCCTATATACATGTATATATTAACTGAAATGGCCTTTTTTCAAATGATGAAGTTTTAGAAACATCTACAGTCAATCTTGTATTAAGAGACCACTCAAGGGAGTAATCAAAAGTTGTCTCTTAATAAAATGGTCTTTAAATGAAAAAGGCCATTCTGGAAAAATGCTTACCCTCAATTTTAATCTATATGAAGGATAATCTCTTTTGTCAACAATGATTTTAACTTTTATAATAAAATGAATATAAACACAATACATAAACAATATTTTACTTATATGTGTTTTATTTTTTCACTTATTATAAATTATCATTTATTATAAATGAATTGTGTGAACATATTTATTTGCAAAAACAACATAGACAAGGAAATATTTTTTGCTGTTTTTTTCACCTGACACATTATTTTCCACGTCTTCAAGCATCTCGGCTTTACGCTTAAGAATGTTCTGAATTTGAGTCTTACCGACTCCAAACTCATCTGCGATTTTACGTGCACTTTTACTCTTTGACAATTCCAAAACCCGAATTTTCTCGTTCAACGTTAACACTTTTCGTTTTGACATTTTAATTTCTGCATGTATGCTTAAGGAAATCTGACTCGATTATGATACATAATGAGCTGAAAAAATTAAAACACGTCAATTGAGAACAAACAAACAGACCTGATTGGAAAATTTATTAAGTAAATAACAATGTGATTGGCTAACAAATATCTACTAATTAGCATAATTACAAATTGATAATGTACAGATTTCAACAGATGTTGCCAATTAATTGTTTATTTTCCGCACTTCTCAAGAAATGTTTGTCGCGTACAGTGCATTGTTTCTGCACCTGTTATCTATACTCGAGAAAAATCGGCGTTGTCTCTTAACGTTCCACATAGTAAACTTTTTAAGCTGTAGACTGTGCGTAATACGTTCCTCTATTATTCAACTCAATAAATTGATACGCAGTCTACAACAATACCGGTCAGAACCGGTCAACAAGACAAAGCATAATCATAATGGTTGGTGTGAAAACAAAGCAAAGGTGTAACAGTACATCTTATCGGCTTTGATAAACAATTAACACGGAGTTGTACCTGAAAGATCAATAGATTGGACACTTTTACCTCCTAATGGTCGCTTAATTCAAGATTCGGACATCAAAATACACAAAAATCAGCGGTCGCTGGTCGCGTAAGACAAAAGTCGCTTAATACAATATCATTATATAGCGAAAAAGCTCCGTGGATTTCAAAATGGTCGCATAAGACAAAGGTCGCTAAATACAAGTGGTCGCATCCACAAGATTGACTGTTATTTTATTTCAACATGCATCCAGTTCAGTTCAGATATACAGACATAAATATTTTTTCTCTTCAAGCAATACTGATTTTGCTACCCTTAGTGATATTATCTTCCAGTAGGAATATGTCAAAATCAATCAAATGAAGCAAAAGATAAAATAACACATAGCATTTCTTTGGCCCAAAATTGGGAAAAGTAGTGGTACATAAATAATTGAATTTTCCTAATTCAAACACATCTATGGTTTCAACTTAAATTTCGGTCACAGCAACGTTGTTTACCAATTAATATGGGATGTGCTCTGTGAAAAGGGGGTTAAATGCATGTGCGTACAGTGTCATCCTAGATTAGCCTGTGCAGTCCGCACAGGCTAATGATTGAAAACACTTTCCGCTTTTATGATATTTTCTGTTCAATGAAAGTCTCTTCTTAGCAAAAATCTAGTTTGGGCAGAGAGTGTTTTCCCTGATTACCGTATACGTGCGCTTATAAGACGCATTTTTGAGACTTAAATTAATAAGTTACAGTTGGGGTCGCGTCTTATAAGCGAGATACTGGTGAAAATAAACAAAAAAAATCAAAATATCGAGTTTACTGGGCTTATGCTAGCCAAGTTGGACACTTGTTAGTTGTTTTGAATCATCGCGGCAGCCATTTGCATTTTCTCTAAAGTCTGTATTGGCCCGTACCGTGTATCGGAACGCTATGTTCAGTTACCGATTTATTTGTAATAAAATGTATTGTTACTGATTTTGTTGTCTATTATTTTTAATTTGAATTTTGTTATTTTTGGGGCGTAAGACGTTATATTGTCCGTGATTATTCTTGAAAAGTTTTTATCACCTGATTGTCTGCGCGCAACGTCGTTAAATGCCATATAAATTGGTCATTATAGTATATGTGTGTAAGCGGCAACACGATGCCAACATGCTTAAAACAACAGCAAAATCAATTCTCAGTAAACACGCTGCCGATTACAAATGCTATTTGACAAGTTTGTATCACCTGATCGTCTTTGTTCCACGTTGTTAATGTTCAATTAAGACATAATTGGCAATTAGGGTATCCTCTGAAATAAGTTACCAGTTTGCAACTGTCAATTGTTAAATAAACACGTTTATTCAGACGAACCACTAATACTGATGACACATTATTTATTAGGGGCCAACAACGACGGGAGCAAAGAGCGACGCATGCAATTATCCGCATATGGCTTTCTTCTTGACACGTGATTTCGATCTGCGCTTCGGAGTCTATCACTCTATCACGCGATTGGCTAATTTTATGAAAGTAGGCGTTACCTATTGTTGATAAGACAATGGGCGTAAAATTTGCATAATCTAGGTAATAAAACTAAACGCTTTCAAAATATCTGCCTATTAGATTTCAATACCTGTCAAACAATACAATTAAGATGACTGACACGATCAATTTTGCTTGTGCATTGATATTACGAACGTAATATGTTTTATGTTTGCAATTGTTAGGGCAAATGATTAATACGCAGTTGTTAGAAATTTTGTCAATTTGATAATTATTTTTATTGCATGAATAATACTTGAAAATAAATTAAAACCCACTAATATATCATAAAATAAACAAATATTATTTACTTTGTTGTTTGATTGTTTTATTTTTCAGACTTGCGTGAATTACTAATTGTATGCAGCGCGAGTTTGAAAAATTCTCAATGTTTTACTAATTGATGATTTTCTTTAACATTCTGCCATTTTCGGCCATGTTCTGGCCGATGAATACGGCAAAATTTGACCGCGTCTTACACGCGGGTCAGTCTCAAATCCACCCATTATAAAGTCCGAAGTCGGGGTGCGTCTTATAAGCGAGGGCGTCTTATAAGCGCACGTATACGGTAGCCTATGCGGACTACACAGGCTAATCTGGGATGACGCTTTAGGCTCATGCATTTAACCCCCTTTTTCACAGAACACAGCTCATATACATTTTATTAAGAGGTTGCACTTAAGCCCAAGCTGACTTCTAAAGGAGAGATAACTTGACAATATTTGCTTAAGATTTTACAATATCAATTGCTATCTGGTTATGATGTCAGCACTCATTGGAAGTAAAGGTTAATATGAGCCGTGTTCTGAGAAACTGGGCATAATGCATGTGCGTAAAGTGTCAGCACAGATTAGCGTGTGCAGTCCGCACAGGCTAATCAGAGATGGCACTTTCCACTTTTATGACATTTTTCAATTAAATGAAGTCTCTTCTTAGCAAAAATCCAATTTAGGCGGAAAGTGTCGTCCCTGATTAGCCTGTGCGGACTGCACAAGCTAATCTGGGACAACACTTTACGCACATGCATTAAACCCAGTTTTCTAAGAAAGCGTCTCATATGATTAAAATACTCATCATCATCATTACATTATTATGCAATTTAAAGTCTTTGTCACTTAAGTGCTCAGTAATACATCACTTATATTTTGATAGCCTTATATACAGTGTATTAGCTTAATATGCTTATGAAAAACCTTTTACTTTTTTTGCTGAGCTTTCTTTGATCATTTCTCTCATATAGTATTCACTTTTTTATTATCCAAAAATCTCATGGTGTTATATAACCGTGACCATATTACATGTATAAGAAACCATGCGTTTGTAAAACTGAGACCATCGTTATAACAAACTTTCCTGTCACAAAATATTTGTGACAGTCACAATACTTTTGAAATAACAGTGTTATAAAAGCTGTTCCAACTCTCTCATATTGTCTGGCAAACAGAGTGCAAATGGCACCAGTACAAGAAACAGCAGACACACTGCACAAAGTTTCTGATCCAGAGCCAAGCAATATTATCAGTGGCTTGTACGAAGTGACAACATTGTTTTCCAGGTTAATTAAAACACCATGAGACCTGTGTAGGAGGCCAGAGAATGCATATTTATCTTACTACTGACTTACAAGGAAACACCGAGATATTGCATAGGTATGTTAATAATGGTAAACACTTTTGAGCACGCCAACTATTTAATACATGGATTGCGGATGTGTTACAAATAAATAAATTACCTGCACTTCTACAGAATTGTTACTGCTGTCACTAGCAATAGTTGCTCTTATTCTGAGGCAACAAATGAAGTCCTTTTTCTGATAAAAGAGTATTTCAGCAAGAATATTTTTGGACTTGTTTAAAACAAAGTCATGAATGTGTTGTCACTATATTTATCAATACATGCAATGCAATATCGCAAAAGAATCAATGTTTGACAACAAAATGAACCTGATATAGGCAATTTTTAGCACAAGGCAATTTTCAAAGTAGATTGGGAAAAATACCTAAACAAAAACTCCTGTCCACGGTGTTCACTTTTCCCGATGGGTGACATTTCGCGGGGGACGGACACGCTACTCTAGCGGTGTTTGGCGAACATCCGAAATCGTAAATAAAGCGTTTAGATGATCAATACTAATAACTGTTATGGTGCTAATCAATGCAATTGCCCTTTTTAACAACAAATATCGAGTTTCAAAGAAACCAAGTGAGCTGTATTAAATCATTTTTTACTTGTGTCAGACATTATATACTGTCCGAATTTACGTACTGCATCAGTATGTTACGACACTTGTGTGCAGTCAGTATACAATAAATAATTGTTTCAATAATGAAGGAACTGAAACAGCGCAACAGTAATGATACAGTGTGTTTAAATTATATTTTATTAAGAGCAAATGTCAATGCCAAATAATTCGTGGGATACCATTTATTTCATGTAGAAGTTGTAAGCGAAAATAACTGTACACAGGGCTTTTTTTCCTGATTTTGTGAAGCGGCCCTGGCCCCCTCATTTTGTGAAAAATGAGTCGCGAACTTTACAAAATTGTGAAAAAATTAGTTGCGAACTACTGAAAATTGTGAAAAAAATGAGTCGTGAATTGTACAAACTGTGAAATTCAGAAATCAATGAATAAGTATAGTACAAGCATGTTTAACACTTAAATATTATGAAAATGTTCTTAAATAATGTAATAAAATCATATCTTCCTTGTATGAATAGTATATTCAGGGGTTTCACTGGCCCCAAAAAAGTTGTGCAGCTTTATCGCGGTGTGAAAACTGCAAGTTATTCCGACTTTATTAATAAGAACAATAATTTAAAGAACCTTACTACATTAATGAATGATGGTATTGACTGTATTTCTTTATTACTTTTAAAATTATGTTAATAAACTTAATTAATACATAAATAACAACAAGTACCTTTATAAGTCTTAATAAGCTTTATTTTTATATAAATAACTTGTTTCCACTTGATAAACCAGATAACCAACATAACATAATAATGTTAACAATAATGTAACAGTATCCTGCATAAATGTATTGGAATTATTTATTGAAACCTAGAATTACACAAATGTATATCATCTGAAAGAAAAAATGAATAAAAAATCAGAAAATAAAGCATCTTAATTCAAATTGCTATACAGTTAGTAACTTACATTTGGTCATTTGGACATGTTATGAATCAACTTCTGTTTATTATCATATTTCACAAATTCTAAAACAACACATATTGTTAAAAGGTTTTCTGTTATCTGTGGTGGTTGATTTCCAGGTCCAATTAAATGAACATTTTTCACATCTATTTCTTGACTGAAAGACACAGGATAATTGCAACCATTCATTCTTGTTGTCTGAAATAATACAAAACATATTTTTACAAACTATCAACAACAAATCAACATATAAATATCACTATATTTAGATGTCCGAATTTTAACATATCGAAATATAGTACAACGAGTGAAAGAACTACTTTTGATTTCAGAAAAAGTTGGTATCTTAATTAAAATATATTGTTCCCAGAACATTATAATACTGAAACTGTTAAACATGTTCATGTGAATGGATCACAGTTATACTTCATTTGAACCAATATTTACATTAATTGCAAACGGATAAAATATAGAAAGACAAGTATCGCTCTCGGTTACCAATGACAATGCTTCATTTGCATAAAAAAAATCAAATTACTTCCCTCATAATTTAATCCATGTCCGTTTTAATTGTGCATTGTAAAAACACTTACCCTTCTGTAGAAGCTTCGGCTTTTTTATGGTTATCCTGAATTTCAATAAATCTGGATTATTTGGTGTGTGTTTTAAAAATCTTTTTTGCATAGTACCGCGGGTTGCCTGACACTATTTTGTTTGGATAATGATGAGGTTGATCGGCCGCGCGTAAACTGATATGCACCGGTTTCAAAATTTTAATCGATTCACGTTTGTAGTCGATTGAAACAACGACGTAATTTTAACGATTAGTAAACAAAAATTGTGAAATCGAAATGAAAAACGGTGAAACGAAACTTAATTTTAAATTGTGAAATGTCCGTTTTGACAGTTTTGAGCACAAAATGTCCGTTTTTTTTTTAAAATCGCGGCCGTATTATATTGAATTGTCCGTGTCCGAGAATTGTGAATTGTCCGTGTCAAAATGTCCATCCACGGCCAGTCTAAAAGAAGGAATAAAAGCCCTGGTACATGACGCGTGCAAACCGGTCAGGTGATTTATGCATGTTGTAATACAACTGTCCTGATTGGGCGCTTATTTTATCAGATCTTTGAACAAGAGCACCGCATAACAGGTGCCACGCTCGGCTGCGAAAGCTTGTCAGAATTATTTTTTTTCAGAGGTCACAGTGACCTTGACCTTTGACCTAGTGACCCAAAATGGGTGTGGCATGTAGAACTCATTAAGGCTTATCTACATATGAAGTTTCAAAGTTGTAGGTGGAATAACTTTGATTTGAGAGGCAATGTTGGGATTTTTGTTAAAGTTTTATATTAAAGGTCACAGTGACTTTGACCTTTGACCTAGTGACCCAAAAATGGGTGTGGCATGTAGAACTCATCAAGGTGCAACTACATATGAAGTTTCAAAGTTGTAGGTGGAAGCACTTTGATTTTAGAGCCTATGTTAAAGTTTGATATAAGAGGTCACAGTGACCTTGACCTTTGACCTAGTGACCCAAAAACGGGTGTGGCGTGTAGAACTCATCAAGGTGCATCTACATATGAAGTTTCAAAGTTGTAGGAGGAAGCACTTTGATTTTAGAGCCAATGTTAAGGTTTTAGCACGATGCCTGCAGCGGATGTCGGACGAGCTGGCTATGACAATAGCTCGGGTTTTATCCGAAAACAGCCTTGCTAATAAAATCATATGCCGATATTCAATTGATACTTTCGCAGTACAAGTATATGGGATTATCGAGTAATGGATAAAGATGGGAGAAGTTGCATGTATGCGATTGCGACAGTTGACACATTTGTATCGGGGAATCCAGATACTCGGGATAATACGATTACTACAATTAGTTATGAGTTCTCCATGGCTTCGAACTGTTAATTGCATAATCAAACACGCAATTATCACTCCTCCAGGTGCAGTATTCAACAGCTAGGTGCGAAGACCTGTTTTCTTTTATACGCTGCGTTAAAAAAGACAGAAAACACTGCCATGGGCAAGGGTGTGAAATACATTATTCATTATCACTTTTAAATGAAAGGGATCAATACGTTTATGTTCAATTATTTTATTTTTATTGAACATGATGAACACTGTGGTAGATAGTATGGGTCCGCGGTGATTCGCGGTGTTCGTATTAGGACATTTGATCTTAATACCCATCCCAGGGTTCATATTGGTTAGCGAACACAGTGAATTGAACACCGCGGCGAGTGGCGTTTGTGTAAGTACACGGTGCCTGTACTGTATATAGATAGAGAATGGCTAAAGAGCTATGGCAAACTGTGTGGAGGGCTTAACAAAATGGATTAATTTACCTTATTTGTCACAAGAAAAGATTGAAGTCAAACATAGGACAAGGTCAAGGTGGGGTCAGGTGATAGGGGGGACGAACAAACTGGCATCGGCAACCATTGTGCAAGTATCAACAGGAATTGACAAGCTGTTTTATGGCCACAGCTCACCTTTGACCTGTACATGTGACCTTGACCTGTAAGTGTGACCTTGACCTTTGAGGTAAGGGGACAGGTGGTACACATGACATATTTTCTAACGAGTCTTTACAAGTTCAGAAAATCAAAGGTAATCATTTAAAAATGCCTGGTTAGATTTGGCAATTATTAATAATTATTGAACTTGGCCTAAAATGTATGCTTATAAACATTTTCATAAATTCGGGAGACAATCTGATGCTTAACCTGTCACGGACAGAGAAAACAAAGAACTGATAGAACTACCATGTCCCCCAAGTTAAGTGGCAAGGGCCATAATATTATTTTTGAGTCAATTTTTAAACATTGTACTGATATGAAGCAGGGTTAAGGACACAACTGGACACAAGATAACAAGCAATTGTTTACAGACCCAACAATAATTTAATATGTAAACATGAAAAACATAAACAACAACTGGTGATTCATGTAAATTCCATCTAAAGTTTTCTGATGTTTCCAGCCCCATGATGTGCAAGATATTGCTTACCGATACATCTACTAACATGATATTCTGGACACCCTACAGGTAAGTGCCCTGTACCGATACATCTACTAACATGATATTCTGGACAACCCAACAGGTAAGTGCCCTGTACCGGCACTCAGTTCTCTGCACCCATCACCAGAAAACCAATCAAAACAGTAAACTCATAAGAACCACAAACAATGTGTAAGTAATTAGCAGCACCAGCTATTGACTGATGGCATGTGGGAGGATTATGCATGTACAGTATCAGAGGCACATACCCTGAGATTCCAGGAAAAAAGAATTCATGTCAGGCATAAATAAGCCGCGTTCTGAGAAAACTGGGCATAATGCATGTGCGTAAAGTGTCGTCCCAGATTAGCCTGTGCAGTCCACACAGGTTAATCAGGGACGACACTTTCCGCCTAAACTTGATTTTCTATAAGGAGTCCCAGACTTACTTGAAACTAAAAATACAATAAAAGCAGAAGTGTTGTCCCCGATTAGCCTGTGCCAACTGCACAGGCTAATCTTGGACGACACTTTACGCACATGCATTTAGCCCAGTTTTCTTAGAACGCGACTCAAATATACATGTATCAAGT
This sequence comes from Dreissena polymorpha, assembly GCF_020536995.1. Taxonomy (NCBI): domain Eukaryota; kingdom Metazoa; phylum Mollusca; class Bivalvia; order Myida; family Dreissenidae; genus Dreissena; species Dreissena polymorpha. The sequence continues at coordinate 31,450,499 of NC_068358.1, read as the reverse complement.
CATCAGCCCAATGGCTAGATTTAAGGCTTTTACAATGCAATAAACATGCATTTTCCTGGCATATCTATGGCCCGTCTGTTAAATGAACACATTCCGGGTAATATCCCAAAGTAAAATGTTACAAGAGATGTTTTTGTCAGAAACAAAATGTCCCCTATTGCGCCGCTTTGAAGCCATATATTTGACCTTTGACCTTAAAGGACGACCTTGACTTTTCACCACTCAAAATGTGCAGCTCCATCAGATACACATGCATGCCAAATATCCAGTTGCTATCTTCAATAATGCAAAAGTTATTGCAAAACTTTAAAGAAGGTTAAAATTTTTGGACACACACATAATGAATGCACATACAATGACAGACAGACAGACAGGCAGGCAGGCAGACAGACAGACAGGCAGGCAGGCAGGCAGGCAGGCAGGCAGGCAGGCAGGCAGGCAGGCAGGCAGGCAGGCAGGCAGGCAGGCAGGCAGGCAGGCAGGCAGGCAGGCAGGCAGACAGACAGACAGACAGACAGACAGACAGACAGACAGACAGACAGACAGACAGACAGGCCAAAAACAATATGCCCCGGATCTTTTGATCTGGGGGCATAAAAAAAATCATATTTGCTTTTTTTTCCCAATTTCAAAAACAAAAGTTTGTTTTTGCTTAACAAAGAAGTGCCTATTGATTGTTACATGTATAATATCTCAAATTTTCAAATTTATTTCAAATATGCAGTTTGCACAGGCTAATCAGGGACTACACTTTCCACCTACACTGGATTTTTGCTAACAAGAGACTTTCTTAAACAGAAAATATGATAATAAAAGCGGAAAGTGTCGTCCCTGATTAGCCTATGCAGACTGCACAGGCTAATCTGGGACAACACTTAACGCACATGCATTTAACCCCTTTTGACCGAGCATTGCTCATATTCCTTTACTTTTTGAAAGGAAAACAGTATAATAGTAAACCAAATCAAAGCCTATTGTACTGGTGTTTATTAAACACCAAAGTTCACCACAAATCTCCTCCAACTTCTTACCAGTTAAATCGTCTCAATATATTGAGCTTGTTATTTAATAGATCTTTTGTTATAACGCTGACATTCATGCATCTAACTTCTTCTGTCATAACATGAACATTAGTTTACGCTAACAAAAAGGTCAAAATTCCCAAGCAAAAGCAAGAATAATTTCAATTGAACAATTTAACTTAGGAAAATATAATTTATGTAACCAGTAAAATATGCATGATTGTTAAGAGTTTCAAAATGGTCTCACTGAAGTTTCAAGCAATAACTATTCAATTCAAATCAACCAATGAACACAAATTAACCCATTTATGCCAAGCGTTTAGAAAACAGGCCTAGGCACACAGTGTAGACCCAGATGAGACGCCACATGATGTGGCGTCTCATCAGGGTCTGCGCTGTTTGCTTTAAGGAATTGCTGTAAGAATTATTCTAAATATGGAAATTAATATACTAGATATCCCTAATTTTGGAAATAAATTGATCCAGTTTAGAAGGGTGGGAGAGTCCACTAGGCATACTGGGTTAACAGCACAACACACTGCACAGTCAAAAAGCCCTTTGAGCAAACCCACAGATCATAACTCTAATATGATAACCTGCAGGTAATATTATGATCGCATTCTGCGAAAACTGGGCTTAATACATGTGCGTAAAGTGTCATCCCAGCAGTCCGCACAGGCTAATCAGGGACGACACTTTCCGTCATCCCTGATTAGCCTGTGCACCTAAACTTGATTTTCTATAAGGAGTCCCGGACTTCCTTGAAACTAAAAATACCATAAAAGTGTTGTCCCTGATAAGCCTGTGCTGACTGCACAGGCTAATCTTGGACGACACTTTACGCACATGCATTAAGCCCAGTTTTCTCAGAATGGGGCTCTTATAATCTTGATTGTGAAGAAAACTTGCATGTCAAGAAACATGGCAAACTAGAAACCAGTTCAAAGTTCACAGTTCATTGCACATGTCTTGCTGATATTAACATTTATCTGATTTAGAACCAACATGCTGTGATCAACCTGTAATTAATCAATTGCAACTGTTAATTCGTAATTATAGGAAACTAAAAATAGTGCTTCTCTGATACTGTTATCAAACAGTTGATTGTATGAGTAAACAAGTGAACACCAGAACATGGTACAGAGATTAGATACACAGAGAATTGTTCTGTTTCTTTAATCTCAAAGCTAAATCTAGGGGTGTAATATGGACAAAATACAAAATAATATCAAAACAATATGTCGAAGTAAAATAATTTGTGTTTAAGATGACATTTTGTGCCATGAATTTTAAAATACCAGAAAATAATCCTCTGATTAATAACAATATCAAAAGTGGTCCTTGATGGCCTAAATCCTGAATTCAGGAATAGTCCTGAACTTTGACACCCCTGCTTCTAATACTACATTCCAATTGCATGTGCAATAGATTTGTTTGCATACACTACTAGCAGTGCTCCATCTAGGATTTGAAAAGGGCAGGGGGGCTTTTTTGTCAAAAGGGCACTTTCGACGCGCAGTATTTTGTCAAAAGGGCACGTACGAGCGCGTGGGTGTTTCTGGAATGCTTCCTATTGCATGTTAATTTATATGTTATAAATAATTGTATTATTCCCATTATTATTAAACCATTCAAATATAATGTCTACAATGAGGATTAAAGTAATTACAATCTAATAAGAGATTTATGAATAATCATATGTGTAAAAAAAAAAAAAAAAAAAAAAAAAAAATTTTTTTTTTTTGGGGGGGGGAGGGGGGGGGGGGCAGGGCGGAGACAGGGCGGAGATTCGGGGGGGCAGGGCGGAGGTTCGGGAGGGCAGGGCGCGGCGCCCTTCGATTAAGGCCTAGCTGGAGCAATGACTACTAGGCAACCATTTTACATCAACAGCTCTTAAATTCTTTCTGTGACTTAAACATATTGTTTTGCCCTATACATTAATATGAGTAAAGTGCACAATCTTACATAAGATTAACATGCTGATAATATGTACATTGTACAAAGCAGTGGATATGCACGATTTTGTCAAATATTTATGAATTTATATAAAATGTGTAAAAAAACTTATTACACATATATTTCACTATAAATTAAAATAAAAGTTAAGAAGAACATGTGTCGAAAAATGCGAAATAAGCCAGATATTTAATTCTGAAATCAAAGATGTCTGTACAGTCGAATTCGCCAGTATATTTATCATGTATGTACCATGTGAATCTAAATTTAGTTTTACGGATTATTTTAATTTCATGCAACTATATCTATTCATACAACACACTTACACTAACCCCGGTCTTTATACAAAGACGAATGCTTTGGTTATTGGGCCCAATAAAAAAAAGGTCCGTTTCTCCTTGAAAAAAAAAAACAGGGTCGGTAGGTAGGATTTTTTTTCCAAGTACTTTAGTGGAAGGCTACTAAAGCTTATAATAAGAAATACATGTATATATATGCTTTGTTTGCTTGATATTACATCTTATATGAACGAAAATGAACAATTTTTTTTCTTTTTTTTTCTTGGCAACCCCAATAAAAAGTTGAGGGTCGGCGCCGATTCGTGAGACACGGTCGGGCGACCGGAAACGGACCTATTTTTTTTGGCCTTGTGGGAAAATTTGTACGAAATATCTTCGTCAAAATCGGCTTGGGGCGCTTATTTGTCTTTGCTGCATTTTATGAAATTCGTCTTCAATGTCAAAATTTTCTTGCCTATTTTGTGTTATTGTAAAATATTTTTATCAATATGTATGTTACAATTTAACACATCAAAATCGTGCATACCCAATATTACTAGTATTTTTATTGTAACCAGTTCATACACAGCAAATATAAAGAGGCCATATGATACATTTATAAGTTACAGGTATGTAAAAGGCATCAATTTTAAAATTGTGTCTTCGCTTTTACTACCTCAGTCATGCTTTTAAACCAGAGGCCCATAACCCTCTTTATTGCTTTTTTGTAATTATCCTTATTTGCTTTACCAAAACTTAAATAGGTAATGTGCTGCAGTGATTTTTTTTGCTCAAATTTACAGCCGATTTTCGGCTGCTTCCCAATCGCAGAAATACACGTTTTTTCCCAAAAATCTGACCAAAATTTCCCCAAAAAAGCCCAACTTCCAAAAAAAAAAAAAAAAATTTTTTTTTTTTTTTTTTTTTTTAGAAAGAAGTCTCATATAACTTAATTATGATTTCTTAAATCTAGGTCTCAACTTTATTTTTAAACATCTTACAAAATATATAACTTGAATTCAGTCATTTTTGTCCATAAATCATTCCCAAACTTGCCACTTTTATTGATTAAAAAAAATCCCAATTTGACCCGACTCCTTTTCTAGGAAACTCCCTGAACATGAACTTAAAAACAATATCACTTCTGTTACTTATAATCCTATTTATAATGCTTAATTTTTCCCAATTTCATGGTTTATCGCGCTATTTTTCCCAATTTCACGGTTTATCCCGCTAATTTTCCCAATTCAAATGGCACAGGCTGTAACAAATTAAAGCAAAAAAAATCACTGTGCTGTGATACCAGCATTTGTATGGTCTCTGTCAGAAGTTGCTGACGCTATGATTAACTGTAACTGAGCCTACCAGACGGTGTAGTTGGCCGGGTTGAGTTTTGCTGCATCCTTCGTCAACTCCAGGGCACGGTCACTGACCTCATTGCGGGCAACTACAGCTCGAAAGTAGTCGTACACGTCACGAACTGGAACGATATATAAAGCTTCAATTAATCTGTGATCATACCATAATTTCTGATCTCTTTAGAGACATTCGGGGTCAGTTAGATATATATATTTTAATATATGGAATATTTATACAGCCATGTAACATTAAATCATCTAATATAATTTTAGAAAAGTCAATATGAGGTGTTAAATGAATGTCAATAGTCTTGCTATATGCATAACAAATACATTATATTATTTAAATGGTTATATGTTTTGTTTACATAGTTCATGTAAGGAAACTGCAGTGATTCAAAACACGATATTCATAATTGAAAATATCTCCAGCACAAGCTGGTAAACAGACTGGTTTCAGCCTATCAAAATATCTCCAGCACAAGCTGGTAAACAGACTGGTTTCAGCCTATCTTTATATGCATGCAAAACAAGTCCATATATATCTTATATCTTTTTCTTTTACTTAACTTTCAATAGTCTTTTCAAAAGAAATATATTTAATGACATATTCACTACGTGTATCTTACCAACTAAGAATGTTTTAATATATTACATCTATTTAATAAGTCATCATTTTACCAAAGAATGATTTAATATATTAAATCTATTTCAGAAGTCATCATTTTGTATTTGCAAAGTAATCCAGTTAGTTACATGTCAAGAAATCATTGATGTCAAGGGATGCAGGGGATATTTAAAGTATCATAAATTAACATAAGGATTTCCGATGCTCTTTATAATGCACCAAGGAAGTATCACTTTGACTTTAATTCTCAATTTAATTCCTCATTTGTTATTTAAGATTACAAAAACCACAATGAATCTTTCTGCGTCATTCATTTGAAAGCAAATGCATCTCTATTGTATGTGACAAATAATCGACTAGATTTAATTTCTAGACTTTTTGCACATGAAAACAGCCTGAATTTTAATTAACTTGCTTAAGAAACAGTTGCCACGGATGTCAGGTCATTGGGTTTCTAACATTATGACTGACATACAATAAAAAAAACTTATAACTTATATTCACTTAAAAATATCTCTTGCACCAGTCAGAAAAGCAAAATACTGTAAAATTATTTGTTAATTGGTCATAATATTTAAATAAGAACAGTTCCACATGCATGCACATCCTGTTTCATGATGTACGCATGTTTAATTGGTATTCCCCTTTCTCCAATGAATAACAAATACAGTATCAACCACCATTCACTTAATGACGTCTTAATGATGTCAACAGACACAAAGAAATTATGTGTTTACTCCAGAAAAATGAATAATGTTTGAGTAGCTGGAATTCTTAAACACATTTATCTAGTGTTTTTCCCAGGAGGGCAAAGGGGCATGGCGCATTACTTTCAAAAAGGGCATTTTAGCGCGCAGTTTAGGCAAAAAAGGGCAAAAACGTTCCGTGAATACCTGAATTAGGAAGAAACATGTAATCGCATCAGAGGCAGTTGTGGAAAAAAATATAAACAAGCACATTTAATGGTAATAGATGTAGTTAACTTACAATGAGTTATATTAATATATTTACCTTGCAATCTACATTTAAGTTCCATGCTGTTTCAATAAACTGTACAACACGACAAACATAATAAAGCAATATATGCATATGAATCTGATTATACACAGATCCACTAACATATAAATGAAACCATGTTTGTCTTATCCCATTTTCTAACAATAATCTTGAAAGATGTTTAAAATAACATTGCGAGTAAATTGATCGCTAACAATATGCAAACACTCGTTTCCGTGACATACATCCACCAAGTAGATTACAAATAAATAAATAATGTTGTTGCTATCTAAAACATTTTTATGCATCGTTGATTATCACAGACATTTCATTAATTCCTTCTCAATGTATAATCTCCATCGTTAATTCCATCGTTTACGACGTTATTTGCCATTTTTGCCGAGTCACAATTTCATTCTGTATAGTCCGCCATGTCGATAAAATGTCAAATGATGTAAGCGACAGGTGCGCATAGCAACGTTAAATCGTATACGCGATTCGCATTTTGTTAAATTAGTATACGTCTCAGTAATTATTTCAATAATTAGATCTAATTATCTTAAAGACGAAAACGATAAAGAATAAATTTGTTTGTGATTTTAAATGTAATTATGCGTAAAAATATATGTTTTGATATAACTGAATAATGCATGCAATGCACAATTGCCACGAGAATAACATCGAGTTTTTCATCAAAAGTCTCCGAAGTAATGATTTTATCGTGGAGGAGTGCACATTTCCGACCGAAAAGTGCGCTTGGTATAACATAGCCTTTGGCATTTTAGACCACGGATCCGCTACCATTATCGATTGATACTGACTCGAGGTTATTCACGCATGACTAATTCACAGCTTTAGAGCAGTCAGTAAGACCTACCTATAAATCGAGCACTGTAATAGATTAAATCTGCTCAATTTATATAGTCGATTAGATGTTGACGTCTCTCGAGTAAATTAAGCACAGTCGGAGTGTCACAGACAATCAAGGAAGCTGATTTTGCGGACCAAGTTAGATCGTAAGGCAATAAAGATGTTATTGATAAGGGCCCGTGGCGTAATTTGCCTTTGAAAAAAGGGCGCGTGGCGAAATTTGCCTTTGAAAAAAGGGCGCGTGGCGATCCGGGAGGGCGGCGTGGCTTTTAGCCACGCTAAAATGGCCTGGGAAAAACACTTATTTATCTTTTATATTGGACAAGCTTGCTTTCAAGAATGTTAGAAGTTTTTAATAATTGTTCATTAGTTTTAATTAGGCGGCCACTAAGTTATAGGGAGTTGGATTGGTTAGATTTTTCTGAAAATCCAAGGCTAGTAGATGAGGCTCTAGCCAGTGACAGTAGTGACGAGGTAGAATACGCTGAGTGGGAGCCCAGGTCCCCACACTTGAGATTGATAAATACTACTTTAGTTCAGAAGGGAGACGCTGGCGCTCAGGACCGGTTGAAGGCCGAGCTAGTGACGGAGATTTTTCTAAGCTAGAGGCAGTTGTTACTCAATGGGCAAAGCATCACGGAGATGGAGCGAGTTTACAAAACCCAGTTTACAAAACATTTGGCCCCCAAGCGTGTGTGGTGGTGATAGGCCTGCCCAAACCGTTTGATGTCACTGATAACGCATCTAGCCTCCACAACCACCCAAGTCAGTAAGTTTTCCCCAGGGAGGACCCCGTAAACAGCTTCTATCTAGGCCATGTAGTCCTGTTTCTGTTTCATCAGAGGCCCCTTTTACAGCCCTTTTGTCACGTATGCACAAGAGCGAGGTAGACTGTCATGAAGTGCAGCAGATATCCAGTGAAACTCCCATGGAGGGGACGCAACCACATCCTGTCCCCAACAATCTTCCAGTTCTGAGTAACCCTCCTGCCCTTAGTTACCCTGATACAGAGGGATCGGAAGGTTCTTACCAGGCTGCCAAAGAGCCTGCTATATGATAGATGGAGCAATTGGTGTGTTTTTAGGGGCAAGTTTGAGCGTTACCCCAAGATGCAAGATTGGTCTGACGCAGAATGCGCTGATTGCCTTGGTTGGTGTTTGACAGGTAAGGTGGTTGACTTCTTTGCGTTGCTTACCAAAAGGAGGGGGACGGTACCTTACACAGAGCTTATGCAGCGGCTGCAGGAGCCCTTTGGCGCCAGGGAGCTACCTTCCACTGTGCAGGGCCGTTTCCATATTACCCAACAGGAAGAAGGCGAGTCCCTAGACGATTGGTCAGATTGGGCACTCAAGCAAGCAACCGCAGTGTTTCGTGATCTGCCCTATGCATACTCCACTGAGCAAGCAATGACAAAGTTTTGTCAGGGTTTGTTTGACAAGGAGGCCGGCAAGAATGTAAGCCTGCAGTTACGCACATTGATGGATGAATGGGTGTGATTATTCCCAGGAGGATAAGTGTGAAACTGTAACCTGGAGCCTGTGGCTGTGTATTTGCCCTGGAGGATTAGCTTGTGTGTTTACCAGGAGGATTAGTGACATGTAGCCGATGACAGTAGACGTGAGTTTCTCTCGAGAACGCGGCTGACGATTTGTGCAAACCTGACGAGGATTCCATTTTGTAAAAGGTAAGTAAGTGTGAATTGCATTTGTCTTTGCTAATTGCGGCTTATGGTGTAATTGACCAATCCATGAAGAGTTAACCAGAGAAACAGTATATCACCATACGACAGAAGCATTACTTGTTTTACACATGACAAATTCCTAAATTAACTAAGTTGAAATGCAGATTCATAACCGCCTGATCTTATTTGGTCAATATCACATAATGACATTGCAAAGCAAGCTAAGTTAGCACAATATTTACATTATATTTACATAAATAAAACATGAGATTTAATACATACTGTAAGCTTAAGTAAAATAACTGATATACTATATACAGTCAAGTTACCATTACTGAATCAGTAGCGTAATAAAGTTGTTCCGGTGAAAAGCAATAAATGTATTGAGACTTCTTTTACACCAGTTTGATCAAATATTACCTTTGCTTACTTATTCAGCACATAGTCTTATTTTTAAACGCAGCCACGGAGTGTATATTGACAGGAGATGAATCGAGTATTTGACCCTTACTGTAGTAAATTCAATCTTATGCAAAAACTATTCATCCGATTTTATTGGTTTGTACGTTATCGTGTTGCTTATTAATTCCTCTTTCAAAAAAATATAACTTTTATTATATTCCCGTTGTTATTAATGGATTTATAGCGAGTTAAACACAAGAAATACACATTTTATGTTTTACCACCGCGCGTTTTAACGTGTTGTGGCTATCGATCTTTTACAATCAGCGTACAGCGAAGCGCCGAGGTTATACATTTTGATGTACCCACTCACGTCTTTTGTTAAATTATAGTTCCATTTCTCGGCCGATTTTGACAAATAATATATCATTAGAAAGCTTACGTTACGTAGTAAACAGATATATAAATATATATTAAGTTTTTCTTCTGATTTCGACAGCCCGGCGAGTTATAACTTTAACTTTTGCAAATATCATACCGTTTTGGAGTTTTAGAATCTAGATTTACGGTTGACATGTTTGTACTTAATACCAATTTGTAGCGTTTATATTTAGAGTTCAGTTTTAAAAATTACATCTTGCTTAGGAGAATAGAATTCTGTATACGATAGAAAAAAAAATTGTTTAAAAACGAAAGTAATTAAGGAATGAAGGCGGGAAAAAGTAGCGCGCGTTCCTAACGCACTGAACTGATGCTACGGTCTAGGCGATTATGCTTTTGTTTAGAAACCGGCCATTGAATTTCCTTTGCCATATTATTATATTTTTATGGAATATATTGTAGTATTTTGTTCACGAAACATATCAATAAAACTTATTATAAATGAATCTTAATCAATTTACGATTTCATCTCTTGTTTATAACACAGAAAGGGTTTTAAATTTATGATGAAACAGCGTATATAGCGGACCCTCTCGATATTATTCGGCTTTGCATGCATACTTGAAATAAAATGGGTGTCAAAAACATTCATCGTTTGCTGTTTATTATCAACAAGGTAATTATGTATAATTATTTGAAATGTTATTTACCTTAAATTTTCAATTTATTAAAGATTCTTGAAAATCACGGTCGGTGTTACGCGGGTCATTTCGTATTTTGACATCAGGGCATCATGTCCAACTATTCAAAATCAGATTTTTTTCACCGGGACGATGACGGCTTAGATTTAGACAGGCAGACAGATAGTTTGTTCAGACTTATACAACAGTACATCTTCTTCAACTCAAATATATAAATAATTTTTAGACGAATTGTTAGGTGATTACACACATAGCAGCGATGATTCTGAGAATGTTGCCATGTTTCTTATCCGTGTAATCTAGAGTCCATGGTTTGAGCATTTTTATCGCGGTGTTCAATAAAAGATATCTCAATAATCTTGTTTATTGATAGATCTGTGGTTTTATTGCCCCTGTGTTCAGCACAAACCAATTATCTTGTTATGATCAGATACTGTGCCGACCAATACTTAATAACACTATGGTGTCATACGCCACAGCAGGGACCTATACTTGTATATTGGTCCCTAACCACAGGTGGCAATGTCTGGTCAGTTTACACTTTTTATGATACCTCCATGTCTTCTCGTGGTATTAGTGGTCATTTCTTGGAGTAATGTAACGCCAAATACTCAATTTTGCGTTTATAAGATATGTAGCGTATTGAAAACATGTATAGTCATCTGCCCATACAGATTGCCATAAACTAAATACTGTATAGATGTCAGCCAGCTTAATCATAATAATTATAAGTGCTTAATACCTATACATGTACATTTTAAATATTTAAAAAATCTAATACTTAACATTTAACGTATTTAGCGGGTACCAGTAAAAAACTCCGTCATTTTGTAGTCCTATAAAGAGTGTATGGTAGTGTACGGAACAACATAATTAAAAACAGCATTCTCATTTGACCACAACGGGGTTAAATAATCTTTCCGAAAAATACAAATAATACAGAGTTTTAATTTAGAATTCTATATATTTATAACTCTGTTAACTTATAAAGATATTTCAATATACATGCATAGACAGTTGACCGTGATTTTCAAGAATCTTTAAATAATTTTAATTAATTGATAATTTATGGTTAATAACATTTCATATAATTTTACATAATTACCTTTTTGATAATAAACAACAAACGATGAATGTTTTGACACCCATTATATTTGAAGTATGCAAAGCCGAAAAATATCAAGAGGGTCCGCTATATACGCTGTTTCATCATAAAATTATAACACCCTTTCTGTGTTATAATCAAGAGCTGAAATCGTTAATTTATTAAGCTTCATTAATACTTAGCTTTATTGATATGTCTCTAGAACAAAATATTTCAATATATTTCATAAAAAATATAATAATCATGGCAAAGGAAATTCAATGGCCGGTATCTAAACAAAGGCATAATCGCCAAGACCTTAGCATCAGTTCGGTTCGTTAGGACCGCGCGCTACTTTTTTCCGCCTTCATTCCTTACTTGTTTTCATTTTTAAACCATTTTTTTCTCTATCATAAACATAATTCTATTCTCCTAAGCAAGATGTTATTTTTAAAACAGAACTCCAAATATAAACGCTTCAAATCGGTATTAAGTACGAACATGTCAATCGTAAATCTAGATTCTAAAACTCCGAAAACGGTATGATATTTGCAAAAGTTAAAGTCATAACTCGCCGGGCTGCCGAAATCAGAGGAAAAACTTAATATATATTTATATATCTGAAAACTACGTTGTAAGCTTTCTAATGATATATAAATTGTCAAAATCGGTCTAGAAATGAAACTATAATTTAACAAAATACGTGAGTGGGTACATCAAATTTATAACCTCGGCGTTTCGATAAAAGATCGATAGTTACGACACGGTCACGTGACTTAGACACAACACGATATTTGGCGTAACGGTCCCGTTTCTTATCCGTGTAATCTAGAGTCCGTGACGCAGCCAAATGTATTTGTGATACCTTGTTTATGCCACAGACTTCATGCATTAACGGATCAGTTGTAGCCATAACGGATCACGTGATCGAAACCACTCGGGAGCATCTAACTTGCAATTTGAACTGGCGAAACACGAACTGTGTTGATTACAATGACCAATTAACATTTCCAGTTATAAATTATATTCATATTTTGTAATTGTTTTGTATATGGGATCTTGTATATGACGCATGGTGTTCTTGTGTGAATTATCTATTGAAAATCCTAAAAATATCGAAAAGATATGGGCATCTTATAAACCATGTAAATTGTTTGAATCATATCAAATCATAGATAATTTATTGTTAGAATCAACAATATCTGCATATATTTTAATAGTATTTATTATCAATATGCATATTATTATCACGCTTGATCCGGTATTGCCTTAATTCTTCATGTTATTTAAGGTGTTGCAAAATATTAAACACAAATCAAAACTGACATGGACTTTTTCAGGCAAAAAGACTACTAAATGGCCTTTAAATTAATGCGTAAATGTTTTTGTTTCCAACAGAGTTATAGCATGTGACCGCGAAAAATGTTCAACCTTTGGAAACAAGATGGAAGTAAACACAGTGTTATATACATGTCAGCAAAACATAACGAAATGTTTGACAAAGAGTAGCTCCGATTACAACTCAATCAATGCGTTTTAAAGAACATGCAATGAAGATGCTGTGTGCAAAATATCATCTAAAAATGTCAACTTTTTATTGCAATACGCAGTCTTGAACATCAAAGTGATCCGCTATGGGTAATGATCCGGTAATGGTAACTTGACTGTATATAAATCTACACATATCTAAAATAATTATTGTGTTGCAACAAAACAAAAAAAATAATACGAAGGGATAAAATGCCAATGGCCATGGTAGACAGTGTAACCTAGCTATCACAACAACATTGATCAAAACACAGGAATCAAATGTAAACACTTACACTTATCAGAATATGCAATCTGGACGACAGGGTGTGGTCCGTCATCTTGTGGGACCGGCTCTACATCACTCCACTCACCCCGTTCACAATACGGGGTCCAACTCTCACTACTTTCATCGGAACTAGAATCCGACATTGTTGTTGACCAACAAAAATACCGCGAGAGAGCGTGCTGCCTAGCGGACAATCTCCACGCAGAGTTGTCGTTCCAAGCTCACCGTCTTGCAAAGCGGATAATGGGCGGTTGTCGGCGTTTTTATCACTATCGAGTTTAGCAAGCCAAAAAAGTGAAAACGAAAGATTGTTCTATTTTCTTTATATACAATAAAAACATGAAAATGAGATAAAATTTATGTTAGCGTTATTTAAGTGGTTTTGACTACCGTAATTACTTTAAGTTTTAGGTCACTATAAGTTTTATATTATACTACCGTAATTACTCAAGTGTTCGGTCACTCAAAGTTTTATATTAATACAAAGTTAATTTGAATGATTATGAAAATTAATTAAGTATATTCACAGAATATCTCTAAATTTCCCGACACTGTTAATATTTACATGTCGGCCAAGCAAAAATGTGTCCGAAAACTTGACTAATTATGGTACATGAATTTCGATAAGGTCACATTTTTTACACCCGTCCTTGCTCTGTTAACACTGTCTGGTCTCGTGTTATTTTAGAGTAAGAAAGCCTGAACAAATCTCCCCATCATTAAGGATTCTTGATAAGTCTAATGTTTCTATGCATCTTTATTAACCTATAATAAGGGAGATATCTGAAACATAGTTTTGCCAACTGTTAAACAGAATGAAATGATAAAGAGCAATACATTGACAAATAATCATATATATATATATTTTTTTTATTAATTGTGTGTACATGTAAGTGTGCTGTTGATTTTAAATTAATAAGCGAAATATTGTTATCAAGGGACATTCATGTATACGGTCAATTGAACTGAATAGAGCTATAAATTTATCATAAATAATTAACAGCGCTTTAAAAAATCATTAACAAACATACTCATATTTGAACTTAAATGTCTCAATAAGTAATAATCTGAAACTAACGATATCGTTGCAAATCATATGACTGGTTGTGTACCGCTTTTTAAAAAACCGAAATATGATGTATGGTAAAGCATTAAGTAGGTCGGATTTAAAATCCATTGTCCAAGGTCCAAGATAAATGCTATTTACACTATAGTACTTGTCCTCATTAGAATCCAAAAATAAAATAAGATTTCACTTCCTGGATAAATACCCCCCCCCCCCATCTAATAATCCTAAATAATCCGACAAAACATTCATGCACACGTATATTATCTCTGTTGAAATGCTAAAAAGGATTTCATCTTTTACATCTTATGGAAATCGTATGTTAAAGACACGAAATATAACAATTATTATAATACCATGAATTACTATAAAGTAACCACCCATTAAGCTAAACATTGAGCAGTCAAACTTAATAGATTAACGTTCTTCGTAGTTTCTGTGTTTTTTGGCATTTGACCATCGAATTCATATTCAGGCCTCTCTCCTTTCGTTTGTAAATCGACGCTTTGTTCTAAAGAGGAAATGGTGTCATCGTCAACCCTCACACATCGCTGAATCTATGGCATATCATGCATTTCTGAGCAGGCTTTTATGTAATGAAGTCATCTATACAAGCATTTTGTTTGCACACGTCACTGGGTAATGCAAGTTACGCATTTTGCCCATGGAAGACCGTTCGCGTAATTGAATTGGTATCGTTGTTAATAAATTGAGAGACGCTAATGTGTAGTCCAGAAAATTAGCGTACTCAGTTTGGTAATAATTGTTTACTAAATTAAGAATATTCTTATATTTTCGTGAAGCCATAACTTTTTGTCTTAAAAAAGGTGTTCATCAGATACCGGTAAGCGTTTAATATGTATTTGCCGAAATATTAAATTTATTCAAATTGTATTTATTGTGCTACTATTCTATTATTTATGTCTGTCTTGTACACGGAGCGTATATTGAGTCATCTAGAGTCCGTGGTTTTGTACGAACAAATGTGCACACTTCCGCAAGTCAAACTTTACTTCATTTACAATTAAATATAATTAAAATGTGCTATAAGTGAACTCATCATTAAGTGTAAGATGATGATTGGAAACGTTGACATTACACCGCTTTTGCAACTTTTCCAGGAACGGCACGTGGCGTCAACGTCATAATGTTTTTGTTTGCTGTTGTTAATGTTGATACCTGTGGTCAAATAGACTGGAACCATTACATAGCGCATTCGTTTCACTCCCAATAAAATAAGATGTAATTATATGGTAGACTTTCTGACTTTGCAATATTTATTGTCATAAGATTTAAGATTAATTGATCATGCAATTCACACAAAATTATATATTTATGTCACTAGAAAACCATTTCATGTTACTGCTGTAATAAACTGACATAGTACCGGTATTTGACATTGCAAAGTCGGTGACCCATTATTAATTAGTGTTTGTCTTTTTCATGTGTTTCTTTCCGTTGTCTAATTGTATCTGTATGGATTGTAATTTGTTACCTTCAATGTATAAAGTGATTTAAGTGATTATCTTCTTCTTCTTCTTCTTCTTCTTCTTCGTTTATTGTACTATATCCCTCTCTGGGGCATTGTAGTACAAGAAAATGGTTAAAAATCGCTGTGTGGCGCAGTTAGAATAAAATAAGTTTTTAAAACTATTTACAAATTGATTGTGGCCTATTTCGGTGCCACCCCTTCCTTGAACGCTTCAAGACTGGGAGCCGTCACAAGGTGGTTGGACAGTTGGTTCCACAGTCTTGTTGCTGACGGGAAGAAGGAGTGTCGGAGGTAGTCGGTTCTGCAGAATGGTACGATGTATCGAATACTGCTGCCTCTAGGGGATGACATAGCAGGGCGGTTGTAGGGGTCAGACGGAATATCAATAAGGTTATTAATTATCCGGTACATCATGGTAACCTTAGATGTTTGGCGTCTCGCTTGAAGGGGCTGCCATCCGATGTCTGCTATCATTTGTGAGCTGCTGCTTGTGGTTCGGTAATCGATCATAAAATACAATTTACTGATGCAACTTTCGCTTTGTTTATCATTGAAATATTAAGCACTATAGAAGTTCATTTACTTTCAAAAATCATCAACCAAATAGTAATTAGGTTATACAAATACAATTAGTAGGTTGAAACTACGAAATAAAAATGCTGTACCTTATGGGACGGACACAAGTTTTATGTAGTACGGGATTTAGTAATAAAATATAATATTTGGTGCTTCTTTGCTAACACCGTACAAATCAAAATGGAGGAAACATCTGTCAAATGTCAACTTATTTTGCAGAGGAAAAAGTGATTTATAAAGGTTTGAAGTGAGAATAGAACTGTAAGAATAGAACAGCGCGAGCAAGTTATTTGCTATAGAACATTATTTTTATAAGACAAAATCATAACACGACCTTTAAAAGTGACAATGATGTTATTGTCTAATAATGCCTTATCCGTCTAAAGCATTAGAAGCAATTTGTTCATGACAATGACAGTTTGCTTTGTTAAATGTGTTCCAAAATTAAAGGTGTACAAATGTAGAAGCACTCATGGTCATTATTGGCATGAAAAGGCCCATCACTGAGTGCCTTTTTTTAATGTCAGCAAATCTTATATTAAGAAACCCCATTAGTTAGCATAATCAGCTTACAGTAGTTTACTTAATTTAGCAACAGACTTACAAGTTATTATTGGTATGTGCATTATGGTGCAGAGACACAAATGTTTCCAAACTGCACTCGTCCTGCAGGATGAGTGCATTACAATTTGCACTCGTCCTGCAAACACATGCACTCTTCCTTCAAATATGTGTGAAATAAAGATTGCTAAGGGCTGATATAAATAATTTTCTAAAAATCCCCACTTACAGTCAGGCCTTTTTCTGCCTTTCTCTCGGGTCCGATTCCCAGACCCATTCCCAATGCCAAATATGCATTTGTTTTCCCAATAATCATAAAAAAATCCCAATTTAAAAAAATAAAAGTTATTTTTTTTTTATGTCCCCCACTATAGTAGTGGGGGACATATTGTTTTTGCCCTGTCTGTTGGTCTGTTGGTTGGTCTGTTGGTTTGTTTGCGCCAACTTTAACATTTGCAATAACTTTTGCAATATTGAAGATAGCAACTTGATATTTGGCATTTTGAGTGATGAAAGGTCAAGGTCATCCTTCAAGGTCAGAGGTCAAATATATGTGGCCAAAATCGCTCATTTTATGAGTACTTTTGCAATATTGAAGATAGCAACTTGATATTTGGCATGCATGTGTATCTCATGGAGCGGCACATTTTGAGTGGTGAATGGTCAAGGTCAAGGTCATCCTTCAAGGTCAGAGGTCAAATATATGTGGCCCAAATCGCTTATTTTATGAATACTTATGCAATATTGAAGCTAGCAATTTTATATTTGAAATGCATGTGTATCTCATGGAGCTGCACATTTTGAGTGGTGAAAGTTCAAGGTCAAGGTCATCCTTCAAGGTCAAACGTCATATAGGGGGACATTGTGTTTCACAAACACATCTTGTTTTTGTTTTTTTTTAGAAAGAAGTGTCTTATGACTTATGATTATTAGACTCTATATCTAAATTTTATTTTTTAAACAACCTACAAAATATATAACCATAATTCATCATATGATTTTTATCCAAAATGACTGGAAAACCCCCTGCCTAAATAATGCTTTTGTCGATGAAAATTCTTCCCATTTGGAAGATTTCGCGACTCGAAAAATCCCAATTTTGCTAGGTACTTTTTCCCAAAATAGACAGAAAAAGGCCTGACAGTGAATGCAGTCGGATGGTTCCCTGTCATCATGGACCTGCAAAGTTTACACCAACAGTGACTTTTTTTACCTGCGAGTCCTGCGTCCTGTACTCACAAAACCTCTGGCGATGCAAAGTTTCCAATTATGCGAGTCCCAAAAATGTATTGAAATTTCTAAAAAAATAATATCATTTAATATTTGGACTCATTCTTTCAACTCGGTGTACTCATAGATTTGCAAGTTACCGAGTCCCAGGACTCTGATGAGAAAATTTGTAAAATATCACTGACCAAAAAGCCAATT
The DNA here is from genome assembly GCF_020536995.1 of Dreissena polymorpha. NCBI lineage: Eukaryota > Metazoa > Mollusca > Bivalvia > Myida > Dreissenidae > Dreissena > Dreissena polymorpha. Next base: position 31,432,203 of record NC_068358.1, on the reverse strand, counting down.
TTTACTTGGGACACAGTCTCACATAACAACACGCACCTGCTGTATGAAATTTACAATTAAAATTTCCGGTTCATTCTCGTTCTACTTTCGGAATAGATATGCTTTAAGAAAATGATTTTATTTAATGAAAAAGAGTCTTACTGGTCAGAAAATACAAATTTTAACATCAGTTTGTTTTCACTCGTCCTTTAGTACGAGAGCTTTAGGGAAATTCACTCGTCCTTTCAAGATTTCACTCATCAATATGAGCGGACAAGAGGAAATTTGTCCTCTGGGGTGGTGTCTCTATTTCTGTAGTATTTAGTTTTGTTCCCTTGATTTTCAACATCAATTGAGGACAATTGTATGTTTTTGTTTTCTGTGAGAAATTAATGGGCAAGTATTACACATTATTTCATTTGACAATTTGCGTAGTGGGGTAGGGGTGGAAAATCATGTACTTCAGAATGTCTCTCTAGTTACTATATTTTTAGCGAGGCTGTTTTCGGAGAAAACCCGAGCTTTTGTCCAAGCCTGCTCGTCGTCCGCCGTTCGCCGTAGGCGTCGTGCTAAACCTTAACATTGGCTCTAAAATCAAAGTGCTTCCACCTACAATTTTGAAACTTCATATGTAGATGCACCTTCACGCCACACCCATTTTTGGGTCACTAGGTCGAAGGTCAAGGTCACTGTGACCTCTAATATCAAACTTTAACATAGGCTCTTCAATCAAAGTGCTTCCACCTACAACTTTAAAACTTCATATATAGATGCACTCTGATGAGTTCTACATGCCACACCCATTTTTGGGTCACTAGGTCAAAGGTCAAGGTCACTGTGACCTCTAATATAAAACTTAAACAAAAACCTTAACATTGCCTCTAAAATCAAAGTGCTTCCACCTACAAATTTGAAACTTCATATGTAGATGCACCTTGATGAGTTCTACACGCCACACCCATTTTGGGTCACTAAGTCAAAGGTCACGGTCACTGTGACCTCTAAAAAAAAAAAAAAAATTCTGACAAGCTTTCGCAGACAAGCATGGCACCCGTTATGTGGTGCTCTTGTTATTTGTTAAGCCTGAAAGTGTATCCGGTATCTTATAAATGGGCTGTGCTCTGTGAAAAGGGGGTTTAATACATGTGGGTAAACTTAAAGTGTCGTCCCAGATTAGTGTTTGCAGTCTGCACAGGCTAATCAGGGACAACACTTTTCGCCTAAACTAGATGTTTGCAAAGAAGAGATTTTCTTTACATGAACAAAATCATAAAAGTGGAAAGTGTTGTCCCTGATTTGTCGATGCTGACTGCACCGGCTAATCTGGGACAACACTACACACATGCATTAAACCCCTTTTTCACAGAGCACAGTCCATATATATATATTGAATAAATATGCATGTATAATACAATTTTAAAGCCCACAAACAATATGACAGAATACAACACGTCACAACCTTACAAACATAAATACAAAAAAAATCATGTTATTTTCAATGCAGAAAAATAAATAAATGCAAATACAAATAATTTAAAACGCACAAGGTTGGTAAAAGAAATATGCAAGTAGTCAAAATAGACTACAATAAATAAATGTTTGTCTTTTTACAGCCTAAATGCAAAGGAAAGCATGATCAGCAATTTGAAATGAGTTTTTTGAGTTTTTAGACTTGACCATTTAAATCTTGTATATTGTGAAAGGATAATAATCCCATACAGGTTATATATTTAATCAGAAGACTGATTTGCAAATTGAAGTTTGTTGCATAATATATCCAATTTAAACAAACAACTTTATTAGTGTGGGCATGAAAGACATTATAATATTCAGCGTAATCAATGCATACATCCTGCATTTTCGCAATCAAGAAAAATTTGGTAATTATACAAAACAATGAGAAGTACATTATACTGTGTACTTAACTGGTACTTGACATTTTCTGTAAAACGCTAATATAGAAAAGCTGCTTTAATAGCATTGACTTCATCCAGAAAGAATACCATAAGGATCAGCACTAATCTTTCTAATCCAATCTAAAAATTAATTAATTTTTCTCAAAATTATATAAAAAACATCTGACAAATTTCATACCATCGTGCAGCTGACAAATTTCATACAATCTTGCAGCCGACAAATTTCATACCAGCTTGCAGCCATTAATATCTACTTATACATAATACTGTGCATTTGTATACTCCCCCTCTCCCCTCAGACCAAATTTTCAAAGAAGAATAGCATGTTTCTTTTTGTAACATTTATATTATTTTTGTTCAGTTTTTGAATTTTCTAAGCCTTGCTAAATAGACCTCCATGAATTCAACACATGCCAAGTAATCACTATGATAACCATTAAAGACATAAATTTAGTTGTTATCATTTAATATATGGAAACTAGGGATACCTATATTGGTATTTGAATATTCGCAAATCCATTCAATTGAATATTCGAATATTCGCATAAACGGCTGGATTGATTTAACTTCTATTACTCAGTTTCGTATCCACGAGGGATATTTAATATAAATTGACTCAGAAATACATTTAAATATACAATTTTTGTGTTGAGAAATAGAAAGAATTTGGAATTGTAAAAACAAACTTTGAAAAGCCTATTTTGGCGAAATATATCAGAAAAGAGTGAAACTTGTTCTGTGTTAACTTCCTTTGTTTTGTAAGTTATATCTGTTTGCTGAATACGAGGCTGTTTGTTAACGTTGCTATCGAATAATTGTATCGCTGTCGGCGAATATTATGACCGATACTGTAATCGAGCACAAATAAAAGGAAAAACATCATGCCATAGAATTCTATTTTTATTTGAAATTTGAAAGAAGACGGCGGGCTACTATGGCGATGCGTGGAAACTAAATAATTATTCGCCAGTCAATTGAAGCCCTTAATTGGCATCTAATTGACAAACAACAGTTCGGGCCCTTTCTTAGAGTGTGTATATTGCATTGCACAATTTGAGTAATTCACACATTTTAATGGCTGTACATACTGTGATCACAGAAACTTAATTATTATTCGCCAGTCAATTAAAGCCGTTAATTGGCACCCCATTGGCAAAAACAGTTTGGGGCCTTTCTTAGAGTGTGTATATTGCATTGCGCAATCAACGCTGATACAGGCCGCGTTATCAGTTTGACACGAAGAATGCCACATCAAACATGTTAATCCCAAATGATTTCGGGTGCCAATTAGTAAGCGGCTCGTAGTTCATGAAATATAAGGGCAGTTACGTTTGAAAAATATGCGAATATCAATTCTGTTATTCGAATACTGACCATTCAATTAAATATTCGAATAATTTTGCCATCCTAATGAAAACAGTTTTGTTGACATTTCAGATAGACATGGGAAATTCGAAATCCACCAAGGTGGAGCATGTCTCCCTTCACATGCCTCAAAAGGAAAGAGAGCTTCACCTGGCTGTAATGGCTAATGACCGTGAGGGAGTGAGAGCTCTCATAAGTGCAGGTTGGAAATAAGTGTGTTTTTAGCTCGGCTGTTTTCAGAGAAAACCCGAGGTATTGTCATAGCTTGCTCGTCGTCCACTGTCTGACGTCCTACGTCCGCCGTCAGCGTCATGCTTAAACCTTTACATTTTGTTAAGTTTTGAACATGGGCTCTTAAATCAAAGTGCTTCAACCTACAACTTTGAAACTTCACATGTAGCTGCACCTTGATGAGTTCTACATGCCACACCCATTTTTGGGTAACTAGGTCAAAGGTCAAGGTCACTGTGACCCCTTAAAAAAACAAAGTGGCACCCGTTATGCGGTGCTCTTGTTTATAGCAAATTTTTGGCCAGAATTCCCATTCTCATAATATATATTTTTCTCAGATTCCGGCCTAAAATTTTCAAAAAGGATGTTTAAAAAAATATAATTTTGTAAATCAAAACATTCAGTTTTTCCCATCAAGCCCTATGAGTTGAGCTTTGACAAATAGAATGTTGAAAACACTTAAATTACTCTCAATTTTATGGTATTTGTACCCCCTCCCCTCAAAAAACAACAACAACCAAAAACTTTAGCAATTTCCTAATCTAAGTCTAATAGACATGATTTTTACTTATCAAAAGGGCCTGGCACCATTCACGTTAGGTGGAAAAAGCATCGGCATGTGTTCATGTTTTAATAATGTATCAATTGCTTGAGAGGTTGTAGCACTGTTGGCTGAAATAAATGCACGCCCTTAATCTCAATGTCAGCCTCCACACAAATCTGTCAGCTCTTGGTTAAAGCTAGTATAACTGGTTGGTTGAGGAAACAAATCACAAATACTGGACTTCATGGCTGGACAAAAGTTCAAGTTCTAATCGTCAGTTGACTGGCCAGTTAAATGGAATTTTGGCCAGTAATATCACAAGATCTTGTGGCCTATAATGATTGTCGGTCTTATACAGGGTTTTGATCTTGACCTTGAATATGATCTTGTTTGATATTCCTTAACATCTTAAGTAAAAATTTACGTGTTAAGATTTAATTAAAATTCTCTCTTTGATTCCTTTTATTATCAATTGTTTACGATCAACAGCCTTGTATCTTTGCCTTAAACGGTATGTTACAAATTGTTCAAGTTGCTTGGCCTATCATTTTAGCTCATCTATTTTTTGAAAAAAAAAAAGAGCTATTGTCATCACCTTGGCGTCGGCGTCCGGTTAAGTTTTCTAAAGTAGCAAAGCTATTGCATTCAAACTTGGTACACTTACTTACTATCATGAGGGGACTGGGCAGGCATTGTTAAATAACTCTGGCGTGCATTTTGACAGAATTATGTGCCCTTTTTATACTTAGAAAATTGAAAATTTTGTTAAGTTTTGTGTTTAGGTCCACTTTATTCCTAAAGTATCAAAGCTATTGCTTTCATACTTGTGACACTTACTAACTATCATAAGGGGACTGTGCAGGCAAAGTTATGTAACTCTGACTGGCATTTTGACAGAATTATGGCCTCTTTATTCTTAGAAAATTGAAAATTTCGTTAAGTTTTGTGTTTTGGTCCACTTTACCCCTAAAGTATCATAGCTATTGCTTTCAGACTTGGAACACTTGCAAACTATCATAAGGGGACTGTACAGGACAAGTGGCATAACTCTGGTTGTCATTTTGACAGAATTATGGCCCTTTTGTGGCTTGGAAACTTTGAATATATGGTTAAATTTTGTGTTTACATCCACTTTACTTCTAAAGTGTCAAGGCTATTGCTTTCAAACTTCAAATACTTTCATACTATCATGAAGGTACAGTACCTGGCAAGTTAAATTTTACGTTGACCTTTGAATGACCTTGATTCTCAAGGTCAAATAATTAGATGTTGCTAAAAATGCCATGACCTTGTTATTTATGATCAGATTTGATTGATACTTCAACAAAACAACTCCTACCTAACATACTACAATAGACTCCATCCAAACCATCCCCCATGCCCCCCTCTCTAGAAATCCCCCCTTCCAAAAAAAGGAATTTTTATTTTTCATTGGTGAGCTTTTGTGATCGCCTTTTGTCCTTCGTGCTTCGTGTGTTGTGTGTTGTGCGCCGTCAACATTTGCCTTTTGAACACTCCAGAGGCCACATTTATTGTCCGATCTTCATTAAATTTGGTCAGAACATTGGTCACAATGATATCTTGGATGAGTTTGAATTCGAAAATGGTTACGTTTACTTTAAAAACATGGCTGCCAAGGGGGGGGGCATTTTTCCTTATATGGCTATATATGACTATAGTAAAATCTTGTTAACTCTAGAGGCAACATTAATTGTCTGATCTTCGTGAAACTTGGTCAGAAGATTCATCCCAATAATATCTTGGACGAGTTTGATAATGATGCTGGTTGGTTGAAAAACATGGCCGCCAAGGGGCAGGGCATTTTTCCTTATAATGTATGGCTATAGAAAAACCTTGTTAACACTCTAGAGGCCACATTTATTTTCTGATCATCATGAAACTTGGTCAGAAGATGTGTTCAAATGATATCTTGGATTAGTTTGAAAATCGTAGCCTTTGCTTGAAAAACATGGCTGCCAAGGGGCGGGGCATTTTTCCTTACATGGCTATACATAGTATATGACTGTAGTAAAATCTTGTTAACACTCTAGAGGCCACATGTATTGTCGAATCTTCATGAACCTTGGTCAGAAGATTCATCCCAATAATATCTTGGACGAGTTCGAAAATGATGCAGGTTGGTTGAAAAACATGGCTGCCAGGGGGCGGGGCATTTTTCCTTATATGGCTATAGTAAAACCTTGTTAACACTCTAGAGGCCACATTTATTTTCCAATCTTCATGAAACTTGGTCAGAAGATTTGTCCCAATGATGTCTTGGATGAGTTTGAAAATCGTAAACTTTGCTTGAAAAACATGGCTGCCAAGGGGCGGGGCATTTTTCCTTATATGGCTATATTTGGCTATGGTAAAATCTTGTTAACACTCTAGAGGCCACATTTATTGTCCAATCTTAATGAAACTTGGTCAGAGAATTCACCCCGATAATATCTTGGACGAGTTCAAAAGATAATATCTTGGACGAGTTCAAAAATGATGCAAGTTGGTTGAAAAACATGGCTGCCAGGGGGCAGGGCATTTTTCCTTATTTGGCTATAGTAAAACCTTGTTAACACTCTAGAGGCCACATTTATTTTCGATCTTCATGAAACTTGGTCAGAAGATTTGTCCCAATATTTTCTTGTTATCTCAGGTGAGCGACTTTGGGCCTTTCAGGCCCTCTTGTTTTTGAAAGATCATCTTATAAATGACCACAACCTCACACTTTACCCCCCCCTCCCCCCGCCCCTACCCCCCCCACCCCCTCCATTTTTTTTTAAACATAGTTAAAAAAATTATTTATTTTTATTACTTTATTTTTGAAAGACCATCCAACTATCCCACCCAATAATTCCCCCCCCCCCCAAATATATAATTTTTTTTTTTCATTTTTATTGCTTATTTTTGGAAGATAATGTAATAAATGACCACACCCCCACACTATACACCCCTCTCCACCCCACCCCTCCATCTTTTTTATGCCCTCCTTCGAAGAAGAGGGGGTATATTGCTTTGCTCATGTCGGTCTGTCTGTCTGTCTGTCTGTCGGTCCGTCCGTCCGTCCACCAGGTGGTTGTCATACGATAACTCAAGAACGCTTGGGCCTAGGATCATGAAACTGCATAGGTACATTGATCATGACTCGCAGATGACCCCTATTGATTTTGAGGTCACTGGGTCAAAGGTCAAGGTCACGGTGACTCGAAATAGTAAAATGGTTTTTGAATGATAACTCAAGAATGCATACGCGGCCAACAGGGCACACTCTGAACAATATTACTGAAGCAACTGGTCTGTAATCCTAAATCTATAATTATCAGTCCAATGAAACATCATCCTTTTAGTAAAATACAGTGGATCAGTAAAAATATTATCAGAATATGAGATTTTTTGTATATTTTGTATATTAAATATTGTGTTAATGTTTAATTTTGTTGATTAAATAAATATAAGCAGGACAGGGGAGGTAATACACTATTATATCTTTCTTATATACAGGGGAAACAAATGCAATAAGTTTAAATTTATTGTTACAGCATTTGCCTCCCTTGTAATATATTTATGCCCCCCTTCGAAGAAGAGGGGGTATATTGCTTTGCTCATGTCGGTCGGTCCGTCCGTCCACCAGGTGGATGTCATACGATAACTCAAGAACGCTTGGGCCTAGGATCATGAAACTTCATAGGTACATTGATCATGACTCGCAGATGACCCCTATTGATTTTGAGGTCACTAGGTCAAAGGTGAAGGTCACGGTGTCTCGAAATAGTAAAATGGTTTTTGAATTATAATTCAAGAATGCATACGCGGCCAACAGGGCACACTCTGAACAATATTTCTGAAGCAACTGGTCTGTAATCCTAAATCTATAATTATCAGTCCAATGAAACATCATCCTTTTAGTAAAATACAGTGGATCAGTAAAAATATTACCAGAATATGAGATTTTTTGTATATTTTGTATATTAAATATTGTGTTAATGTTTAATTTTGTTGATTTATATAACTATAAGCAGGACAGGGGAGACAAAACACTACAGGGGAAACAAATGCAATAAGTTTAAATTTATTGTTACAGCATTTGCCTCCCTTGTAATATATTTAAATTTTACCAAATGTAAGGCTAACTTCATTTTTGTAATGCATACTACTACTACTACTACTACTACTACTACTGCTACTGCTGCTGCTGCTGCTACTACTACTACTACTTCTTCTACTACTACTACTACTACTACTACTACTACTACTACTACTACTACTACTACTACTACTACTACTACTACTTCTACTGCTACTTCTACTACTACTACTACTACTACTACTACTACTACTACTACTACTACTACTACTACTACTACTACTACTACTACTCTACTACTACTACTACTACTACTACTACTACTACTACTACTACTACTACTACTACTACTCTACTACTACATACTACTACTACTACTACTACTACTACTACTACTACTACTACTACTACTACTACTACTACTACTACTACTACTACTACTACTACTACTACTACTACTATACTACTACTACTACTACTACTACTACTACTACTACTACTACTACTATTCTTCTGCTACCACCACCACAACCACCACCACCAACACCACCACCACCAACACCACCACCACCACCATTCACAGTGACAAAAAACGTATTCACACAATGGCTGCTACTACAACTTATAGCCCATATAGGGGGGCATGCATGTTTTACAAACAGCCCTTGTTAAATTTTATTAAATGTAAGGCTAACTGCATTTTTGTAATGCATACTACTACTACTGCTACTACTACTACTGCTGCTGCTGCTGCTGTTACTGCAGCTACTGCTGCTGCTGCTGCTACTGCAGCTGCTGCTGCTGCTGCTGCTACTACTACTACTACTACTACTACTACTACTACTACTACTTCTTCTACTACTACTACTACTACTACTACTACTCTACTACTACTACTAATAATACTACTACTACTACTACTACTACTACTACTACTACTCCTCCTCCTCCTACTACTACTACTACTACTCTACTACTGCTACTGCTACTACTACTATTACTACTTCTACTGCTACTACTACTACTACTACTACTACTACTACTACTACTACTACTACTACTACTACTACTACTACTACTACTACTACTACTACTACTACTACTACTTCTCTAATACTGCTACTGCTACTGCTGCTGCTGCTGCTACTGCACCTGCTGCTGCTGCTACTACTACTACTACTACTTCTACTACTACTACTACTTCTACTACTACTACTTCTACTACTACTTCTACTACTACTACTACTACTACTACTACTACTACTACTACTACTACTACTACTCTACTACTGCTACTGCTACTACTACTATTACTACTTCTACTGCTACTACTACTACTACTACTACTACTACTACTACTACTACTACTACTACTACTACTACTACTACTACTACTACCACTACCACTACTACCACTACCACCACCACCACCACCACCACCACTACCACCACCACCACCGTTCACAGTGACAAAAACGTATTCACACAATGGCTGCTACTACAACTTATGCATGTTTTACAAACAGCCCTTGTTTATTGAAGTATTGAGAAAGGTCCCTTCACCTTTAAAAAGAAAAATAGATGAGCGGTCTGCACCCTTAAGGCGGTGCTGTTGTTTTAATCTGTTATCCATTTATGTTAATAATGAGATGGCAATGAATAATTGTGAAAATTGCTATCAGTATCTTTAAAAAAATAATAAAAGTACACCGGTGTATTGTGTAAAGATGTATTTGGATTAATTTAAACCCAATTTTTATGCCCCAAAAGGAGGGCATATAGTGATCGCACTGTCCGTCTGTCAGTCCGTCTGTCCGTCTGTCTGTCCGTCACCCTTAGCGTTTAGGTTTCGAAAAATGCTCATAACTTCTATGTCCCTTCAGTTGTAACATTCATATTTGGTATGCATGTATATATGGACAAGGCCTTTCCATACCCACACAAATTTTTACCCTTTTGACATTGACCTTGAACTTAGGGTCAGCGTTTAGGTTTTGAAAAATGTGTTTAGGTTTCAAAAAATGCTCATAATTTCTATCACAGCGTTAACGGGGGCAGGGATCATATTTTTGCTGGTTTTGTCGGTCCTAGACCGATTAAGGTCATGAAAGACCGATTGAAAATCCCAAACAGTCGGTCTGATTCTGTTTGCTAAAATTCCAATGTCATGAAATAGATTACACAGTGCACACCCTTATTACATTCTTATCTCGATTAGGTGTGATAAACCATTCGCTGCAGTCTCTAAACCGGTCAGGACCAGAATATTGCATGTCAGCCGACTAGTATCAGAGTATGGCCCCAAGCAGCGAAGATTCGCGCGGCTGTGTATTAGTCACGCATGATAACCCCGTGTCAATATCAATCGATAATTTCACTGGTCCGTAAGGTACTCATCCAGGATAAAATCGTTGACAGTTACTTCAGAGATACAAACCTTGATGTTATCCGCGTGGAAATTGTGCATTTCAAGCATGATACAGTAAACTGTCATATAAACAAAGAAGAAAATCGGATATTCTGCAATAATTGTGGGCGGACCTTATACACTGAAAGCAGGCGCTGTAATTAAACAAAATATGCGGATACATTTTCCACCAGCGTAATAATTCGGCAATAAATAAAATAAAAGTCGCGGATCTGATCGACAGCCGAAAGTTATTTTTATGGGCGGAACTTCACATAAAATAGTACAAAAGAATAATAACATACATTGTATAAATCTTCAGTAAAAATCGTGTTAGTGTATAAATCTTCAGTAAAAATCGTGTAAGAATCGAAATAATTCGTGTTCGTTATTGTTTGTTGTTGAATAACCCACGACCGAAAATTTAGATGCGTGGTTTCAAATCATTTAATCCCTACGCATCTTAACTATCGGCCGTGGGTTATTCAACTACACACTATAACGTACATGAATTATTTCTTAACTATTTGGTTTTGTTTTTGTCAGGAACAAACCTACGCGCAGACATTTGTTTGGTTCAATGCATGTTTGTAAGCTATTATCGAGTTGACAACGATTTAAAACATCGGTATAGATGTACTTAGACTAATAATATTGACAAAGATGAAAAACAGTCAGATAAAACAGCACACGAAACAACCAATGTCAATAAAATAGCAAATGATTAAACAAAATGAGAAAACTCGTATGTTCCGTTTAAAAATAATGCCTAAGGGAATTTAACTTGTACATTTATTATACCATCTTCATGAATAGCAAAATCAATGGTATATATTTTAACGAAATTTGTCATGATTTCGGATATAAATTTTCGGACACTTTTTCCCCATTTAAATCCGGACCGATTGATGTTGCGGGACAATATGATCCCTGAACAGGGGCATATGTCATCCTATGGAGACAGCCTTTGTTTTTAAATGACATTTAAATTTACTGCTACAGTTCAATTTTCCATGTGATTAACTCTCATTTCAAAGTAACCAGTCTGTTTGGTTTTATTGTTCACAAAGTTAGTGACTTCTTTGTGTTTAACTATGTCTCTGAAAGGTGCTGATGTGAACTACCCCTGGAGTAACCCGGCTGTACCCAGTGTGAAGGACAGCACCACACCATTGCTGGCAGCTGTGTCATTGAATCATGTCGAGATTTCCATGGTTTGTTTTCCTTTTGTTTGTATGTGTTTTATGACTCGATGAAACATGGTCAGGGTGTTTATTTTGACAATATTAATGCCATGTTTGAATCTGCGGGGTCAAGAGGGGTCATCAGGTGAAGTATTCAAGAATGGTTTTAACTTATAGTCAGATGAGTGTAATCTAAGCTAACAAGCTGGAGCTAAACAAAGAAAAAATTTAAAGCAATGACATTTTGTAAGTGCAATTATGAGACCATTCTCGAACTGCACTTTTTCTGCCATCTATCTGTTCCTGATTTAAATAGTAAAACAATAACAACTTTTTGAATAAATATAAAAAGACTATGCTTGAAATGTACAAATGTTAAATGTTAAAAAGCTGACAGTGTACCAAAAGCAAATGAAACCCTTATTTTCCTTATTTCATTTTTATGCCCCCGAAGGGTGGCATATAGTTTTTTAACTGTCTGTCTGTCCGTCCGTCAGTCAGTCTGTCCATCTGTCTGAAAACTTTAACATTGGTCATAACTTTTGCAATATTGAAGATAGCAACTTGATATTTGGCATGCATGTGTATCTCATGGAGCTGCACATTTTGAGTGGTGAAAGGTCAAGGTCATCTTTCAAGGTCAAAGGTCAAATATATGGCTTCAAAGCGGCATAGAAGGGGGCATTGTGTTTCTGACAAACACATCTCTTGTTTATTTTGTTTTAAATTCACCCTCATTCAAAGCCTCTGGTAGTGGTACAAAATGTTTGAACAAAACAGTGCATATTTGTTTGATTGCTGTGAGCAAAAGTGAATAACACCTGCACCTGGTCTCTTGTCAAACTGTTTGCAGATCCTGCTCAAGGCCGGAGCCGCCATAAACCTGGCGGACAGGAACGGTTGCACTCCACTCTACAAGGCTGCGTACCATGGGAGACCTGTACTGGTGGACATTCTTACACAGGCTGGTCTGTACTGCTGTTAACCCTTTAAAACAATATGATACACCTTTTGAGGCAATTGAAGTCCCTAAAAAAAATCAAATTAAATTTAAGACCTGTCGTACTATATGTAAGTTTTGAAGGTCTCATTTCCTACCCTAAGGTACTGATGAGTAGCAAACAGTATAAAACCTGAACAGACTGCGAGCTACTGGCAGGCTGTTCTGGTTTAATGCTGATTTCATAGAGCCTTTTTCACTTTGCTTCTGAGCTGGAAAGGGTTAGAGGAGAACTTCATGCAGGCTGTTCTGAACTGGGGTTTAGATTCATAACGCTGCTAAGGGAAACATAAAGGCATGTTTGAAATTTGTGAAATAACTTAAAGCAGTTTGTTTTGCATTTTTGCTGTGAAATGTTTTATATAAATATTAATTCATCTTTACATCTGATGAATATGTTTTGCAATAACTTTTAAAATATTGAACATAGCAACTTGATATTTGGCATGCATGTGTATCTCATGGAGCTGCACATTTTGAGTGGTGAAACGTCAAGGTCATCCTTCAAGGTCAAAGGTAAAAAAATTCTGTCCCTAAACTTTAACCTTACAGTAAAGTTTTGCAATAACTTTTGAAATATTGAACATAGCAACTTGATATTTGGCATGCATGTGTATCTCATGGAGCTACACATTTTGAGTGGTGAAAGGTCAAGGTCATCCTTCAAGGCCAAAGGTCAAAACAAAAAAGCGGCGCATTAGGGGGCATTGTGTTTCAGACAAACACATCTCTTGTTTATACATAGCATTGGAAATTATGTTTAAAATCATTAATGAGATTTTAAATTTAACGTATTGGTGGGTACACATTAAGGTAATATTTCTTAAAGGCAGTATCTGCAAAAGTCACAAATCCATTACCAGCAGCAAGGTGTTTATAAATCAATACTATTACTGGCATGTAATTTATTGACCCCTACCAATTCACCGGGAGGTGACTCGCTCTGTGAGTCTGTCTGTCACTCTTTTCTGGATCCTGCGATAACTTTAAAAGTTTGTTATATTTTTTCATGACACTTGAAACATGGATAGATGGCAATATTGACATTATGCACTTCATATCATTTTGTTCCTACGTCAAAAATTCTGGTTGCTATGGCAACAAATATATATTTTTTTTTTTAATTCTTACAATGGTGGAGCCAGTAGGGGACATATATTGCTTGTCAATAGTCTTGTTTAACTGACCATTCAAATACAAATACCTGGTAAATCACTTTAAATAAATTTGAAATGGCCATGAGGGACTTTTGCAGACACTGCACATGTTTGCCTAAGCAGTTTTGTGTGATTAACAGCCTTGGTTATACTTGTGAGACTTTGTTCACTTTTGCGTTGTTTACTGTAATAATTATATAAATATTGACTCATATTTCATGGCGATCAACTTTGACAAAGAAATTTTCATAATTTGTGCACAGATTACAAGATCGTTGAATATTTTTATGGATTTTGAAATGAGACACAACTCTCTGTGACAGACTAAATATTTTGAATGAAAATCTGTTAGACATAATTTAGTCTGTATTCCTTATGCAGTCTGGGGGCCTCTTCAACAGAATTTTTGACTTTTTTAACTGCTGATGCAGCTACACCGGAGTAGTTGCAGTTTTAAATCATATGATTGTAAATAAGACGTTGACATTGTAAGCTCCATTTTCTGGCGGTACCTACTATAGGCATCCTCCTTTGGTAAAACTCATAAGTATGCGCGCTTTCCTATTTAGTATGACCCATTTTGTATATACCAATTTTTGAAGTTCTTAGCTATGCCCCAAACCAGTCCAGCCACACAAAACCCTGACAGAACATGTGATATTTATGCCCCCCTTTGAAGAAGAGGGGGTATATTGCTTTGCACGTGTCGGTCGGTCTGTTGGTCGGTCGGTCTGTCTGTCCGTCCGTCCACCAGGTGGTTTCCGGATAACTCAAGAACGCTTAGGCCTAGGATCATGAAACTTCATAAGTACATTGATCATGACTCGCAGATGACCCCTATTGATTTTGAGGTCACTAGGTCAAAGGTCAAGGTCACGGTGACCCGAAATAGTAAAACCCCCAACCCCCCTACCCCCCACCCCCCCATTATTTTTTTTAAACATCTAATAAATAACCCCACCCCACATTATACCCCCCTCTCACCCCCCCTACCCCCCCACCCCCCCAATTTTTTTTTTAAACATCTAATAAATTACCACATCCCACATTATACCCCCCTCTCATCCCCCTACCCCCCCACCCCCTAAAATTATTTTTTTCCCTTTTTTAATTTTTGAAAGTTTGTCTAATAAATTATTGAATATGAACAATTTCCCCATGATGGCTTACGTTATACTGTCAAGCACTGGAATAGTCGAGCGCGCTGTCCTCTGACAGCTCTTGTTAGGTCACAAGGTCAAAGGTCAAGGTCACAGTGACTCGAAATAGTAAAATGGTTTCCGGATGATAACTCAAGAATGCTTATGCCTAGGATCATGAATTTTCATTGGTGTATTGACCATGACTGGCAGATGACCCCTATTGATTTTCAGGTCACTAGGTCAAAGGTCAAGGTCACACTGACTCGAAATAGTACATTGGTTTCCGGATGATAACTTACATGAAAATTTATTCACACAATGGCTGCCACTACAACTGACAGCCCATATGAGGGGCATGCATGTTTTACAAACAGCCCTTGTTTATCTTTGAAATGAAGAAATGCTTTGCTAACTTTTATCTGTATATTTTCTTCTAGTCCATTATAAACATTTGTTTCTAAAACTATAGGGGTGTATTTGTGTGAAAGATCAAAAGGTTCTTTTTGGATTAAGATTCATTGGTTTTGCTCTTCTTGTATATGCCTTGTTTATAGTGATCAATGTATGAAACCTTCTCAAGTAGCATTTGACGAATAATTTCATAAGAAAGTACTAGTTCTTGCTAGAAAACCAACTCAAAAAGCTAAAAGGATTACAGGATTAATTAACAGATTAGGATTACATGGGGCTAACTGATACACTTTTGAGAAGCAGATTGATCCTTTTTCACAATTAGATGGTGAATTTGTTGATATTTATGCCCCCCTTCGAAGAAGAGGGGGTATATTGCTTTGCACATGTCAGTCGGTCTGTCGGTCGGTCTGTCAGTCGGTCGGTTGGACGTCCACCAGATGGTTTCCAGATGATAACTCAAGAACGCTTTGGCCTAGGATCATGAAACTTCATAGGTACATTGATCATGACTCGCAGATGACCCCTATTGATTTTGAGGTCACTAGGTCAAAGGTCAAGGTCTCGGTGACCCGAAATAGTAAAATGGTTTCTGGATGATAACTCAAGAACGCTTAGGCCTAGGATCATGAAACTTCATATGTACATTGATCATGACTCGCAGATGACCCCTATTGATTTTCAGGTCACTAGGTCAAAGGTCAAGGTCACAGTGACCCGAAATAGTAAAATGGTTTCCGGATGATAACTCAAGAACGCTTAGTTAGGCCTAGGATCATGAAACTTGATAGGTAGATTGATCATGACTTGCAGATGACCACTATTGATTTTCAGGTCACTAGGTCAAAGGTCAAGGTCACAGTGACAAAAAACATATTCACACAATCGCTGCCACTACAACTAACAGCCCATATGGGGGGCATGCATGTTTTACAAACAGCGCTTGTTTAATGAAATGTTGAACAAATGAAAAATATAAATGGGCCGTGCTCAGTGAAAAGGGGTTCACTGCATGTATGTAAAGTGTTGTCACAGATTAGCCTGTGCAGTCTGCACAGGCTTATCAGGGACCACACTTTCCGCCCACACTGGATTTCTGCTAATAAGAGAACGGAAAAATACCATAAAAGCGGAAAGTGTGGTCCCTGATTAGCCTGTGCAGACTGCACAGGCTAATCTGTGAAGACACTTTGTGAACATGCATAAAAAACCCTTTCCACAGAGCACGGCCCTAATATAAAAAATAGTATTGTATATACACATGATCTTTGCGCAGCGGAAACATGGTTTAATTTATAAAGTGTCGTCCTAGATTAGCCTGTGCAGTTTGCAGAGCCTAATCATGGACAACCCCTTGCACCTTAACTAGATTTTTGCTAAGAAGTGACTTCCATTTAACAAAAAATGCAATAAAAGTTGAGAGTGTCATCCCTTATAAGCCTGTGTGGACTGCACAGGCGAATCTGAGAAATACTTTATGCACATTCATTAAATTGTGGGTTTTTTTTCAAGTGAGGCTCATATATATATATATATATATATATAGATATATATATATATATATATATATATATGAGCCGTGTTCTTTGAAAAGGGTGTTCAATGCATGTGCGTTAAGTGTTGTCCCAGATTAGCCTGGTTTGGTCTGCACAGGCTAATCAGGGACGACACTTTTATGATATTTGTCGTTTACAGAAAGTCTATTTAAAATTTGAAACTTGAAAGATTTTTCTTAGCAAAAATCCAGATTAGGCAGAAAGTGTCATCCCGGATTAGCCTGTGCGGACATCTGGGAGAACACTTTACACACATGCATTTAACTCCCTTTTCACAGATCATGGCCTATATATATTTTGTGTGTGATGTCCTGTCTTCAGGTGCAGATTTAAACAAAGCTGACAAGGACGGACAGACACCCCTGTATATCTGTGTGCAGAACGCAGTCATCCATTCCAGTTATGCCACAGTGGAGATGCTCCTAGCTTCCAATGCCAATGTTGACCAGTAAATTGAGCTTCTTGTAGATTTAAATAACAAAGAATAAAAAAAATAATTTTTTTTATAAACATTAATGATTTTCTTTGATTTGTATTAAGCTCTTAAATTATCTAATTAGTTTATAACTATTGATTAATTTTTAGCGTGATTGCTTTGAAAGCCTAAGGCTTTTTTAAACATTCTCCAGTCTGTCTGCTGGGCTGAACCATGACTTGGTGTCTTTGTGGGGAGATCTAAAGAACTCTTCAACTGTGGGGGTCAAACCTGTGACCTCCTGGTCGAAATAATATAATCAGTCAATTACTCTGAATGTGAGAGAACTCTCTGGTCGTTTGTTATAGTGATGGTCATTTTATTCCTTGGTTTATCAGTATCAAACTGTGACCAATAGTTAGTTTTTGTAACTGTAAAATCATTATTATTAGTGAGCCATTAATATTCGTTGATTGTTTTGGTCGACTCATCCACAAATTTGACATAACAAACATGACTGACAAAAATTATATATTTTTTGTCCAAAATCAGAACTACAGTCATTCTTGTATTAAGAGACCACTCAAGGGAGTAATCAAATCTTAATAAAATGGTCTTTAAATAAAAAAGGCCATTCAGCACCCTGTTGCATAAACTCTGGTTAAAGTTACCGCTCGGTAACATTCAAACCTTGGTAAGTTTGCGGTTATTCAGGTATAGTAACCTTCAAGGTAACTCGATTGTATCAACACGATATACCGCAAAGTAACCTAACTGCGCATAGTGTAATTTAACCACCGGTAACTTTAACCAAAACATTCCCACAATGCATTTTCTAATGACGTAATTTTCGCGCGAAGTGTCACGCTTATAAACAGCGACATGTATTTTTTTTTAATCAAATTCATTAACAAATGAATTCACAATAAAATAAAGTGTAAATTTTAACTATGAGTTCATCAAAATGACCAGGGACAAATTGATAATGATGTCGGGATTTGCATCATTTAGCGGAATCCCTGGTGCTTCCAAACTGCAAGAGAGTGCTTACAAAGACGTCTATTCTTCTAGTTGTTCTAGATGTAACATAAAAATTATACATGGTCGTCTTAACATGCTAGACTATTCTTCTAATTTGGCTTATGTTTACAATAAACTTACTTACTTTCTTGTGCAATAAGGGAATTTACCATAGACAAATAAAACATTGTTCAAGTTTAAATATATCTTTGTATGCAGAAATCTGCAAATGCAACCGAGTTCACCAACGGCTATTATTTGTGTCGTGTTCTGAGAAAACTGGGCATAATGCATGTGCGTAGAGTGTCGTCCCAGATTAGCTTGTTAAGTTCGCACAGGCTAATCAGGGACGACACTTTCCGCCAAAAATTGATTTTTGCTAAGAAGGGACTTCATTTTAACAAAAAATGTCATAAAAGCGGAAAGTGTCGTCCCTGATTAGCCTGTGCAAACTGCACAGGCTAATATGGAACGACACTTTAAGCACATGCATTATGCCCATTTTTCTCAGAACAAGACACATTTGATAAACTGCTCCGGTTCATTTTAACAGCAGTAATGTACATAGAGTACATGACGTAGCGTGTGACAAGGAAGAAAGTTTATTGAGTTCTCATTTGAATATAATGATATGATGGCATAAGGGTCTTTATTCAACTATGCTAAAATAATTATCAAAGACCCTAGATGCAAACTCGTCAATTATTGAATTAAATGGATTATTTATGGATTTTAAAGGATAATTAAAGGTAAATACTAGTTCGAACGTGTTTTGTTTTTTGTTTGTACTTTTGTTGTTCCTTGTTCTCGGAGAAATGATTTTAACATGGGCGCCATTGATGCATCGGATCACACAAGGCATACCCATAACCGAATATAAGAAACACATTCTGTGCGCCCTAAATTCGTCGTCAGAAGTCGGAAATCGTATTGCCCTGTAAATTAAGTCAAATTAAGTGTCAGTCGCTGCAATTTTGTTGTTTACTCGTCGAAATTGTGAAGATCGTCGATGGTTAGCTTTTATGATGTCGCGCGCCGCGGCCATTTTGTGTAAGTTACCTCTCGGTAACTTGTACTTACCCACCTAGGGAAGCAGGGTATGTTTTAACTGGATTTTAACCAATCGGTATAACTAACCAAGTTTTATACAAATGCTTACCGACCAGTAACCAACAAGTTACCGTCTTTTAACCGCCGGTATGTGTTTAACCGCAGGTTTAACTGTTTATACAATCGGTGCTGGAAGAATGCTTACTCTCAATTTTAATCTATATGAAGGATAATCTCTTTTGTCAAAAATGATTTTAACTTATATAATAAAATGATTATAAACACAATACATAAACAATATTTTACTTATAATGTGTTTTATTTTTTCACTTATTATAAATTATCATATATTATAAATGAATTGTGTGAACATATTTATTTGCAAAAAAAACATAGACGAGGAAATATTTTTCGCTTTTTTTTCACCTGACACATAATTTTCCACGTCTTCAAGCACCTCGGCTTTAGGCGTAAGAATGTTCTGAATTTGAGTTTTACCGACTCCAAACTCATCTGCAATTTTACATGCACTTTTACTCTTTGACAATTCCAAAACCCGAATTTTCTCGTTCAACGTTAACACTTTTTGTTTTGACATTTTAATTTCTGCATGTATGCTTAAGGAAATCTGACTCGATTATGATACATAATGAGCTGAAAAAATTAAAACACGTCAATTGAAAACAAAGAAACAGACCTGATTGGAAAATTTATTAAGTAAATAACAATGTATTTGGCTAACAAATATCTACTAATAAACATAATTACAATTTGGTAATGTACGGATTTCGACAGATGTTGCCGATCAATAGTTTATTTTCTGCACTTCTCAGGAAATGTTTGTCGCGTACAGTGCATTGTTTCTGAACCTGTTATCTATACTCAAGAAAAATCGGTGTTGTCTCTTAACGTTCCACATAGTAAACTATTTAAGCTGTAGACTGTGCGTAAAACGTTCCTCTTTTATTGAACTCAATAAATTGATACGCAGTCTACAACAATACCGGTCAGAAGCGGTCAACGAGACAAAGCATAATCATAATGGTTGGTGTGAAAACAAAGCAGCGGTGTAACAGTACATCTTATCGGCTTAGATAAACAATTAACATGGATTTGTCCCTGAAAGATCAATACATTATCGACGTTTACCTCCTAGTGGTCGCTTAATTCAAGATTTGGACATCAAAATACATAGAAATCAGCGGTCGCTGGTCGCGTAAGACAAAAGTCGCTGAATACAATATCATTATATAGCGAAAAAGCTCCGTGGGATTTCAAAATGGTCGCATAAGATAAAGGTCGCTTAATACAAGTGGTCGCATCCACAAGATTGACTGTATATGGATATATGGATGTGTCCATGAAAAAGTCATTTTTAGCTCGGCGTTTTCGGAGAAAGCCCGAGGTATTGTCATAGCCAGCTCGTCGTCCGCCGTCTGCCGTCCGCGTCGTGCTAAAACCTTAACATTGGCTCTAAAATCAAAGTGCTTCCACCTACAATTTTGAAACTTCATAATATGCACCTTGATGGGTTCTACACGCCACACCCATTTTGGGGTCACTAGGTCAAAGGTCAAGGTTACTGTGACCTCTAAAAAAAATAAAATCTGACAAGCTTTCATGTTTTCAAAACTGCACCCGTAGCTGAGCGTGGCACCCGTTATGCGGTGCTCTTGTGTTAAACACAAAATTTTATACAGACAACCATAAATTTTACCTTCAAAATCTTAAATAGTTGCTTCTGTAATCCTCAGATTTGATAAAATATATGCTCAGTAGTTATGTTCTAAAACTGTGTGTCCCTATATTTCAGGAGTGACAGAAATGGCAAAGCTCCAATACACGTGGCAGCACACTGGAAAATTAAGGACATGATACGGATACTGGCCTCGAAAACGACCGTGAACAAAATAGACTACATGGGCCGTACACCACTATATGTGTGTGTGAGCTCGTTGAGTACGGGACTCTATAAGGAGGACCTGAAGTACCAAGTCCCCTGCATTAAACTATTGTTCCATGCTGAGTGCGATATGCTGAACCTTATTGATTGGCTGAAATGGAAGGGGCCAGGGATTCCCGCAGAATTACTGGCCAACGACGAAGAGTTCTTCCAGTGGTACACAAAAAGTTTCAATTCGCCGCACTCGCTGAAGAACTTGAGTCGTAAGGTGATCCAGCAGAGGTTGACTGACAACTGGAAGGACAGTTTCCTGAAGAAGATAACTTATCTGCCGCTTCCAGCAAAACTGCACGAGTTTGTGTCGCACAAGATGTTCCTTATACCCAGCCCCACTGTGTTGCATAATGAGATCTAGTGGCTGGGTGTCAGGTCATAGTGCACCTACCTTGAGGTGATTTTTATGCATACTATTGTACCTGTGCTTGGTTTTCTATTGCAAGCTTTGTGTTGGCATTATATTAAAGAGCGTAGTGAAGGGTGAGAACAGAGTGTCTGATGAAAAATATTGTAATATTATCAAAGATAGCAGTTGTAAGCTTAATTATTAATATTTTTGGACAGTATACATAAAATTATTGGGTGATCATTAACAAGGCCTCACTTCTATCACTGAAAATAAATGCTTCAAAATTTTGCTGTCCGGAAGATTTGAATAGCTTAGTGCTTAGCCTGATGAGTTTTGTGTTTTAATTGAATCTGAATCAAGATTTGTGTTTTCTATTTCATTGATAGATTTAAGGATAAATAATTGATTTCCAATCACAAAATAATACAGTTATGCAGTCACAAACATGCTAGGAAAGTTAAATGTTATGTGAATTAGTCTGGGGCAAGTGTTGATTTAAAAGGGTTTTAGCCCCCAGTGCTATGGCAAAGACCATTCCCAGACGGTGATCCCAATTTTTTCATGTTTGCGTGCTTGTTAAGACCCTTTTTTCTTACATTTGTTGGTTCTCACTGTTTGGTAACTTGCAATAAATAAAGGACCGCATGAAAGTTTCTCACTTGCTGTAGCAGAAGAAGTTTCACATCATGTTTATTTGGCTACAACCAGCTTTGTTTCAAATAAACAACTTACACCCGTTTTAAGAATATTATTTTAAACGGTTTCCAAAATATAATTAATTGTTTTGTTTTTTTAATCTGAAATGGTATAGTCACTCTGTGCATTGGGTACTCTACAATGGTTTAGTTTAAACTTATTTATTTTAGCTCGATTGCATTGAAAGCCTAAGCCTTAAATAAACGCTCTCGAGTCCGATTCCTAGGCCTTGAACCAGTACTTTGGGTCTTTGGGAGAGATCTGAAGAACGGATCGAACCCATGACCTCCCGGTCGTTACAATGGTTAAAATGTACTTGATCCTTCAGCCAATCAGGTTAAAGCTTTATCGAGCCTTACAGGGCTCATAATTGATATGTCGCCTGTTAAATGATGTCCCTTCATCACAAGTTTGTTTTATTTGATTTTTGATTTTATTTTGATATTGTTTGATAGTTTATAATGCTAGAACCTCAGCTTAGTGGATGTGCTTTGTTTGCTTCAACTGAAGAATATACATGTATAGGTATAATAACTATTAATCAGTTGATTAATGAGCTATTTCTCTTTCATCCCCATACTGGTGTGAAAGGACTGGTAATTAAATATTCCCTTTTTAAAACTAGTATATTATACAGGTAGTCTATTATTTTAAAAGAAAGAAAATTCTTTTAAGTTAATTTCTTGTTTCCTCTAAAGATAGAACATATTTTATATTTTGTGAAATAAAGTCCCTAAATGTAAGACTAATGGATACATATTTGATTAATAAAACTGATATAAATAGCATTTGCATATGTGCTTAACATGCTTCAATAGTTAAAAAAAATTGGTTGATACAATTCTGTTTGTAATTGAGATGTAGTTTTTATGTTTTGCGGTCCTTTATTGAGTAAATCAATAAATGTATGCATACAGTTTTCATGGCATTGTTTACCATTTTTATTCTAATTAATTTTAGCAATTATTAAAGGAGGTATTTGTGTATTAAGTCTTCAGGTAATTTTAGGTTGAAAGTCACTCTGAAACTTTACAATTATAAAAGGGTTACAACGGATTTCAATAAACCCAGATTCCTGCAATTTGAAACAAGCATATTCAAATTGATGTTATTTTGACTGTAGAACATTTTCTGCTTTGCATCATTTTGATGCAACATCAATCACACTCATTAATAGTGCCATTGTTATGACTCAATGATGCTGCTAAGTAATATCAGCCCTGTGTATTTTAAAGGTTATATTATACTATATTTGTGTCAGACCATTTAAATTGAAACTCATTGAATGTTTTAATGTTAAAACATTCATGCAATAAAGCTTGGTTATTGAAATAGAATCAAATTTTAGATCAGGGATCTTTTGACTCCTGATTGTTTTTTATCTTCTGATATCCTTGGGTAACCAATAATTTGAAGGGACTTGTTCACAGTTTGGTTTAATGATGATTTTCAAAATTATTGTCATAGGTTTAAAAAGAAAAATGTATGCATTATGTTTAAACAAGCGAAATAACATTCCTGCCTAAGAAAAGTCCTTAAAATATTTGTTAATTGAAGGATAATTATCATTCAAAATTGGTAAAATAATAAAACATTTGTAACGCATAAAACTTTGTAACGCTTTTTCTTGATAATTTCAAAATTACGCAAAGTTTTTATATAAAATGTAGTGGTTATCTTTCGCACAGTGGTAATGCATCACTTTTGCTTACAGAAGTCCCGGGTTCAATTGTCGGGAAAGGCAATATTTTTTTATTCAACTGTTTTTCATGGTATTATAATTGGTTAAAACAATTAAAAACATAATTGATTTGTGAGTATACTAATGTAATGACATTTTTCCAAAATACAAACATCTGTAAACAAGTCCTTGTAAGTTTTTTTTTTCAGTTAGCTGTTGATGGTTATAATTATCCACTATTTTATTTAAGTTTTTCTTGAGATATGAACATGTTTGCTGTATATTTTGCTTTAAAAGGTTTGGAAAAGAACAAAATATTTACCAGTATAATAAATTTGTTTTATTCTTTAAGAAATGTATCTCTATCTTGTTCAATGCTGGCATTGAGGGGTACTTGCTGGTTACAAGTAACTGATTTTTTCCTATTGTTTGATGTTCCTACTAAAATTGGTATTTTTTTTAATGATCCGTTTGTTTTGAAGTATATTTTGTGAATTATCAAAGTTATTACACTTTTTGATGCTGCAGGGTATTTGGATACTGCAAATCAGCTGTTATTTTAATTTACATTAACTATATTTTTAGGATTTAATGTGTATTACATTTTTTTAATGTTTTTATGATACTTTATATTAAAACTTATATCCTTGCCTATCGTTTTAGGTTTTTCAATGTTCTGATGGCATGTTAGTTAATTTATTTTTTAGAAGGGAAAGGCCATTCTTTCATATAAAGCATCTGGTATGGGCTATGGAACAAAAAACTGAACTGTTCATTTGGTTATAAATAATCGCATGAAGCTGGAGCAAAATGTTTCACCTGTATAACACTCTGATACTTTAATCCTTTCTCACTCAGAAGCATAGTGAAAATGGCTATGTGCAAACAGCATAAAACCATAACAGACTGCGAGTAACTCAGGTCTGTTCAGGTTTAATGATGTTTGCAGCTCATAACAGTTGAAAATGAAGCATTTACAACTTGAATCTAGTAAAAAAAGTCTTCATAATTCTATTGCTTGTACAACTTTTCATTCAAGGAATGTGTGTACCAGTTTGAATAAGAAGTCAAGCATAATAATTGTCAGCATAATTATTATTTTTATTTGTATGGATTGAATATTAAAAAAAAATACAAAAAAATTAAAATGGTATTATGCAATGTATACATCATTGTTACCTTTTATTTATAATTATTCAAATCAATACAAAGCTATATGTACACCTTAGGCCAAGTTATTTTCAAAGTTCATTTGTCAATTTTTGTTGTTACACCAACATGAAAATATTGAGTGAATTGTTTTGTTTTTCTGGTTATTTTTAGCTCCCCTGTCACGAAATGACATGGTGAGCTTATGTGACCGTGTGATGACCGGCGTCCATATGTGCGTGCGTGCATGTGTGCGTGCGTCTGTCGACAATTTGTTTGTGTAGACAGTAGAGGTCACAGTTTTCATCCAATCTTTATGAAATTTTGTCAGAATGTTTATCTTGATGAAATCTGGGTTGGGATTGTATTTGGGTCATCTGGGGTCAAAAACTAGGTCACTAGATCAAAAACTAGGTCAAATAATTGAAAAATCTCGTGTAGACTATAGAGGTCGCAGTTTTCATCCAATCTTTATCAAATTTGGTCAGAATGTTTATCTTGATGAAATCTGGGTTGGGATTGTATTTGGGTCATCTGAGGTCAAAAACTAGGTCATTAGGTAAAAAACTAGATTGAATTATAGAAAAAACTTGTGTAGACAATAGAGGTCGCAGTTTTCATCCAATCTTTATGAAATTTATTCAGAATGTTTATCTTGATGGAATCTGGGTTGGGTTTGTATTTGGGTCATCTGGGGTCAAAAACTAGGTCACTAGGTCAAATAATAGAAAAACCATTAACAATTTGTTTGTGTACACAGAAGAGGTCACAGTTTTCATTCAATCTTTATGAAATTTGGTCAGAATGTTTATCTTGATAAAAACTGGGTTGGGATTGTATTTGGGTCATCTAGTGTCAAAAACTAGGTCACTAGGTCAAAAACTAGGTCACTAGGTCAAATAATAGAAAAACCTTGTATAGACAATAGAGGTCGCAGTTTTCATCCAATGAACTAGGTCACTAGGTTAAATAATAGAAAAACCTTGTGTAGACAATAGAGGTCACAGTTTTCATCCAATCTTCATGAAATTCGGTCAGAATGTTTATCTTGAAGAAATCTGGTTTGGGATTGTATTTGGGTCATCTGGGGTCAAAAACTAGGTCACTGGGTCAAATAATAGAAAAACCTTGTGTAGGCATTAGAGGTCATAGTTTTCATCCAATCTTTATAAAATTTGATCAGAATGTTTATCTTGATGAAATCTGGGTTGGGATTGTATTTGGGTTACCTGAGGTCAAAAACTAGGTCAATAGGTCAAATATTAGAAAAACCTTGTGTAGACAATAGAGGTCACAGTTTTCATCTAATCTTTATGAAATTTGATCAGAATGTTTATCTTGATGAAATCTGGGTTGGGATTGTAATTGGTTAGTCAGGTGAGCGATTCAGGGCCATCATTGCCCACTTGTTTACAGTTTTCATGGCCTTTACTTATGATGAACAAGATTTATTTTGGAATAGGCAAAATAATCAACAATCACTTTAAGTTGATGTGCATAATAGTTTACTTTGGTTACTTTTAAAGATATGTATTTGAACCCCATTTTTGCTAGTGCATGTTTATGTCCGCCACCACTATAGTGGGGGACATATTGTTTTTGCCCTGTCTGTTGGTTGGTGTGTTTGTTTTTTCATTGTTTGCTCAAACTTTAACATTTACCATAACCTTTGCAATATGGAAGATAGCAACTTTATATTTGGCATGCATGTGTATCTCATGGAGCTGCACATTTTTAGTGGTGAAAGGTCAAGGTCATCCTTCAAGGTCAAAGGTCAAATATATATGTAGCTTCAAAGCAGCGCAAAAGGGGACATAGTGTTTTTGACAAACACATATCTTGTTTTGATTTTGCAAATGAATATAAAAGTGTATGTTAAAGGTATATATTAACAAATTGTCCTGTGCTCATAAAGAATCATATACAAATAATAAAAACACATTTTAAGTGATTCTTTTGAAGATTTTGATGACTTTAAACACTATTGTCAACAATCAGTCAAAAGTACATGTATATGTACGAGTCAATTATCTCTTTGATTCTCTCTTAGGAAAGGTTTTACTTATTAAGCTCCAACAAATATTAATGCATGAAGCCAAATTGGAGTTCAATAAAAAACTAAAATAAGTCCGATTGTTTATGCTGGTAATGGGTCAAAGTATTAGAAAATTATTTTTATGTTGCTTTATGAGCAGCAGGCAATTGTTTTCATGTCTGATTATAGAAATGTGTGTAGTAAACACACTTGGGTTATTAAGCATAAATGGCAGAGTTTTGTCAGAAACAAGTTTTTTTCTAACTTGTGTGTTGATTATAGAATAGTACAGTATATGAATTTTCACATTGATTATGTATTTGTTAATATGTGCACTGTATGCTATTTGATATATTTTTGAATTTGTGAATTTTTTAAACATGTAAGTTTTTAAGTTTTGTTTTGCATTATATGGGTACAGTTTTACAATTTGAATTACCGGTAAAACATGTATTTACATTTCTTTGCTATTTGTATTTGTAAGTATTGTTATTGTTTTATTCAAAATTGTTTGAATTATTTGTTTTATTCACATTTAGTATCTGTTTCAACAAAAGGTCTGCAAAAGAGAGTAATTTCATAATGTTGTAATGCTTGTCGTAAACATGATTTCCCACTCGAAATAAGGCACTGATGCATTTATATACATAGTTTAAGTAAGTTTTAAACCTGGGATTTTTTGTTTAAGAACAGTTCGGCAGAACTGCAATTGGTCAATGCTGAAATCTATGTGAATTAAAGATTTGTATGCATGTTACTTTTAGAGTATATGTTAGGTTAAATCAGACCCATCCGAAACAGAATATATTGGATAAACACTGATCCAATTTGTGGAAATATTTGGACAGTCAGGTGAAATGAATGAGGACAGCCGATTAAATGTGTCTTGTTCTAGGAAAACTGGGCTTAATGCATGTGGGTAAAGTGTCGTCCCAGATTAGCCTGTGCAGTCCGCACAGGCTAATCAGGGACTACACTTTCCGCCTAAACTTGATTTTCGGTAAGGAGGGACTTCCTTAAAACTAAAAAAAACATTAAAGCGTTAAGTGTCGTCCCTGATTAGCCTGTGCGGACTGCACAGGCTAATCTGGGATGACACTTTACGCACATGAATTAAGCCCAGTTTTCTCAGAACAAGACATAAATTATAAGAGCCTTACTCTGTGAAAAGGGGGCTTAATGCATGTGCGTCAATAATGTTTCAGATTAGTCTCATCTTCAGATACCCACGACTAATTCATTCCATTAGTCTTCAACATCAGATAAATGGAGAGTAGCCGAATGGGTTAAACGTGGGTATCTGACGATGGATTAGTCTGTGCAGTCCACTCAGGCTAATCGGGTACGACACTTTCCGCCTTAACTTGATTTGTGCTAAGAAGAGACTTTCTGTAAACCGTAAACGAAAAATAATGTAACCAAAAAATCTGCACAGGCTTATCTGAGACAACACTTTACGCACATGCATTAAACCCCATTTTCACAGCCCATAGAAATAAGTATATTGTAATAAAACTGTATATTACATTGTGCACATGTCCATGCAAGCGAATGAGAAAGCTGGGTTATTTGAACTCTTGAATTCACCACTTCGGTAAATGGAAGACAAGTTCACACTGCAAAAAAGATGTTAAACACTTAAGTTAAAATGAACATGTGTACATGGCTGGTGACTACCAGTAAGTAATCATTTTGTGGTTATTTTATACTGGCACATTCACCATGTATTTTATCCTGGCACATTCACCATGTACTAAACTGTGTAGAGCCTTAAGAAGGACTTTTTTTTGCTATCATAAGCATAGTTATGGCACATTTTACACAAACACAAAAGCATTTTGGAACTTGTGTCACACTGTTTACTACTGGTGTTATAAAACTTAATATTCCTAACAGTAACCATGTGAACTTATGAATTGACCATTTTTAGGCAGTTATTTTAGACATGTTTGACAAAAGTGAAATGCTGTGGCATCTGTGTTATATATACCTCCATGGAGATTTGTTTTCCTATTTTCTGCTTTAATTGCCTGTATTATTTTCTAGCATGAAAAGTAGAAAATGTATGTGCATTTATTAGCATATATCAATATGCATCATGTTTTCTTTTAAATTTATTAGTGTGCATTATGATGTACCGTTACAGTACACTTAAGTAGTGGCTGTATAACTTTGCCATTGAATTGCTAGGAGTATGTTTTCGTTAGCTTTAATACATTACTACTCATATACATTTTTATTATTTTAGATTTTAACTTTTTGTTGTGTTATCAGTTAAATGAAAACGTTTGGATAATACTTGTAAATAGTTTGAGTAGTCTATACAGATCTGTAATGACAAAATAATGTTCAATACGTTTTGCTTCTTCTGTTAGTTTTAAAATATGCTATATTGGCCACAATGTTTATTAACAATTTTTATAAATTATCATTTTATTATGAATTTGTTTTACAGAAACTAAAATTTATAAATTAAAGATATTAATTTAGTGTGCATATTAATCTTTCATTAAATGTAATTGAACTATTAATTGTTTCAGTAATTGCGAATCATGTGGCACAATGCTATTTTATGTACATGTTAATGAATTTAATTCTTTAAATATCTCTTCACAATAAAATCTCTTGCAGTTTAACCCTTTTCCACTCAGAAGCAAAACAAAAATGGCTGTTTGCATCCAGCATACAACCAGAACAGCTTTCAAGTAACTAGCTGTCTGCGCAGATGTTATGCTGTTTGCATCAGTATCTTTTATGCTTAAAAGCCTTCATTACTTCAATTATGTAAAAAACATATTAAATTTAATTTTTGCAAGGGCTACAAATGCTTCAAAATGCATATCTAAGTGGTAAAAGAGTTAACTTGTTTGATTGTGCAATTTTCACCTATACCTTGTTATACTGAACATTGTCTCGGTATTTGTTAATGCAGGTCATTAACAACTCTTGCTTTGTTTCAACTACTTCAGTGTTTCAATAAATATTAGACCTTCTCAATTAATTGATGTTTGTCATTACTCTGTTGCATTTTTGCCTTGGATTTGTTCCCTCTTCAAAATTGTATTTTAGTCGTATGACAGTGTTCTATTACCAGTACAAAATATTGTTTAAAACATTTGTCCCATGAGGTGAATATAAAGGATTTGTCAAGGAGGTTTCAGCCAGATTGTGATGTGTTTGTAGTCAAGGTACCATCATTGTTCTATTACCAGATTGTTCTTTCACATGATGACACTGGTAATTCAGAGAAAAACACACTAATAATAAGTTTTTGACGGGAAACTTGGGCAGCATGTGGCCCAGTATAACTTGTAGAAAGCATGCAATGGCATACACAATATTGTGTCCTTGAAGCTGTTTTTGGTCCAAATGTGTGGGGAAAACTAGTTCAAATATGCTAAAATTTTAGCTCGGCTATTTTCGGAGCAAACCCGAGGTATTGACATAGCCAGCTCGTCGTCAGCCGTCGTCGTGCTAAAACCTTAACATTGGCTCTAAAATCAAAGTGCTTTCACCTACAACTTTGAAACTTCATATGTACATGCAGCTGCATCTTGATGAGTTCTACATGCCACACCCATTTTTGGGTCACAAGGTTAAAGGTCAAGGTCACTGTGACCTCTAAAAAATAAATAAAACTGCACACACAGCTTGTTCATTCAACTGAGCACATCATTCTTATGGTGAGATTTTATGATCACCTTGTGTCTTTTGTTGAAATTGACTTTGTGAAAACTATAGAGGTCACATTTATTGCCCAATATTCATGAAAGTTATTGAAACTTGGCTGGATTATTTTGCCAATGAAACCTGGGTCAAGGTCAAAACTGGGACACATGTGTTTTAAAACCAGGTCGCTTTGTGTAATAAAAGAAAAAGCTAAAGAATACACCTGAGGCCACTGTTATTGCGCCATCTTGTTGAAACTTGTTCAGGGCATTTGTCCCAATAAAATCTCTCCTGAGTTCAAAGTAGGGTCATGTGCTGTTATTAAAGCCTCTATAACGCTCAAAATCAGCAAACATTTCGTAAAGTATTTCGTAAAATAAAGTTGAACGATTAAAAAATCAGTGTTCCTTATGGCAAATGCCGAAATCTCAACGGATTTGCATTCCTGCGAGAGCTTCAAGAGGTCCCAGATCTGCATCCCTGTGAGGGCTTCAAGAGGTCTCAGATCTGCATACCTGCGAGGGCTTAAAAAGGTCCCAGATCTGCATCCCTGTGAGGGCTTCAAGAGGTCCGAAATCTACATCCCTGCGAGGGCTTCAAGAGGTCCCAGATCTACATCTCTGCGAGGGCTTCAAGAGGTCAAAGATCTTCATCCCTGCGAGGGCTTCAAGAGTTTCCAGATCTACATGTCTGTGAGGGCTACAAGAGGTCCTAGATCTACATCCCTGTAAGGGCTTCAAGAGTTCCTAGATCTACATCTCTGCGAGGGCTTCAAGAGTTCCCAGATCTACATCCCTGCGAGGGCTTCAATAGGTCCCAGGGCCGGTATTCACCAACCACCTAAGGGAGAAAAATAACCTAAGGTTGTCATTTTGCCTAAGTTTTTTTATGTTTTCCCCTTAAATTTGAGGAAATGCCTCAAGTCATATTCACAAAACTCCTAACCTTAGAAATACGCCTTAGGTTGACCATTTTTTCCCTCAAAGTTAAGGGACACATACACCTCCCTTAAGTCCAACGAAATCACCTTAAAAATGGCGTCGTAGCAGACGAGTTTCCGTGGTTTTCGTCATTTTTCGACCAAAATCCATCCCAAAGGTATGTTTTTTCTTTGAAATGTATCACCGTTCTTAACAGAGACCGATATGTTTTCCGTTGACTTTCAAAGTCCGGTTTTTAAACACTCTACCGGAAGTAAAATCGTTGTCATCTAACGCGAATATCCCGATATTGGGAAATTTCGCGTCATGAAATCTTCCAATTGGGAAGGATAGTGTTTTTTAATTGCTCAATGGTATCAAAAGCAAAGTAATAATTTTATTTGTTAACTTGCAGATAATGCTCTTTTATGGAACAAAATTGATGGCATTTGCCTTCCTTTTGGGAAATTTTCAGACAGCAATTGTAGTTTTTCTTCATTTGGAAAAGTACCTTTTACGGGTACATTATAAAGCAGGGAAAAAATCGATGCCATAAAATACTTATGTTCATACTTATAAAGGCAGTCATAAAGAATATCTGCAATTAAAGTGTTTGGATGATTAGGAATAAATTTATCGAAAGTAATTAATATACCGGTACGATAAAAAAGTATAATAACACTTACGGCTGGAACCTATGTCTGTCCAGTTTATGCCTGGACATACCAAAGTTCATGTACTCTTCACCCATCAAATAATAGTAATATTTTTGGCTTGACAATTCCAGTTATAGAATTATTTTTAAACGAAAACGCATTTATTTTTCCTAAGTATTTAAGGACAAATCTTACCTTAGGTTCTACCTAAGGGACTTACTTAGTAAGAAAGTTAAGGAAATTTTTGCCTTAGGTAAATTCTTAGATAATTAAGGAAATTTTAGCCTTAATACTTCGGTGGTTGGTGAATACGGGCCCAGATCAACATCCCTGTGAGGGCTTCAAGAGATTCCATATCTACATCCATGTGAGGGCTTCAAGAGGTCCCAAATCTGCATCCCTGTGAGGGCTTCAAGAGTTTCAAGATCTCAATCCCTGTGAGGGCTTCAAGAGGTCACAAATCTGCATCCCTGTGAGGCCTTCAAGAGTTCCCAGATCTGCATCCCTCGAGGGCTTCAAGAGGTCCCAGATCTACATCCCTGTGAGGGCTTTAAGAGGTCCCAGATCTACATCCCTGTGAGGGCTTCAAGAGTTCCCAGATCTAAATCCCAGCAAGGGCTTCAAGAGGTCCCAAATCTGCATCCCTGTGAGGGCTTCAAGGGTTCCCAGATCTGCATCCCTCGAGGGCTTCAAGAGGTCCCGGATCTGCATCCCTGTGAAGGCTTCAAGAGATCCCAGATCTACATCCTTGTGAGGGCTTCAAGAGGTCCCAGATCTACATCTCTGCGAGGGCTTAAGAGGTTCCAGATCTTCATCCCTGAAAGGGCCTCAAGAGATCCCAGATCTGCTTCCCTGTGAGGGCTTCAAGAGTTCCCATATCTACATCTCTGCGAGGGCTTAAGAGGTCCCAGATCTACATCCCTGTGAGGGCTTCAAGAGATCCTAGATCTACACCCCTGAGAGGGCTTCAAGAGGTCCCAGATCTGCATTCCTGCAAGGGCTTCAAGAGGTCCCAGATCTGCATCCCTGTGAAGGCTTCACGAGGTCCCAGATCTGCATCCCTGCGAGGGCTTAAAGAGGTCCCAGATCTGCATCCCTGTGAGGGCTTCAAGAGGTCCGAAATCTACATCCCTGCGAGGGCTTCAAGGGGTCCCAGATCTACATCTCTGCGAGGGCTTCACGAGGTCAAAGATCTTCATCCCTGCGAGGGCTTCAAGAGTTTCCAGATCTACATGTCTGTGAGGGCTTCAAGAGGTCCTAGATCTACATCCCTGTAAGGGCTTCAAGAGGTCCCAGATCTACATCTCTGTAAGGGCTTCAAGAGGTACCAGATCTACATCCCTGTGAGGGCTTCAAGAGTTCCCAGATCTACATCCCTGCGAGGGCTTCAATAGGTCCCATATCAACATCCCTGTGAGGGCTTCAAGAGGTCCCAAATCTGCATCCCTGTAAGGGCTTCAAGAGTTCCAAGATCTCAATCCCTGTGAGGGCTTCAAGAGGTCCCAAATCTGCATCCCTGTGAGGGCTTCAAGAGTTCCAAGATCTGCATCCCTCGAGGGCTTCAAGAGGTCCCAGATCTACATCCCTGTGAGGGCTTTAAGAGGTCCCAGATCTACATCCCTGTGAGGGCTTCAAGAGTTCCCAGATCTAAATCCCTGCAAGGGCTTCAAGAGGTCCCAAATCTGCATCCATGTAAGGGCTTCAAGGGTTCCCAGATCTGCATCCCTCGAGGGCTTCAAGAGGTCCCGGATCTGCATCCCTGTGAAGGCTTCAAGAGATCCCAGATCTACATCCTTGTGAGGGCTTCAAGAGGTCCCAGATCTACATCTCTGCGAGGGCTTAAGAGGTTCCAGATCTTCATCCCTGAAAGGGCCTCAAGAGATCCCAGATCTGCTTCTCTGTGAGGGCTTCAAGAGATCCCATATCTACATCTCTGCGAGGGCTTAAGAGGTCCCAGATCTACATCCCTGTGAGGGCTTCAAGAGATCCCAGATCTACACCCCTGAGAGGGCTTCAAGAAGTCCCAGATCTGCATTCCTGCAAGGGCTTCAAGAGGTCCCAGATCTGCATCCCTGTGAGGGCTTCACGAGGTCCCAGATCTGCATCCCTGCGAGGGCTTAAAGAGGTCCAAGATCTGCATCCCTGCGAGGGCTTCAAGAGGTCCCGGATTTGCATCCGTGCGAGGGCTTCAAAAGGTTCCAAATCTGCATCCCTCGAGTGCTTCAAGAGGTCCCAAATCTGCATCCCTCGAGGGCTTCAAGAGGTCCCGGATCTGCATACCTGCGAGCACTTCAAGAAGTCCTGGATCTGCATCCCTGCGAGGGCATCAAGAGGTCCCAGATCTATATCTCTGTGAGGGCTTCAAGAGATCCAAGATCTGCATCCCTGTGAGGGCTTCAAGAGATCCCAGATCTACATCCCTGTGAGGGCATCAAGAGATCCCAGATCTATATCTCTGTGAGGGCATCAAGAGATCCCAGATCTACATCCCTGTTAGGGCATCAAGAGATCCCAGATCTACATCCCTGTGAGGGCTTCAAGAGATCCCAGATCTATATCCCTGTGAGGGCATCAAGAGGTCCCAGATCTGCATCCCTCGAGGGCTTCAAGAGGACGCAGATCTGCATCCCTGCGAGGGCTTCAAGAGGTCTGGGATCTGCATCCCTGCGAGGGTTTTAAGAGGTCCCAGATCTGCATCCATGAGAGGGCTTCAAGAAGTCCCAAATCTGCATCACTGAGAGGGCATCAAGAGGTCCCAAATCTGCATCCCTTGAGGGCTTCTGGAGGTCCCAAATCTGCATCCCTGTGAGGGCTTCATGAGGTCCCAAATCTGTATTCCTTGAGGGCTCCAAGAGGTTCCAAATCTGCATCCCTGCAAGGGTTTCAAGAGGTCCCAAATTTACATCCCCCGAGAGCTTCAAGAGGTTCTAAATCTGCATCCCTGCGAGGAGTTCAAGAGGTCCTGGCTCTATATCCCAGCGAGGGCTTCAAGAGGTCCCGGATCTACATCCCTGCCATGGCTTCAAGAGGTCCCAGATCTGCATCCCTGCAAGGGCTTCAAGAGGTCCCAGATCTGCATCCCTGCGAGGGCTTCAAGAGGACCCAGATCTACATCCCTGCGAGGAGTTCAAAAGGTCTCAGATCTGCATCCCTCGAGGGCTTCAAGAGGTCCAAAATCTACATTCCTGCGAGCAGTTCAAGAGGTCCCAGATCTACATCCCTGTGAGGAGTTAAAGAGGTCCCAGATCTGCATCCCTTAGAGGGCTTCAAGAGGTCCAGGATCTGAATCCCTGCAAGGGCTTCAAGAGGTCCCGGATCTGCATCCCTGCGAGGGCTGTAGGAGGTCCCAGATCTGCATCCCTGTGAGGGGTTTTAAGAGGTCCCAGATCTGCATCCCTGCAAGGGCTTAAGAGGTCCCAGATCTGCATCCCTGCGAGGGCTTTAAGAGGTCCCAGATCTGCATCCCTGTGAGGGCTTTAAGAGGTCCCAGATCTGCATCCCTGCGAGGGCTGTAGGAGGTCCCAAATCTGCATCCCTGTGAGGGGTTTTAAGAGGTCCCAGATCTGCATCCCTGCAAGGGCTTTAAGAGGTCCCAGATCTGCAATCCTGCGAGGGCTTTAAGAGGTCTCGGATCTGCAACCCTGCGAGGAAATATTTTGTATTCATTTTTTTTCATGGTATGACAATTAATTAAGGCTATTCAAAACATAAGTCAACATTTTTAATGACATGTAAATAAAAACACATGAAGATCTGAAAAATTTCCTTTAAATTTAACCATGCATAATTTTTACATTATATTTAAAATGCAGGGGGAAGTGGTTTGAGCAGTTATAAGTTGTGAAAACACAAATAAGAAACATCCTATTTGCCTTAACACAACAGGAACAAGTGGATCATGAGGGGTTTACAAAATTCAATTCTAAATATTTTTTTTTAAATTATATTTAAACAAAATTAAATTATAAAACGTGCTCTTTAACAAATCTGAACCTTTTTTGACAAATATGTCTTTGCCCAAAGGCAAAATTTAATGGGGCATCTATAAGTGAACATTTAATTGAGCAGTTCAGTTACAGGTGTTACATGTGAACAGCTTAGTAGTATTAACTACTAAAACATTGAAAAATGAAAGGACCTGGACATGGAGAGCAAACACTAAAGAAATTGTTTGAAATTTTCTCTTGTTTTCAAAAACAATCTTAAATGCAGGGTGTCAAGTTTTAATAGAATTTAATTACAATACTAACTGTTTGTTAAACAACGTTTTGAATGTTATTCAATATAGACCAGATATATGTTATGAAGAGCAGCTGCTTCAGTAAATCATATACTAATTTAAATACTGGATTCTTAGTATAGTCTGTATGTTAGAAGTAGACAATAGTTTCTTTTTAATCCATTTGAACCGATTTATATTAATTACTAGGTTAATTACACACAACAAAACACACAAGTAGATAAGATCAACATTTATTTCATTTAGTGTAAATAAATTTACAACAAAAAACAAAATGCTTAAAAAACTTAATTATCATTAAAATAAATAAGAACCAGCATTCAAAACACATATACATCCCCAGGAAAGTCATGTCCTTATTGATTCATAGGCTTATTTGAGTAAGTCCAAAAGGAGATCAATTTAAAGTTCAAAATGAGTGTTGGATTGAAAGTATCCAAAGACTTCTGTAGAACGTATTTATCTCGGATTTAAAGTGTCATTTTGGTTTAATCAAGAATATGGACGCTCTGAATTAGTCTTAGTCCGAAGGTATCTCCATGGCAAAATGAGGTTAGGGAAAGTGGGAGAGGGGATGGTGTCTAAACACATCATTAATGCAGGAATAAAAACTGTTTAAGAAGAACAACTAATGTAAGATGAAACAATTCATGTTGGGTTAACCTCATACAAAGAGACAGACACTGACAGACAGGGTATGATATGATTTTCAGGATACTCCTGTTTTCATCAAAGTAATTAAATTAAATGATACTTGTCTGGCCTGATATCTGTGGATGCTGAACTTAGTTCCCCATAGAAATATTGTTGGGGGAAAAAGTCGGCAATTACGATTTCTGAGTTAACCTTTTACCACTTAGATATGTATTTTCACGTATTTGTAGTCCCTTAGAAAGTTATAAAAATTTAAGACTAAATGTAGATTCAATTTTTGGAAACCTTAGATACGAACGAGCAGCAAACAGCATAAAACATGAACAGACTGCAAGTTACTCTCAGGCTGTTCTAGTCTTATGCTGTTTGCACATAGCCATTTTCACTTTGCTTCTGAGTGGGAAAGGGTTAAGAAAAGTTTGTGGGGGAATGCTATGGATTACTAGTATATGAATGAATTATTCTGAGGGGATGATGCCTTACAAAGGCTTTATAAACTATGTATTGTAATATTACATATATAGAATAGGCAGTTGACGAGTATGGTAAAAATTGCACTCTACATGGAGTAAAATATGCCATATTATTTATTTTACTTTACCAAATAGACATACTGTAATTTTAACAAAATCCCAGTCGCATGTGTAGATATTATTGGAAAAAGAAAACAGGTCAAATTCCCACTAGCTGGCTTTTATTTTGACAAGTTCCCAGCCAATT
This sequence comes from Dreissena polymorpha, assembly GCF_020536995.1. NCBI lineage: Eukaryota > Metazoa > Mollusca > Bivalvia > Myida > Dreissenidae > Dreissena > Dreissena polymorpha. The sequence continues at coordinate 31,394,016 of NC_068358.1, read as the reverse complement.
TCACAATATATCACTGACAGTCATCTAGTAAGGGTGAACAACAGATTAACATGATACATTTATGACAAATGTCTTAAATAAATAAAAGAAACCTAGCAATTCACAAAATATTAAATAAGTTATCACCATAACAAGAAATCTTTTAAATAAAATCCTTTTCATTTAAATGTTTTGAAATCAGTTGTAATATATGACGGAAAAACGCAAACTAATATCAGTTACAATGCATTCCATGGCATTGAACAAAAGGAATCAAAGACACAGGAACTTCACTTTTGAATGGGATTTTTTCTTTCAATATCACACGAGCGGCCAAACATTTTAGCGACAAATACTGCAAAGGGCTGTAACTGAAAATCACAGAATGTTTTAAAAACTTCTCTGCAGTGTCTCCAATATTATTCATTATGTCCACATGGGTCCCTACAGCAAGTAAATATTCAATGACTTTTTTCTCCTCATCCTCAGGAGGCCCGCTGTGCATGTACATCGTGTGCGCCGCTTTCAGCAATGCCGTATTCCCACACTTACATTGCGCATTCACGTTCGCCCCGCACCGCACAAGAAGTTGAACAACCTCAAGGGAAGGAAACTGAGAGTAATATTCGTCAGCGATCAGTGACGTCTTGGAGTCCACCGCCAGGTGGAGTAGTGAGAGTCTCTTGGTACACCTCGGATCCGTGCTCACCAGCCTGTGAATGCAGGACATGTAGGCGTGCGTCTGGTCGAGCGAGCACTCCAGTTTAGTCAGCAGGTGAATCATGTGCACGTACAGCTGCATGAGGAGTTGAAACTCGGACAACGTCTGCGAAGCCTTGTCTTCTGCTTGGGTATTCAACTTGGAGGCCTGTTCATAGAGCAAACATTCCCCGTCATTGCTCAAACATTCTTTGGCTGATATGATCTGACCTGTAAGGATTTGTAGAACTTCGAGGGCATCATCAAAAAAGATTTTGGCCTCGATTTCACCATTGTTTTCACGTTCCTTCTGAACATGCCAGAATAATTTCACTAGAGTCTGCACATTGTACAGGCAGTCCAGATTGAGAGGCTCGTTCTGTTGATAACGAAAAATGTAAACATATTTCCAGAGGTCTACGCAACGCTGGAACTTGTTTGAGTCGGCGTACACGGCCCCTCGGTACCTGAGTCCAAATACTGAATCCTCATGGTGTTGCCCTAGTATTCTCTCTCGTATCAGAAGACTCTGCATGTATATCTCATCAGGGTCAGTCAGTTCCAAAAGCTCCTCCTCATTTTCAGGTTCTTTAGCATTCAAGTAGACTTTTTTAGTTTCTTTTGGTAAAACTTTCAAAATCGGTTGATTTTTATTCTTGTACCTCCATTTCATAGCTTGGCGCCACAGCTGCAAGCCAAACACAATGTCATTACGATCATCTATATGACACGTACCAAGAATCTCATAAGCCTGTATTTTAGCCTCCAGAGAAAGTCCAGCCATTTCAACAATGACATCTACGATCTCAACATTTCCTCTGGTTGCAGCCGTTTGCAGAGCATCATCACCAAAATCGTTCCTTATCATGTAATCAGCTTTATTGCTTAACAGAACTTTCACCGACTCCAGCATTCCTTCACGTATTGCATAGTGCAAGGCAGTGTCCTTAAAATTATCAACAGCGTTCACAGCGGCACCTTTGCTTATGAGGAACGTACACAGTTGTGCGCTTCGAACGGAGTTTATCAAACATGTTCCACCATTTTTGTTAGGCTTTAGTATATCAGCGCCATTTTCAACCAAGAACTTGATCATCTGAATGTTTGTGGTGAGGCAGGCTGATCGTACCGGTGTGGAGTCCGTGTCAGAGGTCTCGTTGACGTTGGCACCGTGACGCACGAGCGTCTGAACGACGTCCAGTTTGTTAGCCACCGCTGCACACCAGAGCGGGGAGACAAGGTAGCGGGAATTTTCCTCATGAACTTCATACACACCTGAAAGCAAGCATGCAACTGATGTTAACAACAGTAAAGTGTCAAGCAAAAACAAACGTTTTAAGGTCAATACCGGGGTAATTGATTTATTGCATATTGTTTTAATTTTAGCAACAACTTTTAATAATAAATATAAATCATTTATACATATTAATAAACACATGCCCTCTACTAGTAAATATTAAAGTCAGGGTTTGACATTAACTTTTTTTACAGCAAGACAATCGGACCATCTCCTCTAAAAATGTATTAGCCCGAATCTGATGTCTACTAGACCATCAATGACATAGCAAATAAACACAATTGGATCATGTTGCTGTTTAATCAGGATTTATCAGTAAATTTTCAGTGAACACAAGAAAGTTATTTTGATGCATAGAGTAAAACAATAAAATAAAACTATTTTTTTGCTATTCTTTGTCAAATTCAAGCCATGGGAACTGACTCGATTTTCCAAAGGATAAATTTGAAGTTTTCATTTTTTTCCATATTTACGTTTCCTGTCAGTTTTTCCGTCAAAATGTTCTTTATTAACTGATTTGTCGGACGAAAATCCGAACTTGAACAAAGCCATTCTTTTAATTACATTATCTTTTTTTTATAGAAGTCGTATAAACATGCTGTAAAGTTTTAAGACACTGCAGAAAATCATTTATATTCATTACAACTTGATCAATGGAAACAAGCAATTCCTGCGGGAAGCTCTCCTTCGCGTCTAAAAATAGCGATGAATCATGTGAATGCTCTGCATTTATTTATATACGGTAGTTTTGTTGTGATGTAAATAACGGATATGAGAGTAATATTACACATTAAGGAAAGAATTTTCACAGCAGTTAGTTACAGTTATATGAATCAGTATAGATTTTGTTTATGTACAACCAGTCAGACAAGCTAGCCCGCTGTTTTACCAGCCCGACAACCGATCTTACTAGACAATGTCTGTCGAACGTGCCTTAGTGTCGAACCCTGAAAGTTGGGCTTTATTCTTTTCATGTATAAAAGTACATTTTTGAATGCAAAAGGCGAGAAGTTATCCAAATTTTCAAGGATTTAAGGTTGCCATAAGATTTGCTCTAAATATTTATGCAAAAACAAGTGATTTAAATTAAGAAATTTTTTAACAGTTATTAGACTATTATGTAATTCATAATTGCGTTAATAAAAAATAACTGCTGTTTTTAGCACATCAAGCCATTGAAACAGGGAAACAAAATTAAAGTTGGGCTTGCTCAGAATCCTGAATTCATGTGGCCTTCACAGTGGTAACTATCAGAATCCTGAATTCATGTGGCCTTCACATTGGCATTTTTTTTTAATATTATATTTTGCTATCTGACCTGGTGATCTGGTGTGTTTTTATACAAGTGAACAAGATTCATATTCCATCTAGATATTGCCAAAACAAACATTCTGACCTGACTTAAAAATGAACTCTCAAGAGAGCTTACAAGGTTTGTGGAAAATTTGACCTGATGTTCTTTACACTTAACCCGGCTAAGTCTGGAAAAGTAAAGATCAACATTATGACTTAGTTTCGTCAAGATCGAGTCCTTTTTAAAACAAGAGGGCCAAGATGGCCCTAGTTCGCTCACCTGAGAGGAGTTGGTTTATTTAATCTTTACCAAATGTCAAACTTGACCTAGATATTGTCCAGACAAACATCCTGGTCAAGTTTCATCATTATTTCATCTGCGAGTAAAGATCAATGTACCTATGAAGTTTCATGATCCTAGGCGTAAGCATTCTTGAGTTATCATCCGGAAACCATTTTTTCTAAGTTGAGTCACCGTGACCTTGACAGCCATTGTGTGAATACGTTTTTTGGCACTGTGACCTTGACCTTTGACCTACTGACCTGATAATCAATAGGGGTCATCTGCGAGTCATGATCAATATACCTATGAAGTTAAATGAACCTAGGAATACGCGTTCTTGAGTAATCATCCAGAAACCATTTTACTATTTCAGGTCACCGTGACCTTGACCTTTGACATAGTAATCTGAAAAGCGATAGGGGTCATCTGCAAGTCATGATCATTGAACCAATGAAGTTTCATGATCCTAGGCATAAGCGTTCTTGAGTTATTTTCCAGAAACCATTTTACTATTTCAGGTCACCGTGACATTGACCTTTAACCTAGTGACCTGAAAATCTATAGGGGTCATCTTAGAGTCATGATCAATGTACCTATGAAGTTTCATGATCCTAGGCATAAGAGTTCATGAGTTATCATCTGGAAACCATTTTACTATTTCGGGTCACTGTGACCTTGACCTTTGACCTAGTGACCTGAAAATCAATAGGGGTCTGCGAGTCATGATCAATGTACCTATGAAGTTTTATGATCCTTGGCATAAACGCTCTTGAGTTATCATCCAGAAACCATCTGATGGACGGACGGACCGACATGAGCAAAACAATGTACCCCCTCTTCTCCGAAAGGGGGGGGCATAATGAGAAAACTGTCCCACTCCCAGCAGCCATGTTATTAAACTGACCGGAACCATTTTTGAACTCAACTTTTGTATCAAGGAAACAAATGTTCTGAGCAAATTTCATGAAAATTGGGCCAAAAATGTGACTTCTAGAGTGTTCACATGTTTTCACTATATACATATAGAGAAAAATGCCCCGCCCACTGGCAGCCATGTTTTTTCACCAATCCCGACCATTTTCAAACTCATCCGAGATATCAATAAAACCATGTTTTGACCAACTTTCATGATGATTGGGCAAAAATTCTGACTTCTAGAGTGTTTACAAGGTTTCTCTATAGCCAAATAGGGAAAACTACCACTATATACATATAGAGAAAAATGCCCCGCCCAATGGTGGCCATGTTTTTTCACCGATCTCGACCATTTTCGAACTCGTCCGAGACATCAATTGAACCAATGTTTTGACCAACTTTCATGATGATTGGGCAACAATTGTGTATTCTATAGTGTTTACAAGGTTTCTCTATAGCCAAATAAGGAAAAATGCCCCGCCCACTGGCGGTCATGTTTTTTAACGGATCGTAACCGCTTTTAAACTCAACCAAGATATCATTAAGACAAACATTTTGACAAAGTTACATGAAGATTGGGCATGAAATGTGACTTCTACAGTGTTTACAAGGTTTTTCTTTTTTTGACCTAGTGACCTAGTTTTTGACCCTGCAAAAACCAGTTTCGAACTCGGCCGAGATTTCATAGGGACAAAGCTTCTGACCAAGTTTCATGAAGATGGGACAAGAAATGTGGCCTCTAGAGTGTTTACTAGCAAATGTTAACGGACGGACGGACGGATATACGACGGACAAAGACTGGTCACAAAAGCTCACCTGAGCAATCAGGTGAGCTTAAAAGATTTGTTACAAGGTTTTCCTAACATTTGACCTAGATTTTGGACACACTTGACCCAGATGCAAAAAAACTCGAACTTGATATTGCCAAGATTAATATTCTGACCAAATTTCATCAAAATTGAGTCAGAAATTTGTCCTCGAGAGTGGTTATAAGGTTTTTCTAAGATAAGACCTGGCAAACTATTTTTTGGACACATGTGACCCAGATTCACAGTCAACCTAAATATTGTAAAAATAAAAATACCTATAAAGTTTCATCAAGATTGGATGCAAAATTTTCCCTCCAGAATCGCAATGTTTTAAAAATAATTTCTGCACGATAATAGAAACTGATCACAATAGCTCCAATTGCACACTATTTGCTCAGGTGAGCTTAAAAGTGAAGGAGTACTCCATCAAACATATATCTGTCTATCAACAGACAGATGGACGGACCTAACTGGGAAATTGTATATATTAAAATGAGACAGGCAGGTATGTATGTACGTACAAAAGTAGCACATTCAATTAGCCACAAATAGTGTCAATCTCTTTGACTCCAATCCACTTTAAATGAATGCCCATTCACCTTTAATTTCGATGTCTGCACCACACTCCTCGATGAGGTAGTTCACAAAGTGCACCTTGCCTTGTTGACATGCCATGAAAAGTGACGTGTTGCCATTGATCTTATGATTCACAATCTTTTGACGCTGCTCCAGTGTTTGTTTGGAAAGAGTAGCACGCAGCTTGCTAAACGTTTCTTCCTGAAAAAGCTCGCTCAGCTTTTCTTCCTGAAAAAGGATCAGTAATTTTGAATACGAGATCAATTGTGGCTTGTTCCGTGAACATTGAGCAAAAGACATGTGCAGAAAGTCATGCCTTGTAATATACATTGTTTGATGATGGGATGCAACAGAGCAGGGTATTTTGATATCTCTGACACATTCCTTGTTTTAAATATATTCAATTGATCTTGTTCTTAGAAAACTGGGCAAAATGCATGGCGTAAAATCTGTCCCAGATTAGCCTGTGCAGTCCGCACAGGCTTATCAGGGACGACACTTTCCGCTTAAACTAGATTTTTGATGAAAAAGGACTTCCTTTAAACAAAAATACCATTAAAGCGGAAAGTGTCGTCCCTGATTAGCCTGTGCGGACTGCACAGGCTAATCTGGGACAGATTTTACGCACATGCATTTTGCCCATCAGAACAAGATCAATTGAATATATTTAAAACAAGGAATGTGTCAGAGATATCAAAATGCCCTGCTCTGTTGCATCCCACTATCAAACAATGTATATTACAAGGCATGACTTTCTGAAGGTTGTTTCAGGAGGTTAAATGGCTGTAGTTTGTATTCAAACAAGCTGTTTAGGTTTTGGAGTAAAAGGGGCCTTTTTCACAGATTTTGGCATGTTTTGAAGTTTGTCATTAAATGCTTTATATTGATAAATGTAAACATTGGATTTAAAAAGCTCTAGTTAAAAATCAAGAATAACATTTAAAAAAGGAAAAAAAAGTAGCCCACAACAGGGCTCGAACCAGTAACCCCCGGATTCATGGAGTAAAAACCAATTAGACTGCTTGGCCATCCTGCCAAATATATATGCGAGACGTATTTATACTTTGTATAAGCAATCTTCGTAGTTTCACAAAATTTAACGACAACAACAGAACTCTCCAAAATTGAAATTATTCAATCGCTTTGCGTTGCAACGCTTTATAATTTTCAGGTTTTTAAATCGTCAAAAGATGCATATAATTGCTATATTACACCATGGTACATTGTAAATGTTCATTATTACTGTTTCCTCACAAATATCATAAATAAAACGAAAATTTGCGAATCTGAAACAAATTTTTTCAATTTTGTCAATTTACCGAAACGTGAAAAGATTTCTTTAATAGATTACCCTGATTTTTACCCAGGGCTCGACACTAACGGTGGTCCGTTGACCCAAGGTCAGTAAAAATAGGGAGGACCAGTGAAACTAGAAATTTGGTTGATCCGTTGAACCAGTAAAAATCCTGGCCAACTTATTGTGAAATACTGGTGGAAAGCCGTTTTCATCCATAAAAACAACTTTATATGTTCATAGTAAACCGATAATTTCATCATTATGTTATGGGCAGACTCGAGACCGGGATAAAAATAGCAATAGACTCGAGACCGGGATAAAAATAGCAACATAATAGAAATTCCAATTTTTCTAGAAGCCCGGATGACAAAATCCTGTTGTCGGATCAAAAAATCGATTTGCAATCCGCAAATGTCTCCCGCAAATGTCTCCGGACTTCGCTGTGATCGATACACAAATTAATATAAAATTCGAAGCGTTTCGGGGAAAAAGTGGTATTTAGTATTTTTTAAAAAGCAACAATTATCAGCATTTTATCGATCTTAGTACCATCAGAATATACTTTGTTTACTGTGCGAATTTACACTGGATAGCGCCAAATAATGTTCAGAGATTCCTGGAGAGTAAACGTGCGTATCTTCAAGATAACAAGTTATCGCAATGTGTAATTTCAATCAGAGGGTGGTTGAACCTCCGCCTTAAAAACCTAAAAGAACCTCCGCCTAAAAAACCTAAAAGAACCTCCGCCTAAAAAACCTAAAAGAACCTCCGCCTAAAAAACCTAAAACTAATGAAGAGAAGCTTGAAGTACAGCGGGAATATGAAAAGGATAAGAGATAGTTGAGTAGATAGTATAGTTTTCTTTTTATAAATGCACAGCACAGTGTGGATAGTCCGGAAAGTAAGTTGAAATTTAGGTCAAATAGCATAGAAATTGTATGACCACTTGAAATCTTGGAGGACCAGTAATTTCTGAAAGCTGGTGGTCCTTTGGGTCAGTAGGTAAAAAAAGTTTGTGTCAAGCCCTGTTACCAGAGTGATATTTTTAACAATATTGGAATAAACCTTGCTCCAAGACTGGTTGAGCCCTTGTTCAGAAAGTTTTGTGCTGATCCAGTGAAAACTGGTTATGAAAGAGATTGGTAGCGTATGTTAAACTTAAACAATAACGTCAACCTACAGTGAGTACATATCAAACACAATGAATGCAGGGTACTTACTATATTGTATTCAAATTCAGTAAAATGCAGTTCATGTAGAAGTAAGTAAACTAACGTTCAGCATTTTATTCATTTTATGTTTACACAGCGTTCTAGATAAGCTGCGTATCAGTGTAATATGCGCATTAGAAATATCAAGATACGCTCAATTTATAATTTCCGTGCGTACATTTAAGCAAGCAAATCTGGACTTACGCAAATGGTGTAAATTCTCTGCGTACATCGTAAACAAAAAATATAAACAGCTAATTGTCTTTCGCCAAAAATATGAAACTGGTTATCGTAAAAATTAGAGCTAATTTGTGCGCTGGTTTTTGTAAATGGGTGTCAGACAATTCACCCCCAAGACAATTCACCCCCTGGACAATTCACCCCCAGAATTTGATTTCCTTGGACAATTCACCCCCAAAGACAATTCACCCCCAAGACAATTCACCCCGATATTTTTATACGTGATTTTAGTGTCATTTGCCTTTGTCATAAAGACATATTCAACAAGGGCTGTTTGTAAAACATGCATGTCCCCCATATGGGCTCTCCATTGTAGCGACAACCATTGTGTGAATATGTTTTTTGTCACTGTGACCTTGACCTTTGACCTAGTGACCTGAAAATCAATAGGGATCATCTGCAAGTCATGATCAATCTACCTATCAAGTTTTATGATCCTAGGCATAAGCGTTCTTCAGTTATCATCCGGAAACCATGTTACTATTTGGGGTCACCGTGACCTTGACCTTTGACCTAGTGACCTCAAAATCAATAGGGGTCATCTGCGAGTCATGATCAATGTACCTATGAAGTTTCATGATCATAGGCCTAAGCGTTCTTGAGTTATCATCCAGAAACCATTTTACTATTTCGGGTCACAATGACCTTGACCTTTGACCTAGTGACCTCAATATCAATAGGGGTCATCTGCCAGTCATGATCAATCTACCTATCAAGTTTCATGATCCTAGGCATAAGCGTTCTTGAGTTATCATCCGGAAACCATTTTACTATTTCGGATCACCGTGACCTTGACCTTTGACCTAGTGACCTTAAAATCAATAGGGATCATCTGCCAGTCATTATCAATCAACCTATCAAGTTTCATGATCCTAGGCATAAGCGTTCTTGAGTTATCAATAGGGGTCATCTGCCAGTCATGATCAATGAACCTATGAAGTTTCATGATCGTAGCCATAAGCGTTCTTGAGTTATCATCCGGAAACTATTTTACTATTTCGGGTCACTGTGACCTTGACCTTTGATATAGTGACCTGAAAATCAATAGGGGTCAACTGCGAGTCATGATCAATCTACCTATCAAGTTTCAAGATCCTAGGCATAAGCGTTCTTGAGTTATCATCCGGAAACCATTTTACTATTTCGGGCACCGTGACCTTGACCTTTGACCTAGCGACCTTTTAATCAATAGGGTTTATCTGCCAGTCATTATCAATCTACCGATCAAGTCTCATGATCCTAGGCATAAGCGTTCTTGAGTTATCATCCGGAAACCATTTTACTTTTTCGGGTCACTGTGACCTTGACCTTTGATCTTATGACCTCAAAATCAATAGAGGTCATCTGCGAGTCATGATCAATGTTCCTATAAAGTTTCATGATCCTATGCCCAAGCGTTCTTGAGTCCGGAAAACACCTGGTGGACGGACCGACAGACCGACATACCGACAGACCGACCGACATGTGCAAAGCAATATACCCCCTCTTCTTCGAAGGGGGGCATAAAAATAAGTTGTGAGCAGATGTTTTGGGGTTATAATTTTGACTTTGCAGCACAATTTTGACGTGAAAATAATAACAGTAGTATGTAAATGAAAGATGACATAGTGATTTTTGTCAAATGCAATTCAACCAATGTTTTTTTCTATAAACTGTGTTACAACATATAAAATTGAAATAAATTAAGTATTTTGTATAATATTTGCGCATTTGTTTTAATATATTTTAAGTTTCGTCTAGTGATTGGGAGTTCGTGGGTTTGCTCTCTACTCGGGGAGCGTTCTCCTCCATTATGTAGACACCAAGTACTGGTTCATCCCAAGAAACGGACTTGATAATATCCTATAATGCTCGAAGGTTGCTTGGCAGTATACATAGATAGATAGGTTATTATTTTATTATTTAATTTAGTACTTGTCAAATGTTGAAGTCGATTAATTAGTTTCATTGAATTCTTAGAATTTTATATTATCACAATTACTTATTTATTCATGTAAGATATAATAATTTATGTCATAAAATATAATGGTTAAATTGATAAGAAAACCTTAATTGAAGAAAGGAAATTTAATCTGGTTGGGAGCCTGCCATTAATGGGTATTACAATCAAGCATTCACACCCCTGATGAGGCTTTATCAAAGTGTCAAAACAGATAAATCAAAGTGTCAAAACAGATAACCAAAGACTTCAGTTACACACATTAACAAATAATTGTGTTGGACTGGGCAATTCTAATACCTGGTTATACCTGTATTAAAAAATTCCATTTTTGTTCACCTGATATTTTGATTATTATTTTTTTATTAACTGCCTATAAAAATAAGTGTTTCATTAAAAAAATATTATTTTAATTCTTATTATCCATTAAGTTGTTGGATTTTCTCTCATTGAAGGATAAGTGATAGAAGTTGTGTTTTGCAATGTTGTGTATTGAAACATATGTGAGTCTGAAAATATCAGTATTCATTTCAAATCCAGTAATTCACACCATTTTCTGTTATAATTTTTAAAATGCTATTAATACACGAGTACTTCATGATTTATTAAATCCACTATAATACCGCTAGTATGGTCCTACTTAAAATGTTTTGAAATGTAATGTATTTTTACAAAAATTGTACTCAATTCAAGTTCACTTCAATTAAACAGTATGTTAGCTCATTCCGTACTACAGCCTTACATGTATCCCTAAGCAACCCATTCAGTAACAGCCTTATCTACCACTAGATAATCAGTACCCTCATCAGCTCTGAATGCCTGACAGATTATCTGTTTATTGTTACCTTTAGTGGTGTGAAAAAGGTTGTTTGTAGGTGTTGTTACTTTGTTGACTGATTATGTGACACATATTTTATTATTATATTTCCCATTTAAAAATAAAATTATAGTAATATTATGAAAATTTCGAAATCTTGCTTAACTTATCAAACAAGAGGGCCAAGATGGCCCTAGTTCGCTCACCTGAGAGGAGTCGGTTCATTCAATCTTTACCAATCGTCAAACTTGACCTAGATATTGTCCAGACAAACATCCTGGTCAAGTTTCATCATTATTGAACCAAAACTCTGGCATATGGAGTGTTTTTTTGGGTTAGATTTGACCTGGTGACCTATATTTTGAGTTGACCCTCCCCTTACCAAACATCAAACGTTGCTTACAAAAATAAATATTATGACCAAGATTTATAAAATCTGAAACAAAATTGTGACCTCTAGAGTGTTTACAAGGATTTTGTATAATATAATGAAAATTTGGACAATCTAAGGGCCATAATTATGGCATTAATTATGTGATATATATATAAAACCAATCTTTGTACCAAGTTTCATGATGATTTGGCAAAAATTGTGACTTCTAGAGTTTCACAAGCTTTTTTTACTATATAAATATAAGAAAACTGCCCCCCCCCGGCTGCCATGTTATTCAACTGACCGGAACCATTTTCAAACTCAACTCTCATATCAAGGAAACAAGTGTTCTGATCAAATTTCATGAAAATTGGGCCAACAATGTGACTTCTAGAGTGTTCACATGTTTACACTACATATTTTTTTATGGGACAAATGCCCCGCCCACTGGCGGCCATGTTTTTTCACCGATCTGGACCATTTTCAAACTCGTCCGAGATATCAATAAAACCAAATGTTGTGACCAACTTTCATGATGATTGGGCAAAAATTGTGACTTCTAGAGTGTTTACAAGGTTTCTCTATAGCCAAATAGGGAAAACTGACACTATATACATATAGAGAAAAATGCCCTGCCCACTGGTGGCCATGTTTTTTCACCGATCTCGACCATTTTCGAACTCGACCGAGACATCAATTGAACCAATGTTTTGACCAACTTTCATGATGATTGGGCAAAAATTGTGTATTCTTGAGTGTTTACAAGGTTTCTCTATAGCCAAATAAGGAAATCTGCCCCGCCCACTGGCGGCCATGTTTTTCAACGGATCGGAAACACTTTTAAACTCAACCAAGATATCATTAAGACAAACATTTTGACAAAGTTACATGAAGATTGGGCATGAAATGTGACTTCTTCAGTGTTTACACGGTTTTTCTTTTTTTTGACCTAGTGACCTAGTTTTTTGACCCGGCACAACCCAGTTTCGTACTCGGCCGAGATTTGATTGGGACAAAGCTTCTGACCAAGTTTCATGAAGATGGGACAAGAAATGTGGCCTCTAGAGTGTTTACGAGCAAATGTTTACGGACGGATGGACAGACATACGATGGACAAAGACCGGTCACAAAAGCTCAACTGAGCAATCAGGTGAGCTAAAAAAAACACCTTAAGAAACCTACTACTATGATGGAATACACATAATTAATGGTTTATTGTGTTGTACCCTGGCTATATTTTTGTTTTACTTTTAGCAAATTACCCTTCAAGCAAAGCAAAATTTGACCATTTACCCCCAAGCTGTGAAAAGTGGGGGTATTTACCCACATGAGACAAAAATTATCTATAACGCTGTTTACAGTAAGACACATAGTTCAACAGATGCTTCTAAAAATTCAGTGAAAATAGAGCCCTTCAGTTTTCCAAGCATATCGTAGTATCAAATTTCCTTAGTAAAATGCTTCACAGTGAAAATTTTCACAGAGTTATCACAGTCACATGATTAAAGGTTCATGCTTTAAATACTTCCAGATGGTTTAATACTCTTAGTTCTGTTATAAGTTAACACATTTCATGTAAAAGTGGGAATGAAAGACTTATGTTTGTGTTTGTGTGATTTCGTTACTTATAGTTCAGATTTATTCACAACATGAATCAATTATTTACATTTTTTCTGACTAGCAAAGAACAGCCCCACACTACCATAGAAGTAGAATACTTCATCAATTCTTCACATGACAAGTGGGATTCAGCTGGCAATAACTCGGCCTCCATTGTGTGCTTATGAACATTTCAAGACTGTTTGGTGACAATAAGATGAACACTGGTTTAGTAAGAGAGCAGATACCATCAAGCCACATTTTTATAAAATTGAAGGACTATTTCTCCAAAGTTCCTGGAGGTTCTTCCATTAGGTAAGCTTCATTTCTGGGGAAAACTGCATGAATTACAAGCAATTTTTTAGAAAATGTAGCCTATTTTTGATAAGAGCAATATAAAATAAAGTGATGTTAACTCATAGGGTATGGAACCCCCTCACACTCAGTGTGACCTTGACCTTTCAGGCAGGGAGATGGTGATACACGCCCACAAGCCATCTGCTGTTAGTGGTCATTTGTGATCAGTTAATTAACAATTGAATGATAAATGGCCATGTAACAGTCCAGACAAGTTGTCGTCTGACCTTTGACCGTATATTTAGTGACCTTGACCTTTGAGGTAGAGAGATAAGTGCCAGGGCATTTTAAAGGGACTGTCAACCATGAATTACGTAAAAATTAAAGTTCTGAAATACCATATTTTTTACAATCATTAGTAAATATTGATTAAAATATCACGACTGGTATATTACATTACTTGGAAAAAAATCATGTTTTTAGTATATTTGGTAATACAATTTCGCGATATGAAATCAAAAGTACATCGCTAAAATAGGTGACATAACGATATACACACTATAAATAACACAAGTAGAATTATCATTTTATATATCAAATATATACAATTCACTACGCATGCACGATTTGCATTCCTGGGTTTACCACGTGACGACGATGATCAATCTACTGGCGTTATTAATAGTTAACTGGTAGTTACCTGGTAGACATACCCAGTAAAATTCATTACCGAATATACTGAAAATATGAAAACTTTACAACTTTGTTCAAGTAATGTTATATACCAGTCGTGATATTTTAATCAATATAAACTAATAATTGTAAAAAATATGGTATTTTACAACTTTTCTTTTCTTCTTCGTCGTGGTTGACAGTCCCTTTAAAATCAATAAATATATTGCAAAATTCTTGGTGAGACTGGAATTTTCGGATGGGCATCTGTTAAAGTGTACAGCTTTAACGATCAGCAGCTGCCCTTTCTGTAAGGGGACAAAAAACAAACACTAAACAAATACTGAAATAGGAGTGTTAACATAATTATGTGTTTTATTTGCATTACTACAGGATATTTTAGCATCAGTTGGCAAACATGTTTGGTATTCTGTTTAACTTTCAATATGATCGCAATGAACTAGTAGATGTTTCTATGTATATTCAATTACCTGCACACAGTTGTACACAATCGATGAAAGCAGACTATAGTCTATACCAGCAGTGTCAGTTATACTGAAGACTGACATCTGAAATGAGACAAGGGGATTTATCATATTGTAAAAACAAATTAATTTAATACTGCAGAGCTCCAGATAAGGGTCGTACTTTCGTAATTACGAATTAATTTCAAGTCCGTTAGGTATTTATTTTAATATCTTGTCGTACCATTCAGAATTACAAAATCAAGTTACGAATATTATTTTTTACATCGGTTCGTATCGATCTTTATTGAGTTCTTTTCGCGTATTTAAGATCTTTTCGGTGCTTATATAGAATGGTTATCGGGTTTATTTAACAAATCGCATTTTTTTCCAATAAAAGCGGCGTGTACAGTCTGACAAAAAACAATGGCGGCGCCCAAAGAGCGTCCTAAAAAACTGCAAGGCGTGCAAAAACACGCTTTAAACATATTGTAAGCAAAGTGAGCCGAAGTTGAATGTTAAGAAAGACATTATAGAAAAGATCTTATACGATGTTGAATGTTCAGTTGCCGACACAGTCGGAAAAGCTAAAAAAAAACGCGACACGACGGGTCCAAACTTAAACAAAAAACAAAAACATTGAACGAGTGGAAGGGACAATTCCCGTGGCTAATCGTTGAAAAGATTGAAGGGAAGACCCGTTTTAATTGTGAAATATGTAAAAATTCATCGAAGGCATGCATCTAAGCACAGTTTGGGCATATGAAGGTATTTGAAAAATAAAATTGTATAATACTGAATACACTATTGAACTCGTATAAATAAAGTTGCTAGTATTTTTATTTTTATTTTTTGCTTGAATATAACCATTATTATTTATTTTAGGTCATTAAGAAAAGTTAAGAATTATTTTCCAAAACTAAGTTGTAACGTTAAGAATAAAATTTCAGAGTTAAGAATTCTTTTTGAAAATCTGGTAGTTACGTTAAGAATTTCACAAAACCTTATCTGGAGCTCTGATACTGGACATTAAATTAGTTATATATACCCCCACGCTTTTTGAAAAGCGTGGGGATATTGTGGTTACCTCCGCTGTCTGTCCGGTTGTCCGTCTGTCCGTCCGTCCTGGCCATTATCTCTTCCTACACTATTAGCACTAGAACCTTGAAACTTATACACATGGTAGCTATGACCATATGTGCGACCCTGCACTATTTGGAATTTTGATCTGACCCCGGGGTCAAAAGTTATGGGGGTTGGGGTGGGGCCAGGTCAGAGATTTTCACTCATTTTTTTTATGTTATTTTACATTAACTTCTTCATTTCTACCACCGATTTACTTCAAATTGATACTGAACATCTCTTATGACAATATGGTCGATCTCAACTATGCATGGCCCCATTACCAACCCTGGAGCGACCCCACCCACATAGAACACACCCACCCAGAATTGCCTTTTACTATAACTTCTTCGTTTCTACACCGATTTACTTCAAATTGATACTGAACATCTCTTATGACAATACGGTCAATCTCAACTATGCATTGCCCCATTACCAACCCTGGGGCATGCCCGCCCACATAAGCCACGCCCACCAAACATTGCCTTTTAACATAACTTCTTTATTTCTACACTGATTTACTTCAAATTGATAATGAACATCTCTTATGACAATACGATCAATCTCAACTATGCAGGGCCCAATTACCAACCCTGGGGTGCCCCCTGGGTAAAAACATGCGGCGTGGGGATACGTGTCGGCCTCTGCCGCGCCATTTCTAGTTTCTTAATATTATTTGTTCAGTGTGAACATTGACTTTAGGTCAATAATAAATTGTCATGACATATTTCTTACTGTATGAGATTATTTTTTCATAATAATACATAATAAAGTCTAAGTTTTCGGACACTTAAAATAATTATTTTGTTTAATTGAGCCCGAAAATTTAGATAAGAAATATATTCAAAAATTACAAGTGTCCCAAAATTAAGAGACATAAATTAATATGTCCGAAAATTATAATTATATTGAAATAAATGCAATTAATCAATATACAATAATAATCTTGTGATTAACTTTTTTTTGCTTTAATAAATACAACTTAACAGCTTTGCTAACTCTTGCATGAAATGGTATAGAACAAAAACTTAAAAACAGAAAAGAAAACATTCTGCTTTCTTAATAGGAAGACACAGTTTCAAATGCTGTTGGGTGAATCCATTACTTTCTAGCAGTATACATGGCTATTTACCCAATTACGCGAATGTAATGGTAAATGTAAATTGCCCTCGGGCAAGGGTTTATGACCTTAATCCCGATGTAAAAATCCTTGATCAAACTGTCACGAGATAAGCGAAAGCAGGGCAAAAGTCTGTAGAAAAGCGCAGTAAACATCCCAAAATTTAGAGACATTATTTATGGATGAAAACCCGTATGTCCGAAAATTAAGAGTCACAAAAAATACTTTTTTTGTTAAAAAGAGGATGCCCAAAAACTTGAGTTATTATGGTAACAAAGTGTTATTAATTTACATAGGTACATTGATAATTGTGTTGATAGAATATAGAAAACAACTTGAACCGGTCATGGACAAAAATGCATCCTCTGTTTCCCGCATATCAAGCGGTTAAGGAAACCAGTAACAGAATTTATGAATTAATGCAAACGATGCAACAAAGGCCTTTGCTAAAGAAGGAAAAAAAGCCTCGAAAGAAACGATTAACGGTCTACCTTTAAAGATTTATTTAATTATTGCTTAATCAATGTCAAAATTGTTTATTTACAGGGTGTTTAACCACTTAAAGCCAATAGTTCCATACAAATAAACAATAATATTCACAGTGTGTGTTGGTACCTTGTATCAAGACATCACAAGGAAAAGGGAGATTAATTGATTGCACTAGGCCAACAAAACTTAATGTAATAATGTATAGGTCATACTTCTTTGAGCAAAATCAGCACAAAGAATGCTCAAGAGTTGCATTAACACAAACGTTTGCCAAAAAAAAATCGGCATATACAGTGTGTTTCTTCGATATTTTGGGAATTGGGCCAGATCCCTTTTGATTGGGAAAAATTGCTTTCTTTTGACATAATTCATTCATTCATTCAATCCTCTCTGCGCCGTCTGGTGCTTGAGGCGACGGCAAGGGAGCGCCACTTTGGTCGGTCAGTTGCTGTTGCGGGTGCTGTCTGCAGAGTGAGGCCACTGTTCTTGAAGTCTCGCTCCACGGTTCGGCGCAATGTCTCTTTCGGTCGTCCACGATTTCTTTTTCCCTGTGGGGTCCATCTCAGTGCCAACGTGAGTAGCAAGTCGGGTGCCATTCTGCAGACGTGGCCTAGCCATCTCCATCTTCTCAAAGTGATGGTCTCATCGATGCTGTTTGGGCCAGCTCTTTTACGCAGTTCCATGTTCGTGATCATGTTTGGCCAGAAGACTTTCATGATCTGTCGCAGGCACTTGTTCTTAAAGACTTCCAGTTTTCGCTCGATGGTAGCAGTGGTCTTCCAGCACTCAGACCCATATAGAAGGACACTCAGCACGTTGCTCTTGAAGATGCGGAGCTTGGTGTGCATGCTAAGACTTGTGGTCCTCCAGATGGGCTTCAGCATTGCGAAGGCTTGGTTGGCTTTGCTGATTCTCGTGTTGATCTCCCTTGCACAGTCTCCATCTGTGGTGACCTTGCTGCCCAGGTAAATGAACTCGTCCACATCTGGCAGAGGCTGGTCATTGATGGTGATTGGGTCGCCCACTCTGGTTTTCTTCCTCATGACCTGAGTCTTCCCAATATTGACCCTGAGACCTATGGTGCTTGCTGATAGTGCAAACTGTTATGTCCTCTGCTGGATGCCCTGGTTCCTGCTAGCAAGTAACCTGATATCGTCGGCGTAGTCCAGGTCATCTAGCAGCGAGGTCAGCGTCCACTGTATTCCTTGCCTCCTTCCTTCTGTGGTGCGTCGCATGATCCAGTCAATTGCCATTGAAAAGAGGAGCAGCGAGAGGATACATCCTTGCTTCACCCCAGTTTCCACCTTAAATGGTTCAGTGAGCTGGTTGTTGTGGACGACTCTGCACTCAAAGTTTTCGTACAGGGACCTGATGACGTTGACAAGTTTCTGAGGGATGCCATAATGGCGCAGAATCTTCCAGAGGGAGTCTCTTTGTAGGCTGTCGAAGGCCTTCTCAAAGTCCAAAAAAAAAACACGTAGAGGGATCCATTCCATTCATGGGACTGCTCAATGATCTGCCTAAAGACGAAGATGTGGTCGATGCAGGACTTGCCTTTCCTGACGCCAGCCTGTTCCTGGCGAAGGATACCGTCCACAACTGTTGGAGGATGATGCGGCTGAAGATCGTACTGGTGAGAGATAGTAAAGTGATGCCTCGCCAGTTGTTACAGTTCCCCAGGTCTCCTTTCTTGGGCAGTTTGACGATGGTGTCGGTCTTCCATTTGCTTGGCGCTTCTTCACTGTCCCAAATCTTTTGAAGAATCTGGAAAAGAAGCTGCGGCGTCACTGTGTCTTCTGCTTTCAGCATCTCAGGGCACACTCCATCGTCGCCAGGCGCCTTCCCATTCTTCAGCTTACGGATGGCTTCATAGACTTCCGTTACAGTGATGTTGCCGAGGTTGATGTCAAGGTCCTCTTCAGCTTCAGGAATGTTGGCTAGGGTTGGTGGGTCTGGGCGGTTTAGGATGGACTCAAAGTGTTGCTTCCATCTCTTCAGCTTCTCCTTTTCCACAGTGACATGAGTTCCGTCTTCAGCTCTCACAGGAAGGTCATGGTGCTGGCCGTAGTCGCCCTTCAGCTTCCTGGTGTTCTGATACACTGTCTTCATGTCATTGTGCTCGACTGCTGTCTCCGCCTCCTCTGCCAGCCTCTCTATGTACCTCCTCTTGTCTCTTCTGGCTGATGTCTTAACCACCTTGTCTTTCTCACTATATTCCTTTGAAATTCTTTCCTTAAGTCTAAGGGATTAGGTGTCCAACAGTTTCTTTTTGATCTGTCTTCTTTCTTCTATACGAGACCACGTTTCGTCTGAGATCCATTCTGTCTTATTGCTATGTCTGAAGCCCAGAACTTCCTCTCCTGTCTCTTTCATTACTCTTTTGAAGCCTTCAATGGAAAGTGCTGCCTCATCTTCCAAAATACTAAATCTATTCCTGAGGGTTAACCTAAGCTTTTCTTTCACTTTTGGGTCTTTCAACTTGACGACATCATAGCGTTGGTTCTTGATGTCTCCCGTCTTGGCTTTCCTGAGCTTCAATTCACCTTGGCCACCAGAAGACTATGGTTGCTGCCGATGTCTGCATGTCGCATCACACGCACGTCCTGCAGAGAGTGCCTCAACCGACCATTGATGATGATGTGGTCGATCTGGTTCTGGGTCCTGCCGTCTGGTGATGTCCATGTTAGTTTGTGGATCTCCTTGTGCGCGAACAGGGTGCCTCCTATGACCAAGTCGTTCTGTTGACAAAAGTTGACTAGTCTCTCCCTGTTTTCGGTGATCACACCCATTCCATGTCGTCCCATGGTCCCCTCTCTGTCTTTTTTGTTGAAGCCAACCTTAGCATTGATGTCGCCGAGCAACATCAGCATGTCGTGTTGGGGAATGTCCTCTAAAACACTTTGAAGGGCGTCGTAGAATGCATCCTTGTCATCTTCTTCCGCATCGTCTCATGGTGCGTAGCCCACAACAACAGACAGCTTGGCATACTTGGAGTTCATCCTGACGTACAGCAGGCGCTCGTTCACAGGTTTCCACTGTAGCACGGTGTTGGCCTTGCTCTTGCTGATGATGACGGCAACTCCTTCCCGGTGGTCGTTGTCAGTTCTTCCTGACCAGATGATGACTTATCCGGAACTCATCTTCTGCTTGCCAGAGCCAGTCCATCTTGCTTCTGTTACTCCCATAAGGGTCAGGTTTTATCGGTTCAGCTCACTCACCACTTGCGCTAGCTTTCCAGTCTGGTAGAGTGTTCGCACGTTCCAACATCCAACTCTGATCCATCGCTTTAGCGTCAAGAGTTCCGCTATCGGGGTGGGGACGTCCTTGGGGCTTTGATCGCCATTCTTCATAAGTCCAGTTGCCTGGTCTGCTTCACTCCCGGCGCCGTTTGTCGCTTGTTCCCTTGTTGTTGTTGCTAGCCCCACGCCCATCCCTCCTTCTTTTTCAGCGCGGGCTTGGGACCGTCCTTGGCGGAGTTACGGTTTGATTGGGAAAAATCGCTTTCTTTTGACAAAACTTGGCAAAGAATTTTCTTGAGTTTTGGCAAACAAATGATTTAAATTGAGAGTTAAAAGTGATTTTACTATTATATTTACAAAACAGTTATCAAATCGAAAGCCTTAGTTTGGAATTGATGATTCGATCTATCTTTTGGAAGATCCGTAGAAAGTCAGTGTATTACGATTGGTTGACAAGACACGAGATCTATCACGCGAAGGATTCCGGTATTGTACTTTCAAATTTGGAATACTTGTGTTTTTCAATTGCAAAAACTTAAGCATTTTCATTGACCGTTGACATGTTTGAAACTTTGGATTAATATCATTATTAAGGGAGCACACCACATCACGTAAGTGGTTTTAATTTGCGCATAAGTGATATATATATGTAGTGTTTTATCCAGGCCGTTTTAGCGTTGCGCGGCGCCATGCCCTTTTTTGCAACGCCACGCTGCCCCTTTTCAAAGCCATTTAGCGCCACGCTGCCCTTTCCAAAGGCCTGCCTGTTCATGAGCACCTACTGTTTCCCGCCGTGCACCCTTATTTATAACATCTTAATTGCCCTTTAACCAAACTTCTAAGCCGACTATTACCCGATTTTGGCCCTAAGGCAGCGAAGATTCGCGCAGTTGTGAATTAGTCGTGCGTGAATAACTCCGTGTGAATATCAATCAATAATTTCAGTGGCTTTTTTATGCCAAGCACACTAATCCATCTGTAATGTGTATTTCCTCCACGATAAAATCTTGGACAGTTACTTTGAAAACCTCGATGATATCCTGGTGGAAATTGAGCATTTCATGCATAATTCAGTTATATCAAAACATATATTTTACGCGTAATTAAATAAAAAAAGTTATATCTTTATCGTTTTTTTAAGTCGTCTTTAAGATAATTATTTTTTGAAACAATTACTGTAACATGTACTAATTAAACAAAATGCGAATCTTGTATAAGGCGGACATTTAATACGATTTCACGTTGCTATGCGCACCTGTCTCTTACATCATTTTAACAAGATGGCGGACTATAAAGAATTAAATTGTGACTCTCTGCAAAAAATGGCAAATTACGATGGAGATCATACATTTCCAAGGGATTCATGAAATGCCTGTGATAATCAACGATGCATAAAAACGTTTGAGATACCAACAACATAGTTATAGTAATCTACTCAGTGGATGTACCGGTATTTCAAATTTTCACGGAAACAAGTGTTTGCAAATTGTTAGCGTTCAGTTTACTCGCAAAGTTAAAACATCTGACAAGATTATCGTAAGAAAATTGGATAAGACAAACATGTTTTCATTTAAATTTATAATATGCTAGCGGATCTGTATCTAATCAAATGCATGTGCATATATTGCTTTATTATGTTTGTCGTGCTGTACAGTTTACTGAAACAGCATGGAACTTAAATGGACATTGCAAGGTGAATATATTAATATAAATCTAGGTTGGCGCTAAGGAAAAAAAATTAGTAGCCAAATTTCAGCACTACGATGACGACCCACATTATAACCTGATTTGCTCAATGAACGACATAATCATTATCATGAATCTATAGGTATCAACAATGACTGTATTAAATTATCAATGTGTTACATTTAAATAAATTATTTGTTACCTGAAATCAAATAATTTCATGTTTTTTTATATATTTATTTTCATGCACTGGCATAAACGGTATACAATGATAGAACTTTCAGATATGCCCCGGTCTTTGATTGCGTGGGTCTTGCGTAACTCCTATTCACCGACCCCCCCCCCCCCCCTTCTCCCAATAATTTTCGCCGTAGTCTGGTGCTTCTTGATTCTTGAAAAATACATTTACTGCAATGTATTCTTGAATTGACATAATAATTTATTTTTCCATAGTTTCAATATATAATTCATTCAAATGTACCGGTAAATTTGTAAGTCTTAAATACTGCATGTAGTGAACGGCTAGGCTATATTTAGTTACACGTCGTCTGTTTTTAAAAAGCATGCTTTGCATGCGTAGAGTAGAACTTGGCATTTTAGACGACATCAATAATTTCGCGCTCTTTCTTATAACACGGGTTTTACATGGCATACCGTTATTGATGCATAGAGAATAGTTATTATCACGTGGCTGTAGAAAAACGGTGTAAATCAGTTCAACAAATAGACATGATAAATTATACATGCACTGGATTTAATTTCTTACCGCATCAAATTATTAACGGGTTTTGTTTTTCACAACTTACTCGCCATAAGTAATTTTACACTGCCCACCAATTGCAATTAATTTCTCATAATTAATAATTGTTAACAGTACGGTAAATAGGTGTGTTGATGATGCCCGAAACCGCCTTTAATGTACTGCTTTATTTACCGGTTTTATATCAGGTATTAATGCTACAACTGTGATTCATTGTTAATAAACCTGCGAAAACGCTTACTCTGTGACCGACGTCAATCAAAAATAATAATCGCTATATACATGTAACTCCGCCTCCATAAACATTCTTGTAACCGATTGGACGTTAAATATCACAGTTTGTCGACAGAAAAGTTACCCGAAAATTTCCCGTGATGCATCTGTCAGCATACATGACTGTGTTATGTGGCTTGAATATGCGATACGGGCATCCGGTTATCTTTTATCAGTGGACTATCTATTACCACCTGGAGCTTTTATGGTGATTACATGTGGAAATCTGTACCGAGTTCTCTTTAAAAGTAGGGAATATTATATACTTATAGAAAATATCAGAGTTTTTTGCAATCGCCATTTTCATCACATTTTAAACTTTAATCGCCAGCTGAAAGATTCAATTGCCTTTGGCGATTTTGGTGATCGGAAATGCTAACATACATATAAATCAAAGTAAGTTAAATACATCAATTACCATTAAATGTGCTTGTATATATTTTTATATTTTTCCACAACTGCCTCTGATGTGATTACACGTTTTTCCCAAAACCAGTTTTCGACAGAACGGTTTTGCCCTTTTTTGCCTAAACTGCACATTAAAATGCCGTTCTTGAAAGTAATGCGCCATGCCCCTTTGCCCTCCTGGTAAAAACACTATGATCTGTTTTTTTTTTGTTTATTTATGCCAAAAATAGTTTATGTTGCTAATATTACCGATTTAAAGTACCGCCCAGATTTCGGGCGGGAGACTTGACCTGAAATATGCCGCAAACAGTTGCAACTCCGGAGGGTCAATAGCGGGGAGTGCAACTAAGTAAAACCCTTGCATTGAATGATTTTACACATGTACAATGGGGACAGGAGTTCCTGATCACTAATAAAACAAACGCCGTTTACGAATCCTAATTTACACCAATTTGCTAGTGTTATACCTCTTTGGAAGCGGATTTATGTACGCTATCCTACACTAGTTTCAAAAGTTGGAATATATCCATTCATCAATATGTAAACATTGAATTTCCTAGTCCACTCAGAACATTAGTTTCGAATCAAGGACAGGTATTCCAGATCACATGACATAAACTATTACCAATGCTGGGGACCGATTCAAAATTATGTTTAACTTTCAAATAGCTTGCATATCAGCTGGTTAAGCAATTTCAAGAAGTAAAAGAAAAGAAAAATGTATTTATTATCGTTGTGTGATTGAATAAACTGGTTATACAGGTTTTGAAGGTGTTGCATGTTCAGTGGTGTTGAAATAAAGATTGCCAGATTTGTAGGTTTGGTCATTCGACAAGTCAGGAACTAAAATATCAATATAACAAAACATTTCTCATAGATTTGATACATTCAATTTGTTTGTGATTTTCCCAGTGTTTTTGATTCGGAAAACCTGCCTTTATATATTAGAATAAAAAGACAATCTGATCTTTTTCTAATAACTTATGACAGTATTTAACATTATGATCATCTTAAGTAAGCGTATGAATTCTAATTTAAAGCCAGCGATTTTTTTTGTCCAATTGGAAAAAAGTACCCGTACCGGTCCAATTGGGAAAACTTGAGTTGTGAAAACCTGAAAATTGGGAAAATTCGAGTCGTGAAACCCTCAAATTGGGAAATTGGTGTATTTGATTTTATGCTCCCAAATACTTTAAAATTGATTCTAAGTGTTTTTAAGCTGTCAATATTATATTTACCTAGGTTTAAACCATAGAGCCGCACAGGGAAACTAACAAAATGTTGCATTTTCCAAAAAAACAATATTTTTTTTTACCTTAAATTGGGAATTTTTTGGCCAGCAATTGGGAAATTTGTAGTTTTTTCGTAATTGGGAAAGTGCCGTTTACTGGTACTTTATAAAGAAGGAAAAAAATCGCTGAAAGCAAAATATGTGATACCCAACGTACATTTAAGTTTTGGCGGTCCTCAAAAGTTTCTGGCCTCGATTTGGCGTAAGCGGTGCGTATGTAAATTAATTCACCCTGTTACAAAATTAATGGGTCGCAGAACATCAATTTGTGCTCAAAAACCGTGTTAAATGGCTTGATGTTACCGGGAATGGATGGACTTTATGATTATATAAGCTTCACTTCAAAATTGAATGTATTTTTTCGTAAAGACAAGTAAATAACGCTACTGATTTGGAACTCCTGTTGATCAGAAATGGTTTATGGAATTTTCGTGCCAATACCAGTTTGCGCTGCTAATATTTGTGTTGAAAAGAGGTAGACGTTTCATCCCACTGATAATATATAGGCGGATAGGTGTGAATAATGCGGTATAGGTGTGAATGATATTGGTACTAATGTAGAAAACTACAACAATGTTGACAATAATAATTATAGATAACAAATAATAAAACGATGAATTGTTAGTATACAAATATTTGTAAATAGTTCATTATGTTCAATACCGGTAAATATAAAACATAAAGTGTTGTTATTTTTTATGCATCATGTGTGTTTGTAAAAATAAATAAAATGATTTAATGTTAGTATAAAAACATTTGTGCATAGTTCATTATGTTTAATAAATATTAAACATGAAGAGCTGTTACTTTTTATGCTTCATTTGTATGAACTTTATACATAAATAATAATATAACATGAATGAACAATAAAACAATTTAAAATGAAGTTGGTATTGTACTTTTAGGAAAAGCTAATGCTTTACTATCGACTCACAAACTATCAATTAGCGGTATGTGCCTTTAAGTAATAAGCAAACAATTAATTACCGACTCCCTCCTACACCGCCAAGGTATGCAAAAATAAGCAACTGTAATTTTTTGTTAATAATTAATTATTAATTGAGAATAACAATATAACTCGTTTTACTATTGTAATTAAGAATAATAATAGCAATATCAAAATCAATTTTTCATATAAATAATCATTACTAGTTTGTTTGTTTGTTTGTTTGTAGCGTAATGATGGCGGGCGCACATACTGGACATGCAGTGTCCCAAACAAAACGACGAAGTGCTATGCCAACGTCAGACAGTTCGGTGACTACTTCACGGCGTCGTTGGGTGGACCTAGGGTTTTACACGCTTGTCCCCCTGTTGCGCCGTGAGGCTGACAATCCGCCTAGTGTCGGAACACGCCCTGACTCGGGCACTCCGGAAAATATTCAAAGAAGTGCACGTGCGACTTTTCGAGATCTGGGAGAAGTACGAAGACGATGACATGAGAACTACTCAACAACTGAGAGCGTGCAGCCATATCATCGTGATGGGACCGAGCACAACCATGGACAAAATACACAGTGATGACTTCTGAAATGCAATACATTGTATATTGATTTGTGTATGTATATGATAGGATAGTATGCTGTTGTATTTTTGTTTATTTATTTGTGTACTTTTGTATATGTGTATTAAAACATTTTAAAATGTATGTATGCATTCACTTCTGATATTGTTGATGTCAATTTATTGCAAATGTTTCAATATATTTATGTAATCAATCTATCTATCTATCTGTCTGTCTGTCTGTCTTTCTGTCTGTCTGTCTGTCTGTCTGTCTGTCTGTCTGTCTGTCTGTCTGTCTGTCTGTCTGTCTGTCTGTCTGTCTGTCTGTCTGTCTGTCTGTCTGTCTGTCTGTCTGTCTGTCTGTCTGTCTGTCTGTCTGTCTGTCTGTCTGTCTATCTATCTATCTATCTATCTATGCTGTCTAACTCCCCTTGCGGGTATCATTGACAGGTGCGCAGTCAGTGCAAGATAAAAGTGTTAAAAGTGAATAAGTGCGAAAGATTAAAGTATGTTCGATTAATCATGCATGGTTAAGTGATTTAAAGTTAAAGCTGATAAAAACATGTCTCTCGGAGTTCAAGAGGTAGAAGGGGAAAGCAGGGACAGCTTATACCCTTCAAGATCAGGATGTAATACTGTAGTGGCAGTGAGGTTGTTCCACATCACAATAGCACTTGGGAAAAATGAAAACTTATAATAATTTGCAGTGGTGTGGATCTGTCTGAAAGAGAGGGGGTGCACGTGACGAGTGAATCTGGTGGGTCGCTCGATATATGATGGTAGCGGCACGGCTACTAAACCTTGAACAATTTTGAAAAAGATAATTAATTTAGTGTTATTTCGTCTGTCTTGTAGGGTCTGCCAACCAAGTTCCTGTTGCATGGAGGTGACACTGTCATATGGAGAATAATTATGTACATATTTAATATATATTATCTAGATATTGTTTAAATGTATGTATGAATTCACTTTTGATATGGTAATGTCAATGTATTGAAAATGTTTTATGTAATTTTTGTTAATGTATTATGTTAGGCATGTAAATTGACACTTAAACATTCATGAAATAAAACAATTTTGTTTTAACATTGAACAGATGTTACAATCAAAGGTTCTACAGTTTCCTGTTATGATTCACACCTTCTATACGGTATTATTCACACCTATCCGCCTTTATATTATCAGTGGGACGAAACGTCCAATGCCCCCCTACACAAATATCAGTGGCACGAACTGGTAGTGGCACGAAACGTCCAGAACCCTCCAAAACTACTGACCCAACTGTACACAATAAACAGAAAACTGGGTACGATCGTTTTCTTTCATCAACGTCATAGACAAATAAATACAGGGACGATTGAACTTTACCGGTACGCAACACTTAACATCAAACAGCGTACCCTAACCCTAACCCTTTACACCTAACACATAAAATCTAACGCAACACCTTATAATCCTTTTTATCCTATATATTTCCTTAGTATCGGGGGCTACCGCCCCCAAACCCCCGCTTTGTCGATAGTGGTAAACAACTGCGTACCGGTAAATTGAATCTAGCCATAAATAAATGTAGTGTTGTTATTTACACAAAAAACTATATTTTAAATGAAAAGCATACGTAATTATAAACATCACAAACATCTACTTACTGTTTAGCTCATATTCTTAACTCATCGAAAATAATCGGTTGATGTTATGTGCAGACGTGCATAACAATGGCAAGCGAAATGCACATTAAGTCCTTAAACCACGGTTTAACAGTTAACTATATAGTTAAGAGACTTTGAACCCGGGTTCAAAGTGCCGTTTGCACATTAAATTCTTTAACCCGAGTTCAAGAGTTTGAACCTCAGTTCAAAGTGTGTCTAAAAATAGATACAAATCTGTTATCTGAGACAACCAACTAGCGGAGCTTAAACCACAATTAGCTATATATAGAAGGTAAATGCCGCGATTTCATTGGTCCTCTCTTAACTTTAAGAGGCGCGGAATGCACATTAATTATTTAACAGTTAATTATATAGTTAAGAAATTTTGAACCCGAGTTCAAAGTGCAGTTTGCACATTAATTCCTTAAACCCGAGTTCAAGAGTGTAAACTGCGGTTCAAAGTCTTAAACTGGGGTTAACAAGCGCGGAATGTACATTTATTATCTAACTGTTGAATATATACAGTAAAAATACTAAAATGAAAGTTTTGACACACCATGCGAATGTCCTATCAAGTAAAGGTGACGATTAACCAAAATGAAGTGTAATATAACCTAATTTCAATGGGTTTTATGCGGTGCGAGTGTGCACAAAACACCGGTTGACCTTGAAAATGACATGGGACGATGATGGGTAAAAAACAATCTCGTCGAATAACATTTCTCAATTATCAAGGTGTTTAAGCCGTTGACACTGCATTGCATGGGAAGTAAAGGTGATATTAGGTATGTTGTTAATTCATGTTGTCGTTTTATTACCAAAATTATGGATTTAATCGCTAAATTATCTCAATTTTTTAACCCGGAAGTGGATAGTTCCGATTTATTTACGGAACCAAATACATTGATAAATATGCACTGTAGCAAATCTTCATATAATCAATCTTTGTACAGAGAATAAGAAAAAAACACTAGTTTAATAATATAAATCCTTTATTAATCAAAATCATATGTTCAACCTCTCCTATACCACTATACCATTGTAACGATTTGGAAAACAGACCGGACTAAAACATCCGTATTAACAATAATAACAACAAATAAAAGCTTTATTTACAAAACCTTACACAAAAAAGAAAAATGGAAAAATGACATGACAACATTTTATTATGACAATTTAACTTAACTAATACAAGAATACTGGTTATGCATTAATTATAAATAATTTAAAAAAGCGGGATGCTAAGAGTTCTTTATCGACGCACTCCCACTGAATGAGGTCTATTAATGTATAAAGTTTCAAACTGATGCTATTAATACTTTTTAACGAGACAGACGACGGACAAGTGATCCCTATAAAAAACATTTGGTAGAAAACAATATTAATGCATAGTATTCGATACAAAAGGATTTGTTCGTTTACAGAAAATACTATAATTGTAACAAAATTATACTATGTACAACAACCTCAAGGTAGACATAATGTAATACAAATTTGTAGTTAATGAAATAAACAAACTATAAAATGAATCATAAACATAATTGTCTCGCGTTCTGAGAAAACTGGACATAATGCTGGTGCGTAAATTGTCATCCCAGATTAGTCTGTTCAGTCCGCACAGGCTAATCAGGGACGACAATTTCCGCTTTTATGGAATGTTTCGTTTAAATGATGTCTCTTCTTAGCGAAAATCCAGATAAGGCGGAAAGTGTCACTTTACGCACAAGCATTATGCCCAGTTTTCTCAGAACACGACACAATTATATATTTGCCCACTGTTTCCAATTGTAGCACTTTGATGTTCAGACTGTGGTACTGTTTGACGTGGTCGCAGTTTAAAAGGGAGAACGAGTGGACCCCGAGAACGGTTACGCGCATTCAAGACATCGTTAGCCACAGAATCACCCAATCGCACGACACTTTCCAGGTCAGGGTCTAAATTCAACGGAATAGAATCTTGAACTTGTTTCTCTACACAGGGCACATGCCTGCAGAAACTTTATAGTTTGGAAATACTCCTTTTTTGAAAAGTACACCTTTGTTTTTCCTAGCATGATTGTTTTTATAACTGTGCTGTGATTTCTTATGGAGTGATCTCATTTTGAATGGTATTTTAATGAATGAATATCAATATTTGGTGCTTGTATTATGTAATCATATGGGAATATACATCTGTAAGACTGATTGATATTGTAAATAATCATTGTAAACATTTGACATATAACTTATGTGCTTCTCTACTAAATAGAGTCAAATGTTGTGAATAGGAACACTATTTTTTGGATTATTTCTGTTCTGGTTGTTCCCCTTGAATTGTGTGAAATTTTGGAATTACTATAAAATACAAACAAAACACAGGATACAGTTCAGAAATGTTGCATTTAATTCATTAAACATTATATTTCAATATAACAAAAGCTTTTTTGTTTTATTATGCATATATTAAAAAACTTAAGGTGGCAGGGGATATATCAGTGAAAGGGGGGTCCATGAAAATTGCATATTTTTAGGGTAGGTGTTACCTATGGTCTTTAAAAATCAATTAGGTATTTATAAGATGTATTTCTTGTGTTAGGTTGTAGAAAGAATGTCTCAAAATTTTGGAAAAAAACATTAAAACTAGCCACAGCTCCCTAGCAAGGAAATTTGAATCTTCATAAAGGAGGTTTTCACTTTTGTCGGAAGTCAATATTTCACGCTGCAGAAACAGTACAAAACTTTGAAGGTAAATTGTGAAAAATCTAAACGTATCGGAGACACTTTTCTAGGTAAATAAACAAAGCACAGGGATGAAATTAATGAGTAATGTAGCCAAAACTAGGATTGCATTCTGTTTGAATGTTCTGTGCATGCCATGAAATGGGTCAAATTTCTCAATTTTTCATTAAAAATGAGGTGGGTGGGGGGAAAGATCAAGGGCCATAGTTTCACAAGTGAAGAAGCCAGCCTTGTCTTTGGTTGTATTTTCAATGTATATTGCCTATGTTATGACACTGACACAAAAAGGCTTTCTTGTGTCACTTTCTGTTTTGATGCAATGGATTTGACTGTTTGCGGCCTTTCGGAACTCGAAATTTGGTCAAAAATATATCCCCTGCCCCCCTATATGCGTCAAGCACATCTTCTATCAGATTTTCGCGCCTTACAAGAACGGTCTTCTCTTGCAACAAATTGTCTCTAATGCGTTCGCATTTTTGTTCCAATGATTCATATTGAGGATCTTGACTAGGAGTAGGGCTTGACGGTGCATCACGAAAATCGTCTCCCACACTCTCTGAATCACTGTTGCTGACAGCATTCGTCTCATCGACGTTAAATCGCGTGTTTTGTGTTATTCCGGATGCTTCAAGTGTCATTTCAGAATTGATTAGCACACCTTGCGGACCGTGTATGGTACATGCTGTACCAACTGACGCCTCGACGTAACTACAAACAACGCGACATGTATCTGTTAGTCGAAACCGTCTACTTAGGTTCACGTCTGGATCGGGACAGCGGAAGCTTAGAAGGAAGCTGTCGTCTGTGTCTGGCTCTGGTCCCAAGGATTCTATGACGTTTAACCTCACCTGAAAGGTTAAAATTTAATAATAATTTTTGCATGTGAACAGATGGAATTCGATCGCAAATGAAAAAGGACCACGGGATTTTTTAAAACAACTTGTCGTACTTTTTGTTTTACGCAGATTGGGGACAAGCGAGGAAATAGCCCGACCGCGCTATGTTTTATGAAAATGTGCAAGTTCTTAGTGTTATTTCACTCAAAAACTATTTTACCATACATAGCAAAGACAACATAATGCTATTAAATCATTTAGTTCGGAATTAAAAGGGTAGTTATAATCTAGCAAGGGGATCATAGATCCTTCAGCCGGTCACCTGCCAAATACATAATAATACTCAACCTAAATGACACACTTTCATTATGATCAGAGAAATTGAAAAAGGTAGTGTTAACGGTGAAATGTTTAACAGACGGACGACGGAACAAAAGCTATCACAAAAGGAAAATCGAATTTTGGCCGTTCTTGTTTCCAGATCTTCTGCAAGTTATAACATTGTTTATTCACTACAATGGATCCACAATAAGATATGGAAAGAATGCACAAACTTCTTTTTTTTTTCTTAAAACAAGTCCTATTTCTTTTCCCATTCAACAACATTTTTAAAAAGGTTCACAACACCTTCAAATAAAATAATGCTGCATTATTTTGTCATGTACCTACATTTTATCAATTTTAAGATTGTTATGCATATATCATATTTTCTGAGTTTTTAATTCTTTATTAACACATGTTTTATGAAACATGGCTCGATCTGGCTATTTCCCAAGGTTATCCCCAGCCTGTTAAGTGCTGATTCTTTTAATCGAAAGTCCCTCTCCACAGTGTTGGAACTTGGGCTCACGAAGGCATGTTTTGAGGCGATACGGACAAAACGGTTTTGAGACAGAATATAACCCTTATTTCCCCACCCCTTTAAATTTAGATGTCAAAAGTATGCATTCGAAAAAGAATTGTGTTGTATTGATATCAAAGCTCATAATAGATATCGATATGCGCAGTAACAAAGAATCGAAAATGCATAACGATCTTATATGATTGACGCCAATTGAAAACCAGTCCGGGTCGAATATCTAGTTCAAAGATGTGCATGAAACCGTACATTATAGCATGGTTTATCACGGTAGAATTCCTTCTTTGTTAAACTGGTAACACATGTTAGAATATCTATCCTTGCATATTTTCCCCGATTTTAGCCATGTAACAGGAAAAAAAACTTACGTACGAGGAACAATGGCATTCTCGTGAGCGCGCGCTGTTGTTAAAACGTTTGCTGTTGTTAAAACGTTTTTTAATATGCGTTTCCGGGCACAACATAAAACAACGAAGGCTCTCATTGGACGTAGTGTTGACGGCACAAGTTTTGACGTCATCGTAAGCTTAGGTATGTTTTATTGCAAAGTCAAACACAGGTCGTTTCTCATACATTTATATTTGGAATTTCACGTGTCGTGTAAGAATAGTCTCTTACGCTTATAACGATGTATAATTGTCTAGCCTTTGGTGACGAACGAGTAAATAAGGAATGGATATCGTCACGAGGTACACGCAAATTACGATGAACCGGGTTAGCTTGCGCGACGTCCATATAGACGATGTCAATTTATCACGGCGTTTCGCCTTTTTTTCAGAATATTCATAACGGTAGCTGCAATTATCGATATAAGGGGTGCACTATAAGATTTTATTAATTAACTTAATATTAGACGAGAATGTGTTCGATATGTTCGCCCCATACAAGTTGAGCCTCGCCAATAAAGCTCGAAAACTCGCGTTATACGATTAAAAGGCGACCAATTTGAAAAAACACAGCCAATACGGGAAAAGGTCGGCCAATACGAGATTCGGCCAATCAGAAATCAGAAAAAAAATCGGCCTTATATGAGAATCTTTCAATAGTGGCGGTTTGATTCCTGCGCAGATATGTGTCGCGTTGAGAAAACTGGGCATACTGCATGTGCGTAAAGTGTCGTCCCAGATTAGCCTGTGCAGTCCGCACAGGCTATTCAGGGACGACACTTTCCGCCTTAATTGGATTTTTGTAAAGAAGAGACTTCATTTAAACGAAAAATATGATAATATTATAAAGTTAATAATACAATTGTCATTAATTAGTTTAATTCATATTGGCTTTGTTATTGAGCTTCAGACAACCGTATTGGCATGAGGCCTCAGGCCAATAATTCAACTAATTAATAACATTATATTACACGGAAAATCAGTGAATAAAGATATCTTCTTATTTTATTTTGAGTGTGAAAAGGAATATGAGTTTTATTTTCAATCGGACTTTGCACATTCCATTCGGATCTAATTATGGACTCTTTGTAATAAATGATAAATGATATAACAGTGAACACTTTTATGAATTTATAGCTGGATCGAGCTATTTTCATCTAATCCCCAGGCCATTAAAGGACCAGAACTCCATCAAAAGTCATTTAATATGAAGTTCTATCAAATCCCAATCCTTAAAACAAATACATTTGAGGCATCTCTGGGTAATTTTTGACTGATCATAGTATCTGTCTTCAAATCCTTTTAAAGACTGTATTACCTGTTCGGCCTGGGCTGTTTCTCTTGCGATACGTTCTCGGCGTTGCCTCGACCAGAGGCTGAGTCTTCCTCTAGCTTTTCGGCGACGTCTATCCTGTTTTTCAAAATAATTGGTAATAATTAGCAAATAGCAAAGTGAAACATTGCATACTATATATCAATATTGACCCTAAAATATTCGCTCTAGAGCTTATCACATTTCCTTTCGAACAGAGAGATTATATTGTATTAACACTGGCGATTTCATACCTGATAACTATTTTGTAAAAATAGGAATGACTTTTCAAATCCTGGTTTTGAAACAAGGACCTTCTTTTGTCGATATTTAAGTTAAAGTGATACCTAATCGGATGAGTTATGATATAAACCACCGGTTTTCAAAATATTATCCATTAACACTGTTATAATTGAGTTTATAGATTTTGATTAAAGCGACATAATATCTTATGAAAGTATGTTTGTATGATGAAAAGAATGATAAAATATTGTTTGTACAATTTTGCATAATTCCGTTAGGATGTACTGATTGCTGAACATAGATTTGTTTTGACATTTTGAACCGAGAATAATTACTGTACATGAAGAGCCTCTAAATAAGACGAACTGGACGTAAACGTCTATTTTATTAAAAAAAAAATATTTTTTTCAGATAATCATTAATATAAGGTTTTTCTTTAATTGGATGTTAATATATTTAAGTTAAGAAAATTGTATTGGTTCCTATCTCTTACAATGTTGTTGATATTTAAGCAAATGTATATTATCCGAATTAACTCCCTTGAAAATGCATTTTTTATTTTTCATGTGCAGTAGTTCAAGAATTTATTATTCCCTAAAACTACGTGACGGTTACGTTCATTTTGAGATTATATGTCAGCATGCGTATCCTAATTTCGATTAAAATATTTTGCAAAAAATATGTTATGTCACTTTAACTTCCTTTATAATTTTGTTTGTATACGTTCATGTACAATATTGAAAAAGTACTTTTGAGCACTGTATGTATGCAGACTCTCTATTTCGACAACTGCTTTATCTGTTGTTTTTTTTAAAGCCACGAATGGTGGCATATAGTTTTTGATCTGTCCGTCAGTTGTCTGTCCGTCAGTCTGTCCGTCCGTCCGAAAACTTTAACATCGGTCAGTGACATAACTTTTGCAATATTAAAGATAGCAACTTCATATTTGGCATGCATGTGTATCTCATGAAGCTGCACAAAGGTCATCCTTCAAGGTCAAAGGTCAAATATATGGATTCAAAGCGGCGCAGAAGGGGGCATTGTGTTTCTGACAAACACATCTCTTGTTGAAATTGAAGTAACAATTTAACTACCTGTTTATCAAAGTAATTAATTGGGACTTACCCTGTCTCTGTCGACCTGCAGGCTGGTCGCGAACTGGATATCTTGATCATGAATCACGAAGCGGCGGGCAGCAACGTCATGCGATACCGGGTCGTCGTTTGTAAGGTCGATACGTTGTAGACTTGGCAGCTGAGGAAGAACGACCGGTGGTGTTGGTAGACGAAGATCGAGTACTTCTGTTGGCTGCTGAGGAAGAACGACCTGTGGTGTTGGTTGACGAAGAGCGAGTACTTCGGTTGGCTGCTGAGGAAGAACGACCTGTGGTGTTGGATGACGAAGAGCGAGTACTTGTATTGGCTGCTGAGGAAGAACTACCTGTGGTGTTGGTTGACGTAGAGCGAGTACTTCTGTTGGCTGCTGACGAATCGGCGCGGTAGTAGGGGCGTCAGCACGTTAAATGTTGGTGTGTGTATCAACTTGCAAATCAATGGAATCGTCGTCAGACACACTATCACTACTGTCTATTTTTAGAAATATCACTCCACCGTACTTATGTAGTTCACTGTGATGATCAACAACATTGATGTTCTTTCGTTTGTCACACTTGTACAGTAAGAAGCGGGTTGTAGCTGGTATGTTGTACAGACGAGCCAAGAACGCGAAATAGTCGGTGGTATTGAAACTTAAACGAGTATTCATGTATTAACAGGCCAAAGATAATGTACAAAGCTGTGAATTTCAATACCCCGAAAACTTTGAAATGCTCTGCATTTGCTTTTTGCTAAATATTTTATTATTGCACAACTTCGTGATCTAGAATTACATGTTTGTGTATTAACATCTCGTTCTTACGCGGGAATTTTGCACTCCCTTTGTCCGCTTCAGAACTCGTGCATATTTCACCATGCACACTTAATAACAAATAGATATGACCCTCCATAATAAATTATTGTATTTCTAAGAAGAACTTTATGTGAACTGTGAATTAACTTACTGCACCTAAATCAAAGTCATTTATTTTCACAAATCCTAGTTTCGTGCGGTTTGTCATATTCATTCTCAACACTTACCATAGTTACATTGATGATGGGCTGCTATAAGCGCCTGGTCTTTATCACCTGATTAAATTGGCACTTGGCCGTTGGCGGGAAGTAGGTAGTATCTTAATCGGAGCTTTCTGGCTGTTGGTCCCGGTCGGCGGCGGATTGTATTTTCTGTAACTGATCGCTGATGTCGCATTTCTGAAGTAAGCTCTCTAGCATTTGCGAGCATACTACGTAGCTGATCAACACTACCACCAGGCAATGCCATCTGTAAGACAGATTAAATATGTTAAATAGAATCCTAAAATTAATACACAGGGCATAGTACCGTCTTAGATTAACCCCGTCTCTCACATATATATGCTTTTTTAAATATTAACTCAATGAAAATAACCCTTGATCATATTGTTTTTCTTTCCAAAGACAAAATACAATGGAAATGCATAAAATATTTCATCAGTAAAAGATGGAAATAAATTCCATGTCGTGAACTCTATACTTCATTTTTTACTCGCCGCTCCAAAACCGGAGCCAACTCGATAAAGAGTTTCAATTACATATAATATTTGTGACTATATATACCCACAGTCTTAACCACCTGAACTGCTGGAGCTAAGAGATACATATACTGCAACTACTAGACTAAGTATTATAACCAATTAAGTCACCTCTTCCGATTATATCTGTTATATATATTTATCATACCGCTACATTGATATCTGCCTGATATAACGCTGCATGATATATTTTTTTAATATCAGGTTCGACAGGAAGTTCTTATATCAGTCGATGTGTCATAGTAATAAGACTTAATAAATAAGCAGTATTGTATTGTAAAAATGAAATAGATTCATCAAAACAAACAATTTGATACCAAGATGTATTACATTTAATCCACAGAAAGCAACACAAACAGCAAAAAGCGTTTTTTTTTTCTAAATATTAAACATGAATGTGTAAATGCTGATGACGTCATGTTCAACAGGAAATTGTTAAATCAGTCGATGTTTGGATGTAGGTCATTTTACTCGGAATGAACTATAAAGTCATTTTTTTTTTGTAAAATAAAATCAGATTCAACAAAACAAACCATTTGATAGCAAGATGTAATATATTGTATCCTATTAGCAGATGAAAATCGATAGTATAACAAAAAATCGTATAAACTAGTGCTCTATACTCTATCGCAAATTTTAGATCACACTCGGGTTTTTCCAAAAAAATACTGAAGAACAAAATCGTCAAAAAAATCGATATTTGATAATTATTAATGGAAAAAAGAGAGGAAATAATAGGATAAATAGAATATTATGTGATTTTTTGATAAATATCAAGTTTATCATGCGAGGGCCTCAGGCTTAGAAACATGGTAGCGCGATTGACAGCGAAACCTCTGTAAATCATTTGTGAAAGATGTTGTAGCGATTATATTTCATTATTTCTTTTAAAATGGAGACTTAGAGAGAGGTATGATAAACAGAAAAACGGGTTACTGCCTGATTTTTTGTTATATATCGGGCTCGGCACGAATAAATTAACGGCTCGGCAAGCCTCGCCGTTATATTATAATGATACACCCTAGGTGTGACAGTAACACTTACCTTTTCTCATTGACTGTGAAGTTGTTCGTACTGGGGACATTATGTGACTATATAAATCAATTGGCATATTTTCTCAAGTGAATGTATATAATCTAAACATCACCAGAACTTTCATCTAGTTGTTAGCCATCCATGTTATAGAATTTCGTTTCTTTGTAATACATTCCAATATTTTACCATTTCTGCTAGCTTACATCTACCTATTTACCTATTTACCTGTAGTGGCACCTTGTAATTTTGGTAGCCATTTGTTTTATTGAATTCTGGGAAATTCCTTTTCCTGAAAGTCACTTTGACAGTTTGAGAGTTCAACTTTTTTGACGCAGCAAGATGTATCACATCAAAGTAAATCCATGTTAAATTCTTTGTAATTTTCATTGTTTTTCTAAATGAGGCGCCAATATGTCTTATTGTTTTGACGTTTTGTAAACGACGTCATGAAACGTTCCAATGTCTTGGTCATTATTTTTGGTCAGTCACGTGACTGACCAGTTTTGGTCACTGGTGCCCAGAATTCGGGTCATTAATGACCAGAATCTTGGTCATCGCCCAGAATCTCGGTCATCGCCCAGAATCTTGGTCACTGACCAATTTTGGTCATCAGTATTAAACAATAAGTAAAAACAGTTGACAGTGGAGTTTTAGTCAAGATCTAGGATAGACGTAATTTTTGTTAAGAGAGTCATTCATTTTTCGAAGTAAATACCTTTTAGTCGTTATCACATGTTTTATAGTAATAATACAGTAAACTAAAGATTGTTTACATTAAGTAACACTGATTTTGGAAGCATTTTAACACTTTTATTGTATTATTTACACGTAATACTGCAAGAACGCAGAACTGACTGATTGTGCGTCACACGCCATTTACTTTGTAAATACTACCCTAGTGTAATTACCGGGAAGCTGGCGGTTAGGAATCACTTACATTGTGTTGCTGTCTAACGGGTGGTTTATTGCGATTATTGTCTTCGCACGAAGTTTATTGCGATTATTGTCTTCGCACGAAGTTTATTGCGATTATTGTCTTCGCATGAATAAATTATTGTTTAAACGTTTACTATGGACTTGTGTCATATTTCAAAACGGATGGAACAAGTGTAACACTATATTAACAGCTATTTGAAAGCTATAAGTAATCAAGTCATTAATACGGTATACCTCAAAGCAGAGGTACGTAACATTTTTGGTGGCAGCGGTGGGATTGATTTTTTTTAACTCAATCCAGCGATATGAATCCGACGCTTTTCTACGTTTAAAGTGAAAATTGTTATAACGCTACCATTTTACGAATATTTTATTCACTTTTCGGAGCGAACATCGGACATGTTGTTCACACCAATTTAGGTAAACGAATTCGATTTACGAATATGCTTATCGGTAATCCTTTGTAACACGTTTAAAAAAATGTGTGTTTTAAAATAAACGTTATTGTAATTGCAAGACACAACGTGTAAACAGTGGGTTGAAAAGTGTTATTTCGTACAATAATTTATTACACTCGTATAAGTAAAATATGAGTGACCCGAGGGCGGTAGACAGTGAGGTAACATTCCGTGACGGAAATTGTTCGTCGGCTCGTGGCGATGAAGACACACCTGAGTCGGACGCGGAGGACGCGTACGGCAGCCAACATGTACCTGACGACGGGGTACGAGCGCTCCACGATCAAATGTCGAATATGGCTTCAGTTTTGCGTGATGTCGTTGTGGAGTTAAAGCAGCTGAAGGAAGCAGGGCGGGGTACCACATCTTCGACTGCTAACAACGCGAACAACAACACATTTGTTGCGACGGTACACAGGCGTGTGGGTGATCTGGATGATGATCTACGTAGTGCGGGTGATAGCCGGGTTGATTATAGAGTTGGCAACAGAGTGCCCGACGTGTGGGAGTCGCAGCCGGAACCGCAAGCGCCGCGGTTCCTTAACAACGGCTTTGTAATTGACCGTAATTACGAACGGCAAACTGAACAAGGACAGACGCATGCACAACCTGGGGTTTCAAATACCAGGTGCGAAAATGCCCGTGGTAGATACGAGACAAGGCTCCTGTCTATATGGATGGTCATCGTCCAAATCAGCAGCGAAGACTTCCACCTGTAAAGATGGCATCATTTAGTGGAAAAGAGGACTGGGTGACTTGGATATCGTAGTTTGAAGCAATCGCAAAAAGGAACAATTGGAGCCAAGATGAAATGCTGGACCAGTTGCTACCCAGACTCGAAGGTTTAGCAGCCCAGTTTGTATTCTCGCAACTCTCCCCAAACTTGCTAAATGACTATCAATCTTTAGTGCAAGAACTAGACAGCCGTTTCCGTGTCATCGAAACGCCGCGCTCTTTTGCTTCAAAATTCAGCAGAAGGTCGCAACGACATGGCGAAACTCTCGAAGAGTATGCAGCGGAGTTGAAGCAACTCTATGACAAGGCTCATGGCTGGAGAGATCGACGTACTAGGGACGAAGATCTAGTACGAAAATTCCTAGATGGATTGAGTGGTGATGATGTTAAATTCGAGGTAGAATTTAATAAAGAACCGCGAAATATTGATGAGGCGGTATATTTTGCCGTGAACCTGATTGAAATCCGTGGTTCAAACAGAGCTGAAAGGCGAAACCGTTATAATGCCAGGAGAACTGAACACGACGATTATGATAGTACCGTTGCAGACGAGGAAGAAAATACTTTCGCAATTAAGGGGGCAGATCCAAATACAACTCCTTCGCGAGTAAAAAACGAAGATGAGAGCAATAGCGAAGCATCTACGATAAAAGAGCTATTGGCGAGGATCGAAAAACTAGAGGCAGAGCGAAACACACCTCAAAAGAGAAACTTCAAGAAAGATGTGACTTGCTTTAGATGCCAACAGAAGGGACACTATGCGAGGGAATGCCCCAATCAAGAGCAAAAGAACGCCTTTAACAGAACAGCTGATGAAAAACAGAAGCCTTTAAACGGGAAAGGACCAGCCCTTGCGGCCAAAGGGAGGTCCATGTAAATGATCTAGTATTGGAGGGCCATAAGGAAACTACAACAGCGACAGAGCCAGTGAGCAGTTGTAACGACAGGGACTATGGGGATGGCCTGTACATTGAGGGTACAGTGGAAGATACCCCTGTCGTTTTTACAACTGACACTGGTGCCTCGAAAACTATTGTGTCTTCGAGGATCTTCAATCGGCTTAGAGAGAGTGAGAAGCCAAAGTTAACTGGTGCCATAGGTTTGCGGGGAGCTGGGGGTATGCCCATTAAGGTAATGTGTCGAGGAGCCTTCAGAATGCAGCTTGGGCCAGTCAAGAGGCTTCAAGAAGCTATAGTAGCCGACATAGAAGATGACGTGCTGTTGGGCTATGACGTGTTGGGGAACGCCGAGAGTCCAGCTGATATCATTTTGAGTCGCAGTATAATTTCTTTAGATGGCAAAGATATACCTTGTATACAGAAAAGGCTGAGGCAAATGCGAAAGGTAACTGTTGCAGACGATGTGCTAGTTCCAGGTAACTCAGAAGCTGTGATAGAAGTGTATGTGGAAAGAGAAGAGGCTGATGACGGAGGGACGCCTGACTTTATCATTGAAGCCACTGATATGTTCCAAGAGCGGTATGGTCTAGTTTTGGCTGCAACATTAGTTAACATCAACTCAGCCCCTACTTGCAAGGTGAGGCTTATGAATCCGTTCCCTGAAGAAGCAATGCTGAAGCAGGATGCCGAAATAGCACGTGCAGAACGCATTGATAGTGTGGTAAGTGTCGTCGTTGATAAAGAGAGCGATGATGTGGCGAATAACATTAGTATAGGACAAATTGCTGTAAGACCGAATCAAGAATTGCCTGGTAATGAAGAAGCACTTGCCCAAACAGGTTTAAAAGAACTACCAGTTCATCTTAAAGATCTTCACGAGCGCTCTACAGTAGGTAAAACGGAACACGAGAAAGCCGTTGTTGCAGGTTTGCTTCACAAATACAGCGATTCATTTTCTAAAGAAGACTGGGGTATAGGTCTAACCCATTTAACAGAGCATTGCATCAATACCGGAGATGCCGCTCCAGTGAAACAAAGGCCTCGTCGGGTACCGTCAGCTTATGTCGACGAAGAAAGGAACGCAATCGAAGATCTGATGAAGAAAGGGGTGATCCAGAAGAGCAGTTCGCCTTGGGCTAGTCCGATAGTGCTAGTGCGAAAGAAATCAGGCGCGGTTAGGCCGTGCGTCGACTACCGGCGCGTCAATGCTTTGGTTAAGCCAGAGGGGTTTCCGCTTCCGCGAGTCCTGGACTGCTTGGATGCCTTGGCTGGGTCCAAGTATTTTAGTAGCTTTGATTTGACGTCCGGCTAATTCCAGATACCTATGAAAAAGGAAGATGTACCGAAAAGCGTTTTCGTGTGTAAGTTCGGACAGTTTGAAATGACACGGATGGCATTTGGTCTTAACAATGCTGCTAGCACTTTTCAGCGTACCATGGAATTAGCACTTCAAGGTCTCCAGTGGCAGACGTGTCTCGTCTACATTGACGATATTATTGTGTTTGGTGAAAATTTCGTTGACCACATTGTCCGCGTTGATGAGGTGCTGGCGCGTATTCAAGACGCAGGTCTAAAGTTCAAGCCTGAGAAGTGCCGCATACTGCAAACAGAAGTTGTCTTCCTTGGACATATAGTGCTAAAAGAGGGGATCAAACCGGACACGAGTAATGTTGAAAAGATAATAAATTTACCTATTCCACAAACTGCAAAACAAGTAAAGCATTTCGTGGCTACAGGCTCTTACTACAGAAGGTTTGTAAGGGACTTTGCTAAAATAGCCAGACCAATGATTGACCTGACAAAAAAAGAGGCACCTTTTCTTTGGACTGAACACTGTCAGAAATCCTTTGAAGCCATTAAGAAGGCATTGGTTAGCCCTGAAGTGATGGGTTATCCATTGAACGGTGGTGGTATTTTCTATTTGGATGTCGATGCGTCTGGGTGCGGAATAGGTGGCGTTCTGGCACAGGAGCAGCAAGGTCGCGAAAAGGTGATCAGTTACGCGAGTAGGTCCCTTAACAAAGCTGAGCGTAACTATTGTGTGACAGAGCGAGAGCTACTCGCAGTGGTCTATTTCACACAATACTTCAGGCAGTACCTTCTGGGAAGACGTTTCATTGTCAGAAGCGACCATCAAGCCCTTACTTGGCTTTTCTCTTTGAAAGAGCCTAACGGCAAAATCGCCCGATGGATCGAAATCCTGTCACCGTTCGATTTTCAAATTGAGTATCGCGCAGGAAAGCTTCAACCGCATTGTGATGCCCTGTCGCGCTGTGAAACGCCAAGGGGTTGTACATGTCACGAGGTCGATATGAGTGGACCCATAAAATGCGGACCATGCAGCCGATGTAAGCATAAGGCAGAAATTATGGAATTTCAGCCGCATGGTACTTTAGTAGAAAGAAGAGAGCCATCAAAGGTCCATCAAAATGATGCTAATGTAGAGCAATCTTTGAATGTTGACAACAATACCGATGAAGCTGCTGGGAA
Organism: Dreissena polymorpha; assembly: GCF_020536995.1. Lineage (NCBI taxonomy): Eukaryota > Metazoa > Mollusca > Bivalvia > Myida > Dreissenidae > Dreissena > Dreissena polymorpha. The sequence goes on along the minus strand of NC_068358.1, from coordinate 31,350,144 downwards.
TAGTAAGCAGGTTGAAGGTGTAAAGGTGGCCAGCATAAGCGATAACGTACGAGTGACTAAAGAACAGAATAACAACCTTTCGTGGGCATGTGAAATGTCTCCTGCCGAAGTGGCGAATCTTCAAGCTGTTGATATCAATATCAAGCCAATCTATGAAGGACTGATGTCCGTTTCCAAACCACCATGGGCTGATGTGGCAGAGCTGAGCCCGGAAACCAGACATTACTGGTTGATTTGGGATCACATCAAGATCATAGATGGTGTACTATGTAGGACAAAACTAAAGAAGGATGGTACAGGTGAAGCAACCCAGATAATACTTCCAGCTAACATTAGATCTAGAGCGTTGAAGGCTGTACATGACACTTTTATGGCCGGTCATCTGCGTGTTAAGAAAACCAAAGCCAATTTGACACGAAGCTATTACTGGTTCCGCATGAAAAAGAGATGTCAGACTTTACATCCAACGATGTGATACTTGTGAAGCTGACAAGAAGCCGAACAAGAAACCGAGAGCTCCTTTGGGCCATTTGAAATCAGGCGGGCCATGGGAAAGAGTGGCGCTAGACTTTATGGGACCACTCCCAGTAACAAGGACACAAAATAGATATATTTTGGTACTGACCGACCACTTTACTAAGTACACAGAGGTTTTGGCTGTTCCAAATCAAACGGCGGAAGAATGCGCGAAGAGATTGATGAATGATGTAATAGCCAGGTGGGGTGCTCCATTGTCACTTCACTCGGATCAGGGGGCGGCATTTGAGAGCAGAGTATTTCAGGAGCTATGTAGAACTCTAGAAATAAAGAAGACTAGGTCGAGTGCAAGAAATCCTAAAGGTAATGGACAAGTGGAACGGAACAACCGCACTCTTCTTTAGATGATCAAGGCATTTTTAAAAGGGGAACAAAGCGACTGGGATCAACACCTGGGATGTTTGGCAGGCGCCTATCGTGCAACCCCACATGAGTGTGTGACTAAAAGGCTGTTGAACAGGCGTGCGTAAATGTGTGTCCGAAACTAACTATTAAACCGCACAAAATACTGTTGACAATTATTTTATTAATTGTCTTAATAATAATAGTAATAATAAGAATAGTAGGAAATAAGCGAACAAAAAAACATTTAATTTGATGAAGAATACTAAAGGAACTTAACTAATCGCGTACCGATATTCGAAGATGTGAGCACAGAGTAAGTCACTGCGATCTATTTGTCTCCGTACTCTAAAGAGTTGTTGGTTTGTGTATTTTCAGACAATGAACCGTGTCGGCAACTTTAAGCGTAGAGCGTATCGCTGTAAGTACTGTACTAAAGTTGATCGCAGGAGCCGCATAGAGGGCCATATTTTGAAGGAACACGTTCCCATGGACAGGGCGCCGTTTGTCTGCACCCTGTGCTGTTTTAGGTGCCAGGACCAGCAAGCCTTTCTGAAACACTTAACTCAATATACTAGGCATGTGACTGAGGAGAAGAGGTCAGGGAAACCTGACTATACCAAAGTTTTGCGAAGGGCAAAAGATCCATATCATGTTACCGAAGGGGATATGGTAGCATTATCGCCTGAAGAGAGTGCGCAATGGTGTGACAGAAACAGGTATCAGATGGAGGACATGGAGGAAGATGACAACGAAACGGTATTTACAGAAGACGGGTCAATGGTGCCTCTGTGGTTGGTTAAGCCAATTCCAGTGTCAACAAAATCCCACACTCGGGAATTGCCCCGTTTTGAGAGGTCTGGCCAGATCTACACGGCAGCAAAGGCTTGCGGCATTGCTGTAACTCCTCGATTGTCAGCGCCACTGGACACACCTGCCAGCCAGATCTTCACGGCATCAAAGTCTTGCGGCATTGCTGTAACTCCCCAATTGTCGGCGCCACTTGACACGTCTGCCAGCCAGATCTACACGGCAGCAAAGGCTTGCGGCATCGCTGCAACTCCCCAATTGTCAGCGCCACTGAACACATCTGCCATCCCGGATTCATGGTTTGCAGTGGATTATGAACAGGGGGTAGCTGAAGGGCCAGCACTGTGTCTGCAAACTACTCTGAGTGCGCAGTCAACCAACGCCCAAATGATGTCATCAGAAGTAGCAGAAGATAACTCCTTCCAGCCATTGTGTCCATCAGTTGGTTTTGGATCACTAACGAGGTACAGTGCATCGCTGTCCACACCTGTGCTGGATGAGAAAGAAAGCCCATTTCTGGATTTCCTAGGGGACTCAAGACCGATGACCCCTGTCGCTCTGAAAAGGCCACTACCAGTGCCATTCGCAGAATCTTCAGGCAGCCGGCATAAGGTCCAGCGAATTGAGGCATCAACCCAGTGTAGTCCCAGTCCCACTTGCCAGTGTAACGCGGCGAACGTTTTGAGGTCCTTATCAAGCGCAATGGACGAGCAGCTGAAAGTTAGTCTGTCCACACAGAGGTCCGTGGCAAAACTTGTGGAGGTTAGTCTGTCCACACAGAGGTCCATGGCAACGCTGGTGGAGGAGGCCTCAAAAATCTTGAAGCAACTGGGCGGCATCCAAGAAACATTGGCGAAAGAGAGACGGTCAAAGTCAAGCGGGAAATACCAATCATACAAAGACGCTGGGCACTGACATTAACTTTTGAGTAATAAGTGCATTTTCAAGTAAACATGTTATGTTATTTACTGTTAAATATTTATTAAAGTTAAATGTGTGTTTTAAAAGATCATACAGACAGTGAACACTGAACAGTAACTGTTATTTAAATGATCTGCCGTACACTATGATCAGTTCGTACACTGAACAGTGACTGTTATTTAAATAGACTGCCATACACTATGATTAGTTCGTACAGTAAACAGTTATACACAAAGTTATAAGTTTAATACTTTGATCTGTTATTGTTGTTTATTTTTTAATGCAATGAAGTACGCTGATAAGCAATTATTGGTATGTATGTGGTGTATTATGATAAGTAAAAGGCAGCAGGAGCTTTGCCTTATTAAGAGGGGGTAATGATACACCCCAGGTGTGACAGTAACACTTACCTTTTTTCATTGACTGTGAAGTTGTTCGTACTGGTGACATTATGTGACTATATAAATCAATTGGCATATTTTCTCAAGTGAATGTATATAATCTTAACATCACCAGAACTTTCATCTAGTTGTTAGCCATCCATGTTATAGAATTTCGTTTCTATGTAGTACATTCCAATATTTTACAATTTCTGCCAGCTTACATGTACCTATTTACCTTAAGTGGCACCTTGTAATTTTGGTAGCCATTTGTTTTATTGAATTCTGGGAAATTCCCTTTCCTGAAAGTCACTTTGACAGTTTGAGAGTTCAACTTTTTTGACGCAGCAAGATGTATCACATCAAAGTAAATCCATGTTTAATTCTTTGTAATTTTCATTGTTTTTCTAAATAAGGCGCCAAAGTGTCTTATTGTTATGACGTTTTGTAAACGACGTCATGAAACGTTCCAATTTCTTGGTCATTATTTTTGGTCAGTCACGTGACTGACCAGGTCAGTCACGTGACTGACCAGTTTTGGTCAAAGGTGCCCAGAATTCGGGTCATTAATGACCAGAATCTTGGTCATCGCCCAGAATCTCGGTCATTGCCCAGAATTTTGGTCACTGACCAATTTTGGTCATCAGTATTAAACAATAAGTAAAAACAGTTGACAGTGGAGTTTTAGTCAAGATCTAGGATAGACGTAATTTTTGTTAAGAGAGTCATTCATTTTTCGAAGTAAATACCTTTTAGTCGTTATCACATGTTTTATAGTAATAATCCAGTAAATTGAAGATTGTTTACATTAAGTAACACTGATTTTGGAAGCATTTTAACACTTTTATTGTATTATTTACACATAAATACTGCAAGAACGCAGAACTGACTGATTGTGCGTCACACGCCATTAACTTTGTAAATATTACCCTAGTGTAATTACCGGGAAGCTGGCGGTTAGGAATCACTTACATTGTGCTGCTGTCTAACGGGTGGTTTATTGCGATTATTGTCTTCGCACGAAGTTTATTGCGATTATTGTCTTCGCACGAAGTTTATTGCGATTATTGTCTTCGCATGAATACATTATTGTTTAAACGTTTACTATGGACTTGTGTCATATTTCAAAACGGATGGAACAAGTGTAACACTATATTAACAGCTATTTGAAAGCTATAAGTAATCAAGTCATTAAAACGGTATACCTCAAAGCAGAGGTACGTAACAATACTAAGCCTTGCCGGATATATTACAAAAAGATCAGGCAGTAACCTGTTATTCTCTATATGTCATTTATATATTCCACCTGTTAATTCAAGAATTTTAATTGATAAATATTTTTTTTATGAAATAGAAAAAGGAATAGAAAAATACGGGCTGTTAGGTAAAACATGTATCACTGGTGCTAGACCAGATAATTTAACAGATATCCTAGAATTCGACAAGTATCTTGACTCTCCAGATCTTACAAACACAGAAAATACAAACGATGTAATATCGATAGTACGAAATAATCCAGACAATGTCATTGATAGCAATGGCAAAAAAATAACTTGTAAATCTTTATGTAAATCTATAAACCACATAATTATAACTGGTCGTCTAAACAATGAACAAGAAAACAAATTCACATTTTCATCAACACGGGGCTTGAGTATAACTATTTACCTTATCATAAATGCGAACGATACTGATATTATAAGTGAATTTGAAATGCTTGAATAGCGAAATAAAATGTATCACAGACTTCATATATAACAATGCGGTCAAAGTATTTGGCAAAACTATTAACCCAAATAAACATTATTAAAATGAAAATAAAAAACAATCTCCCAAATGGTTTGATATAAATTGTTATCTTACAAATAAAATTTCACAAGTGCGAGAACACGTTCAACAAATCAAAAACAGATGAAAATAGACACCATTTCGTAAAAACGTGCACACTACAATAAAACAAAAAAAAAGCGAGGTACAAAATAGCGGAAGGAGAAAGACTTGAAAATACCGCATCGAAAAATCAATCATCTTTTAGGCACAGATCCGACAGAAATAAACGATAGTTTAAATTTCACTGAAACAACTGACAATGAATTAGACGGAGAATCGCTTGAGATGAAATAAAATTAGCCGTTTTCAAGCAAAAAAAACAAACTCAACAGCAAATCATGCGGCCCGGATAATTTAAGCGCAGATATAATTTAGTCGTCTTTTGACGTATTATCACCGCGATTTCTCTTAATATACAATAAGCTATTTAGAGATGCTGAATACCCAGAAAGATGGGGCCTTGGATACATAGTTCCAATATTTAAGGGTGGAAAACCAAACGATCATGTTTTGATCAAACCCCGGTGCGTGATCCGGGATCTACCAGGTGAACCGGGGCTCTATCGGGATGAACCGGGGCTCCATCGTGGACGACCGGGATGAACCGGGGACGACCGTGGTCAACCGGGTCTCCACCGGGAAAGTATTAAAATGTTTAATACCTCCGGGATGAACCGGGAGTCACCGGAAAGGACCGGCAACGACCGGCGCGGCACCGGGAACAACCGGGACGGATAAGGGAACATCCGGGACGGCACCGTAGCTCCACCGGGACCCATGGAGACACCGGCAGAGCTACCGCAACGTCCCGGTTGTCGCCGGTAGTGCCCCGTAGCCCAGGTGAATGCCGGCATTGGTAAACCGGCGCTCTGCCGGGACGCCACTGGCATTCACCGGGGCTCCGCCTTAGCATTACCGGCAACGACCGGGGTTAAACCGGGGCGTTCTCGTAGCTCTGCCGGGTTCTGATGCCGGTATAGCCCCGGTGAGTGCCGGTGGAGTTACGGTATACCGGGCTCTGCCGGGACGCTGCCGACTTTCACCGGGGCTCCACCTTAGCATTACCGGCGACAACCGTGGCTCTGTCGGGGCTTCACCGGAGTAAACCGTACCTAGTCTTTGGTTGACCGGGACTCTGACGGGTTGTTTACCGGCTTCAATCGGGGCGGCACCGGGAAAAACTAGGTCACTAGGTCAAAAACTAGGTCACTAGGTCAAATAATAGAAAAACCTTGTATAGAAAATAGAGGTCGAAGTTTTCATCCAATCTTTATGAAATTTGGTCAGAATGTTTATCTTGATAAAATCTGGGTTGGGATTGTATTTGGGTCATCTTGGGTCATCTTGGGTCAAAAACTAGGTTACTAGGTCAAATAATAGAAAAACCTTGTGTAGACAATAGAGGTCACAGTTTTCATCAAATCTTCATGAAATTAGGTCAGAATGTTTGTCTTGAAGAAATCTGGGTTGGGATTTTATTTGGGTCATCTGGGGTCAAAAACTAGGTCACAAGGCCAAGTAATAGAAAAACCTTGTGTAGGCATTAGAGGTCACAGTTTTCATCCAATCTTTATAAAATTTGATCAGAATGTGTATCTTGATGAAATCTGGGTTGGGATTGTATTTGGGTCACCTGGGGTCAAAACTAGGTCAATAGGTCAAATATTAGAAAAACCTTGTGTAGACAATAGAGGTCACAGTTTTCATCCAATTTTTATGAAATTTGGTCAGAATGTTTATCTTGATAAAATCTGGGTTGGGATTGTATTTGGTTAGTCAGGTGAGCGATTCAGGGCCACCATTGCCCTCTTGTTTATAGTTTTAATGGCCTTTACTTACGATGAACAAGATTTATTTTGAAATAGGCAAAATAACCAACAATCACTTTAAGTTGATGTGCATAATAGTTATGGTTACTTTTAAAGATATGTATTTGAACCCAATTTCTGCTAGTGCATTTTTATGGCCGCCACCAATATAGTGGGGGACATATTGTTTTTGCCCTGTCTGTTGGTTGGTCTGTTTGTTTGTTTGTTTGTTTGCTCCAACTTTAATATTTACCATAACCTTTGCAATATGGAAGATAGCAACTTTATATTTGGCATGCATGTGTATCTCATGGAGCTGCACATTTTGAGTGGTGAAAGGTCAAGGTCATCCTTCAAGGTCAAAGGTCAAATATATAGCTTCAAAGCGGCTCAAAAGGGGACATAGTGTTTCTGACAAACACATATCTTGTTTTGATTTTGCGAATGAATATAAAAGTGTATGTTAAAGGTATATATTAACAAATTGTCCTGTGCTCATAAAGAATCATATACAATTAATGAAAACACATTTTAAGTGATTCTTTTGAACATTTTGATGACTTTAAAAAATATTGTCAACAGTCAGTCAAAAGTACATGTATAAGTCAATTATCTCTTTGATTCTCTCTTAGGAAAGGTTTTACTTATTAAGCTCCAACAAATATTTATGCATGAAGCCAAATTGGAGTTCAATAAAAAACTAAAATAAGTCCGATTGTTTATGCTCGTATTGGGTCAAAGTTTTAGGAAATTATTTCTATGTTGCTTTATGAGCAGCAGGCAATTGTTTTCATGTCTGATTATAGAAATGTGTGTAGTAAACACACTTGGGTTATTAAGCATAAATGGCAGAGTTTTGTCAGAAAAAAGTATTTTTCTAACTTGTGTGTTGATTATAGAATAGTACAGTATATGTATTTTTATATTGATAATGTATCTGTTTCAACAAAAGGTCTGCAAAAGAGCATAATTTCATAATGTTGTAATGTTTGTCGTAAACATGATTTCCCACTCGAAATAAGGCACTGAGGCATTTATATACATAGTTTAAGTAAGTTTTAAACCTGGGATTTTTTGTTTAAGCACAGTTTGGCAGAACTGCGATTGGCCAATGCTGAAATCTATGTGAATTAAAGATTTGTATGCAAGTTACTTTTAGAGTATATGTTAGGTTAAATCAGACCCATCCGAAACAGAATATATTGGATAAACACTGATTCAATTTGTGGAAATATTTGGACAGTCAGGTGAAATAAATGAGGACAGTCGATTAAATATGTCTTGTTCTAGGAAAACTGGGCTTAATGCATGTGCGTAAAGTGTCGTCCCAGATTAGCCTGTGCAGTTCGCACAGGCTAATCAGGGACTACACTTTCCGCCTAAACTTGATTTTCGGTAAGGAGGGACTTCCTTGAAACTAAAAATACCATTAAAACGGAATTTGTCGTCCCTGATTAGCCTGTGCAGACTGCAAAGGCTAATCTGGGACGACACTTTACGCACATGAATTAAGCCCAGTTTTCCCAGAACAAGACACAAATTATAAGAGCCTTACTCTGTTAAAAACGGGGCTTAATGCATGTGCGTAAAGTGTCATTTCAGATAAGTCTCATCTTCAGATACCCACGACTAATTCATTCCATTCATCTTCAACATTAGATAATGGAGAGTAGCGGAATGGGTTAAACGTGGGTATCTGACGATGGATTAGTCTGTGCAGTCCGCTTAGGCTAATCGGGTACGACACTTTCCGCCTTAACTTGATTTTTGCTAAGAAGAGACTTTCTGTAAACCGTAAACAAAAAATAATGTAAAATACTGCACAGGCTTATCTGAGACAACACTTTATGCACATGCATTAAACCCCATTTTCACAGAGCACAGCCCATAGAAATAAGTATATTGTAATAAAACTGTATATTACATTGTGCACATGTCCATGCAAGCGAATGAGAAAGCTGGGTTATTTGAACTCTTGAATTCACCACTTCAGTAAATGGAAGACAAGTTCACATTGAAAAAAAGATGTTAAACACTTAAGTCAAAATGAACATATGAACATGGCTGGTGACTACCAGAAAGTAATCATTTTGTGGTTATTTTATACTGGCACATTCACCATGTATTTTATACTGGCACATTCACCATGTACTAAACTGTGTAGAGCCTTAAGAAGGACTTTTTTTTCTATCATAAGCATAGTTATGGCACATTTTACACACACACAAAAGCATTTTGGAACTTGTGTCACACTGTTAACTACTGGTGTTATTAAACTTAATATTCCTAATAGTAACCATGTGAACTTATGAATTGACCATTTGTAGGCAGTTATTTTAGACATGTTTGACAAAATGAAATGCTGTGGCATCTGTGTTATATATACCTCCATGGAGATTTCTTTTCATATTTTCTGCTTAAATTGCCTGTATTATTTTCTAGCATGAAAAGTAGAAAATGTATGTGCATTTATTAGCATATATCAATATGCATCATGTTTTCTTTGAAATTTATTAGTGTTCATTATGATGTACCGTTACAGTACACTTAAGTAGTGGCTGTATAACTTTGCCATTGAATTGTTAGGAGTATGTTTTTGTTAGCTTTAATACATTATTACTCATCAGGGGCGTACCTAGGCATACGGCAGTACGCACGTAATTCAGTTTCAAACTTGAAAAAATGAAAACTCGAAAAATGCAATAAAAAGTGAGGGCGTATGGGGGTTAAGGGTATAATTATGTAAACAAGCAAACAAGAGGTCCACTTTTAGAAAATAACAGTGGGTGAAAAACACAACACAGTCTTAACTCCAAACATACGAACTTAAGTATTTTTTCACTGATGAGGGGTAGTAATCACTGTGTAGACTCTACTCTACGACTGTGTTGTCGCCCTTCAATTTTTTGTGAACCAATATTCGGACACGGGTACCAGATTATGATTACATGGCACAAATTTTCAAAAATGTCGGCGAACGCCCTGCTTTATCCAGATGTTTTTAGAGATAGCGTCAGCGAAACATCAGATGATACCCAGAAGCTAGCTCTTTTGACAGATAAGTGGGAAAATGTCCACAGCTTTACATTGCCCTAAAGATATGTCGATTAAGACTCGATTTATAGATCTACCCGTTCTTGAATTTGAAATGTATTTCTGAAATCTAGCATTTCTATAAATTTTCACATTTCTGGACGTTCAAATCATGATAAAATGATAGGCAATGCCCAAATTATTTTTTCATTCAAATTATTGTTGGTATCTTTATTCGAAATTGTTCTTCACTATTTAGTTTATATATATATATATATATATATATATATATATATATATATATATATATATATATATATAGCTATGTTTAAAATCAATGACGTTCTGAAGTACTCTGTAGCGCAATCGGTTAGCTGGTCGACATTTTGTCCCATTATTGACCTGAAGGGCAGTGGTTCGATCCCCACAAGAACCTTTCACTTTACTTTTTTTTCTTCTAATATAACCATTTCCTAGTTTATTTTTAATTTTTAATTTCAGTAGAAAAATATAATTATCTTAACTTTATACCAAAACAAGCTCAAACACTAAAACTTTTAATTAAAGTTTATTTTAAGTTAATTCTGCACCGCGGTGCATGATTGGGACTAATTTTAAGTGTGCAATGGGTAGATTTGACCCCGCTGAAACACTTGAAGAGAGCATAGCTTTTGCGAATGAGCAGCTATACCCCAGCATCAGAAAATGCTTCATGTTGCTCTTCGTTATGCCTGTCTCCACCGCAACTGCAGAAAGATCGTTTTCCACAATGCGAAGGGTCAAGACATACTTGCGGAGTACAATGGGGACGAAACGCTTGTCTGGACTTGGACTCCTTAATGTATATAGGGAAAGAGAAATTAACGCTGAGCATGTGGTCGACATTTTTGCACAAAGAATAGATCGAAGATAAGCATTACTTTTCAGGGTGTAGTATTGCACATACAAGTGGACCCGTGTTTTATGTGAAATTAGAGGATGTTTTCTTTTTAATAAATTACACATAGTCCAAACTGGTTTTATTGATAGAGTTAAATAAAAGTTTAGCATGCTCGCTCAACACTCAGCGAGCATGCTGTTGTTTCATTCAAACAGTGTTTCTTTTACAGTTTAATAAAAAAAGAATTTAATTTTCTGTTTACCAAATACCCCACATAAAATCAGTTTCAGCAGAAAATACAATGGGCTTAGTTTTTTTCTTTTATCGGTCTTTTTCAAGCAAGAAATTGACGAATTAAATTGCCAAAACTTGGCTGAAAGATAACACCAAAACGCACCATCTGCAATGAATTTTTAAAAAATTTTCTTGGGGGAGGCCCCCCAAATCCCCCTAGCAGGAGGGGGAACCCCCTCCCGCACCTACCCCCACTCTCAGCTTCGCTGCTCGGTCGTGCGTATAGTTGAAATAGCCTCAGGAATGCCCCTGCTCATATACATTTTAATAAATTTAGATTTTAACTTTTGTTGTCTTATCAGTTAAATGAAAATTTTGGATAAACTTGTAAATAGTTTGAGTAGTCTATAAAGATTTGTAATGACAAAATAATGTTTAATACGTTTTGCTTCTTCTGTTAGTTTTAAAATATGCTATATTGACCACAATGTTTATTAACAATTTTAATAAATTATCATTTTATTATGAATTTGTTTGACAGAAACTAAAATTTATAAATTAAAGATATAAATTTAGTGTGCATATTAATATTTCATTAAATGTAATTGAACTATTAATAATTGTTTCAGTAATTGCGAATCATGTGGCAAATTGCTATTTTATGTACATGTTAATGAATTTAATTCTTTAAATATCTTTTCACAATAAAATCTCTTGCAGTTTAACCCTCTTCCACTCAGAAGAAAAACAAAAATGGCTGTTTGCATCCAGCTTACAACCAGAACAGCTTTCAAGTAACTAGCTGTCTGCGCAAATGTTATGTTGTTTGCATCAGTATCTTTTATGCTTAAAAGCCTTCATTACTTCAATTATGTAAAAAACATATTAAATTTAATTTTATTTTTGCAAGGGCTACAAATGCTTCAAAATGCATATCTGGGTGGTAAAAGTGTTAACTGGTTTGATTGTGCATTTTCACCTATACCTTGTTATACTGAACATTGTCTCGGTATTTGTTAATGCAGGTCATTAACAACTCTTGCTTTGTTTCAACTATTTCAGTGTTTCAATGAATAATAGACCTTCTCAATTAATTGATGTTTGTCATTGCTCTGTTGCATTTTTGCCTTGGATTTGTTCCCTCTTAAAAATTGTATTTTAGTCATATGACAGTGTTCTATTCACGATTTCGACATTGCTAAATCACGCGTAACGAGACTGCCGAGATAACGCGAGATTAAGGGTTCGGGGGGGGGGGGGGTGTCTACCAGTATTCGCTCTACAGTATACACACCTTACCTATCCGCTATATTGACTTTATAAATAAAATAAAAGCGATAAATTGCCGATTTGTAACTAATAAAAGCAATCTTAATTTTTATTATAACGTTCAACGACCATCTGCTCGATAATAGTTCAGTACCATTGTAATTAACGGCGCCGTAATTAACTACTGACAAAAATAACATGATCATACCTTACTGTACGGTGTGCAGAAACCTGTCAGAAATTAAAACAACTCCAGACTATTATAATTTTTGAGTGCAAGTTAATTTAAACACACCCACTTATTAAAATTAAACCTCATTATGCCCCCCTTCGAAGAAGAGGGGGTATATTGATGTCGGTCTGTCGGTCGGTCGGTCCGTCCACCAGGTGGTTGTCAGACGATAACTCAAGAACGCTTGGGCCTAGGATCATGAAACTTCATAGGTACATTGATAATGACTCGCAGATGACCCCTATTGATTTTAAGGTCACTAGGTCAAAGGTCAAGGTCACGGTGACCTGAAATAGTAAAATGGTTTTTGAATGATAACTCAAGAACGCATACGCCTAGGATCATGAAACTTCATGGGTAGATTGATCATAACTTGCAGATGACCCCTATTGATTTTGAGGTCACTAGGTCAAAGGTCAAGGTCACGGTGACCCGAAATAGTAAAATGGTTTCCGGATGATAACTCAAGAATGCATACGCCTAGGATCATGAAACTTCATGGGTAGATTGATCATGATTTGCAGATGACTCCTATTAATTTTGAGGTCACTAGGTCAAAGGTCAAGGTGACCCGAAATAGTAAAATGGTTTTCTGATGATAACTCAATAACGCTTACGCCTAGGATCATGAAACTTCATAGGTAGATTGATCATGACTTGCAGATGACCCCTATTGATTTTGAGGTCACAAGGTCAAAGGTCAAGGTCACGGTGACCCGAAATAGTAAAATGATTTTCGGATGATAACTCAAGAACGCTTTTGCCTAGGATCATGACACTTCATAGGTACATTGATCGTGACCCGCAGATGACCCCTATCGATTTTCAGGTCACTAGGTCAAAGGTCAAGGTCACAGTGACAAAAAACGTATTCACACAATGGCTGCCACTACAACGGACAGCCCATATGGGGGGCATGCATGTTTTACAAACAGCCCTTGTTTATCTAAATTTTCAGAAACAAAAACCAATTGGTATTTGCACATTTCAGTAAACCTAAGACTTCTTTATTGTTAAATATGTTTGATTTGTAAATTGTATAATAAATTAATAATTTATATATTTTTATTAGTTCTGTTGCAAAACTAATTTAAGTTAAATATGTTTGATTTGTAAATTGTATAATAATCTATATATTTTTTATTAGTTCTGTTGCAAGCCTAACTTGTTGTGTTTTTAAAATACATAAAAATCATATTGTTGACAACTATAATATTATTTAAGATCATTATTAAGCAAAAGTAAGTCCCCCAAATCAAATCAATATTTATTTATTGTCGGTATGGTATACAAACATTATAACATAAGCTATGAATAGCTTTTGACCGACAGCTTACCCCGGCCAGCTAAACCGGTAGAGTGCTGATCTCTGACTCGCTCATGGGTTGGTAAGTTTAAGCCTCAACTCAGGTTCATCTCTTACACCTTAGGCTACCCTGTCTGTAACCCAAATTGCAGTCGAGGATCACCGCACCGACATACATGTATCAAATACAATGTATGTGCTTATGTTAACATTTCCTGAAGATTCAACCACTGAGCAGGATAACTAAGTTAACCCCATATTATTAATGAAAATAATTAAATATACTATAAGATGTTTCAAACAGACAAACCAACTAGTACCTACTAGTACTTTCATAAGGAACATCATCCATTAACCATCTATACTTCCAGGTCTTTTGGCTCTGCTACATCAACAGGAATTAGCGTTGGGTTCATGTTTTCTGTGTTAATCATAGGGATTACAATTTATAATATTTCATCCCAACAACAAAATCTTTATAATGATAGTGTTCATTTTACAGTCAGGTGTTACTTCTATTAGGTTAAAAACTAAATAGTGAATCAGTTTTTTAGATGAGCTTGTACCAAACACACACACAAGCTCCTGTAAATTTTATGCACACTTTAATGAGCAAGTATTTGGCCTGTCACAGCTATCTTGTTGGAATGTCTCAGACTAACCAGGATATACAAGCAGTCTTCACTTTAGCATTTTTGAACAACTAGCCTGAATCTTTATGCATTAATAGAACAGATTAAAATACCCACTAGCCCGACTATATGAATCAGGAAATTGTAATAGCCAGAATTTAATACATTTCACTAGCCCCGGGCTGTTGGGCTAGGGGTTAGCGTCAAGACTGTAAAAGCAATAACAATTCTTCAAACATTGATACTTGTCTTGTTTTAAACAAATCTGCCATGACGGGTAGTTAATGGGGATAGCCCAACACACAACCAGTTAAGGATGACTGTGATACAGCTGAAAGTTTCACCAATATGGATATTTAGCCAATGGACATTTGACCAGGGACACTATTTAATTCGAAGTAAATGTTTTCTTAGCAGTGTTAATAGTCATGTCAACACATCACATGTTATGTTAAATGACTACATGACAACATTGGATGTGTAGCAACTTAAACCACCATCCATTTTATTATATTTCTGAATGTGTAGGATATTTTTTAATGTAAGGGTATGAAGTAGACACACATCTGAAGTATCTTTATTTTATTTTTTTCAAAGAAGATAGTTATGTAACTGTGGTGATGTATAATATTAATTGCAAGAGTTAATAGCATTCCAGGTGTAGAAGTCTTGAGCTTCATGCAGAATGAGATACAGTTTTCCAGTTTCTGAAATTCTGTTGACACTGTGATGTTCCTGAAAAAAAGGTTTTTATAAGTTATAACAATAAACCATTCAATAACATTTAAAGACAGCATAGTTATCTGTTTTAAAATAATTGTTCTTTTCAAAGAAAAGTATTTTACCAAAGGTAATCAAACTTCTAATTTGCCCAAACTTAACAAATACTATATTTTTCCATACCCCACCCGCTTGTGGCATGTTTCGTTTTTACCTACTTTAAACACCATAAAATCGAAATAAAGCATAAACATGAACTACAATTAAATAAAAGATACAAAGCTTATAACAAATTACAAAAAATCATAACATATAAGTTATATCTGCAAATTATTGGGAAATTATAATTGCATCAACACAGAACTCTATGCAGACGCACTGCAGTAGATGATCGAGTACCCCCCCCCCCCCCGACCTCACTTAATCCACTCAGAGTTGTCTCTCTTAAAATAATGTCGAAAAGGTCAATTACCAGTACAAAATATTGTTTTAAACATTTGTCCCATGGGGTGAATATAAAGGATTTGTCAGGGAGGTTTCAGCCAGATTGTGATGTGTTTGTATTCAAGGTACCATCATTGTTCTATTACCAGATTGTTCTTTCACATGATGACACTGGTAATTCAGAGAAAAACACACTAATAATAAGTTTTTGACGGGAAACTTTGGCAGTATAACTGGTAGAAAGCATGCAATGGCATACACAATATTGTATCCTTGAAGCTGTTTTTGGTCCAAATGTGTGGGAAAAACTTGTTTAAATATGCTTAAATTTTTAGCTCGGCTATTTTTGGAGCAAACCCGAGGTATTGGTATAGCAGCTCGTCGTCAGCCGTCGTCGTGCTAAAACCTTAACATTGGCTCTAAAATCAAAGTGCTTTCACCTACAACTTTGAAACTTCATATATACATGTAGCTGCATCTTGACGAGTTCTACATGCCACACCCATTTTTGGGTCACTATGTCAAAGGTCAAGGTCACTGTGACCTCTAAAAAAAATAAATAAAACTGCACCCACAGCTTGTTTACTCAACTGAGCACATCATTCTTATGGTGAGCTTTTATGATCACCTTGTGTCTTTTGTTGAAATTTACCTTGTGAAAACTATAGAGGTCACATTTATTGCCCAATATTCATGAAAGTTATTGAAACTTGGCAAGATTATTTTGCCAATGAAACCTGGGTCAAGGTCAAAACTGGGACACGTTTTTTAAAACCAGGATGCTTTGTGTAATAAAAGAAAAAGCTAAAGAAAACACCTGAGACCACTGTTATTGCGCCATCTTGTTGAAACTTGTTCAGGGCATTTGTCCCAATGAAATCTCTGCTGAGATAGGGTCATGTACTGTTATTAAAGCCTCTACAACGCTCAAAATCAGCGAACATTTCGTAAAGTATTTCGTAAAATAAAGTTAAACGATTAAAAATCAGTTTTCCTTATGGCAAATGCCGAAATCTCAACGGAATTGCATCCCTGTGAGGGCTTCAAGAGGTCCCAGATCTGCATCCCTGTGAGGGCTTTAAGAGGTCCGAGATCTACATCCCTGCGAGGGCTTCAAGAGGTCCCAGATCTTCATCTCTGCGAGGGCTTCAAAAGGTCCGAGATCGTCATCCCTGCGAGGGCTTCAAGAGTTCCCAGATCTACATCTCTGTGAGGGCTTCAAGAGGTCCAAGATTCACATCCCTGTAAGGGCTTCAAGAGGTCCAAGATCTACATCTCTGTGAGGGCTTCAAGAGGTGCCAGATCTACATCCCTGTGAGGGCTTCAAGAGTTCCCAGATCTACATCCCTGCAAGGGCTTCAAGAGGTCCCAGATCTACATCCCTGTGAGGGCTTCAAGAGATTCCAGATCTACATCCATGTGAGGGCTTCAAAAGGTCCCAAATCTGAATCCCTGTGAGGGCTTCAAGAGTTACCAGATCTAAATCCCTGCGAGGGCTTCAAGAGGTCCCAAATCTGCATCATTGTGAGGGCTTCAAAGAGTTCCCTGATCTGCATCCCTCGAGGGCTTCAAGAGGTCCCGGATCTGCATCCCTGCGAGGGCTTTAAGAGGTCCCAGATCTACATCCCTGTGAGGGCTTCAAGAGTTCCCAGATCTGCATCCCTGTGAGGGCTTTAAGAGATCCCAGATCTGCATCCCTGTGAAGGCTTCAAGAGGTCCCAGATCTACATATATGTGAGGGCTTCAAGAGGTCCCAGATCTACATCCCTGTGAGGGCTTCAAGAGATCCCAGATCTACATCCTTGTGAGGGCTTCAAGAGATCACAGATCTGCATCAATGTGAGGGCTTCAAGAGATCCCAGATCTACACCCCTGTGAGGGCTTCAAGGTCCCAGATCTGCATTCCTGCAAGGGCTTCAAGAGGTCCCAGATCTGTGAGGGCTTCAAGAGATTCCAGATTCGATTCCTGCGAGGGCTTCAAGAGGTCCCGGATCTGCATCCCTGCCAGGGCTTCAAAAGGTTCCAAATCTGCATCCATTGACGGCTTCAAGAGGTCCCAGATCTGCATCTCTGTGAGGGCTTCAAGAGGTCCCAGATCTGCATCCCTGTGAGGGCTTCAAGAGGTCCCAGATCTGCATCCCTGCGAAGGCTTCAAGAGGTCCCAGATCTGCATCCCTGAGAGGGCTTTAGAGATCCCAGATCTGCATCCCTGCCAGGGCTTCAAAAGGTTCCAAATTTGCATCCATTGACGGCTTCAAGAGATCCCAGATCTGCATCCCTGCAAGGGCTTCAAGAGGTCCCAGATCTGCATCCCTGCGAAGGCTTCAAGAGGTCCCAGATCTGCATCCCTGCGAGGGCTTCAAGAGGTCCCAGATCTGCATCCCTGCGAGGGCTTCAATAGGTCCAAGATCTGCATCCATGAGAGGGCTTCAAGAAGTCCCAAATCTGCATCCCTGAGAGGGCATCAAGAGGTCCCAAATCTGCATCCCTTGAGGGCTTCTGGAGGTCCCAAATCTGCATGCCTGTGAGGGCTTCATGAGGTCCCAAATCTGCATCCCTTGAGGGCTTCAAGAGGTCCCAAATCTGCATCCCTGGAAGGGTTTCAAGAGGTTCCAAATTTACATCCCCCGAGAGCATCAAGAGGTTCTAAATCTGCATCCCTGCGAGGAGTTCAAGAGGTCCCAGATCTACATCCCAGCGAGGGCCTCAAGAGGTCCCGGATCTGCATCCCTGCAAGGGCTAAAAGAGGTCCCAGATCTGCATCCCTGCGAGGGCTTCAAGAGGACCCAGTTCTACACACCTGTGAGGAGTTCAAGAGGTCCCAGATCTGCATCCCTCGAGGGCTTCAGGAGGTCCCAGATCTACATTTCTGCGAGGGCTTCAAGAGGTATTAGATCTGCATACCTGCGAAGGCTTCAAGAGGTCGCAGATCTACATCCCTGGAGGGCTTCAAGCGGTCCCGGATCTACCTCTCTGCGAGGGCTTCAAGAGGTCTAAGATCTGCATATCTGCGAGGAGTTCAAGAGGTATTAGATCTGCATCCCTAAGAGGGCTTCAAGAGGTCTCAGATCTGCATCCCTGCTAGGGCTTAAAAAGGTCCCAGATCTACATCTCTGCTAGGGCTTCAAGAGCTCCCAAATCTACATTCCTGCGAGGGCTTCAAGAGGTCCCGAATCTGCATCCCTGTGAGAGCTTAAGAGGTCCCGGATCTGCATCCCTTAGAGGGCTTCAAGAGGTCCCAAATCTGCATCCCTTAGACGGCTTCAAGAGGTCCCGGATCTGCATCCCTGCGAGAGCTTTAAGAGGTCCCAGATCTCATCCCTGCGAGAGTTTCAAGAGGTCCCAGATCTGCATCCCTGCAAGGAGTCAAAAGAGGTCTCAGATCTGCATCCCTTAGAGGGCTTCAAGAGGTCTCAGATCTGCATCCCTGCGAGAGCTTCAAGAGGTCCCAGATCTGCATCCCTTTGAGGGCTTCAAGAGGTCCCAGATCTGCATCCCTTAGAGGGCTTCAAGAGGTCCCGGATCTGCATCCCTGCGAGAGCTTCAAGAGGTCCCGGATCTGCATCCCTGCAAGGAGTTAAAAGAGGTCCCAGATCTGCATCCCTTAGAGGGCTTCAAGAGGTCCAGGATCTGCATCCCTGCGAGGGCTTCAAGAGGTCCCGGATCTCCATCCCTGCGAGAGCTGTAGGAGGTCCCAGATCTGCATCCCTGCGAGGGGTTTAAGAGGTCCCAAATCTGCAACCCTGCAAGGGCTTTAAGAGGTCCACGACCTGCATCCCTGCAAGGGCTTCAAGAGGTACCAGATCTGCATCCCTGCGAGGGCTTTAAGAGATCTCGGATCTGCAACCCTGCGAGGAAATATTTTGTTTTCATTTTTTTCATGGTATGACAATTAATTAAGGCTATTCAAAACATAAGTAAATTTTTTTAATGACATGTAAATAAAAACACATGAAGATCTGAAAAATTTCCTTTAAATTTAACCATGCATAATTTTTACATTATATTTAAAATGCAGGGGGAAGTGGTTTGAGCTGTTATAAGTTATGAAAACACAAATTAGAAACATCCTATTTGCCTAAACACAACAGGAACAAGTTGATCATGAGGGGTTTACAAAATTCAATTCTAAATATTTTTTTTAAAATTATATTTAAACAAAATTAAATTATAAAGAATAACGTGCTCTTTAACAAATCTAAACCTTTTTTGGCAAATATGTCTTTGCCCAAAGGCAAAATTTAATGAGGCATCTAAGTGAACATTTAATTGAGCAGTTACAGGTGTTACATGTGAACAGCTAAGTAGTAACTACTAAAACATTGAAAAATGAAAGGACGTGAACATGGAGAGCAAACACTAAAGGAATTGTTTGAAATTTACTCTTGTTTTCAAAAACAATCTTTTAAATACAGGGTGTCTAGTTTTAATAGAATTTTATTACAATACTAACTGTTTGTTACACAACTTTTTGAATGTCATTCAATATAGACCAGATCTATGTTATGAAGAGCAGCTGCTTCAGTAAATCATATACTAATTTAAATACTGGATTCTTAGTATAGTCTGTAAGTTAGAAGTAGACAATAATGTCTTTTAAATCCATTTAAACCGATTTATATTAATTACTAGGTTAATTACACACAACAAAACACACAAGTAGATATGATCAACATTTATTTCAGTGTAAATAAATTTACAACCAAAACAAAATGCTTAAAAAACTTAATTATCATTAAAATAAATAAAAACCAGCATTCAAAACACATATAAGTCCCCAGGAAAGTCATGTCCTTATTGATTAATAGGCTTATTTGAATAAGTCCAACAGGAGATCAATTTAAAGTTCAAAATGAGTGTTGGATTGAAAGTATCCAAAGTCTGTTGTAGAACGTATTTATCTCGGATTTAAAGTGTCATTTTGGTTTAATCAAGAATGTGGACGCTCTGAATTAGTCTTGGTCCCAAGGTATCTCCATGACAAAATGAGGTTAGGAAAAGTGGGAGTGGGGATGGTGTCTAAACACATCATTAATGCAGGAATAAAAACTGTTTAAGAAGAACAACTAATGTAAGATGAAACAATTCATGTTGGGTTAACCTCATACAGAGAGACAGACACTGACGGACAGGGTATGATTTAATTTTCAGGATACTCCTGTTTTCATCAAAGTAATTAAATTAAAAGATACATGTCTGGCCTGATATCTGTGGATGCTGACCTTAGTTCCCCATAGAAATATTGTTGGGGAAAAAGGTCGGCAATTACGATTTCTGAGTTAACCTTTTACCACTTAGATATGTATTTTCACGTATTTGTAGTCCCTTAGAATATTATAAAAATTTAAGACTAAATGTAGATTCAATTTTTGAAACCTTAAATACAAATGAGCAGCAAACAGCATAAAACATGAACAGACTGCAAGGCTGTTCTGGTCTTATGCTGTTTGCACATAGCCATTTTCACTTTGCTTCTGAGTGGGAAAGGGTTAAGAAAAGTTTGAGGGGGAATGCTATGGATTACTAGTATATGAATTAATTATTCTGAGGGGATGATGCCTTACAAAGGCTTTATAAAGCTATGTATTGTAATATTACATATATAGCATAGGAAGTTGATGGGTATGGTTAAAATTGCACTCTACAGGGAGTAAAATATGCCATATTATTTATTTTACTTTACCAAATAGACATACTGTAATATTAACAAAATCCCATTCGCATGTGTAGATATTATTGGGAAAAAAAACAGGTCATATTCCCACTAGCTGGCTTTAAATATGACAAGTTCCCAGCCAATTTCACAATATATCACTGACAGTCATCTAGTAAGGGTGAACAACAGATTAACATGATTCATTTATGACAAATGTTGTAAATAAATAAAAGAAACTTAGCACTTCACAATATATTAAATAAGTTATCACGATAACAAGAAATCTTTTAAATAAAATCCTTTTCATTTAAATGTATTGAAATCAGTTGTAATTTATGACGGAAAAAACGCAAACTAATATCAGTTACAATGCATTCCATGGCATTGAACAAAAGGAATCAAAGACACAGGAACTTCACTTTTGAATGGGATTTTTTCTTTTATTATCACACGAGCGGCCAAACATTTTAGCGACGAATACTGTAAAGGACTGTAACTGAAAAAAACAGAATGTTTTAAAAACTTCTCTGCAGTGTCTCCCACATTATTCATTATGTCCACATGGGTCCCTATAGCAAGTAAATATTCAATGACTTTTTTCTCCTCCTCCTCAGGAGGCCCGCTGTGCATATACATCGTGTGCGCCGTTTTCAGCAATGCCGTATTCCCACACTGACATTGCGCATTCACGTTCGCCCCACACCGCACAAGAAGTTGAACGACCTCAAGGGTAGGAAACTGAGAGTAATATTCGTCAGCGGTCAATGACGTCTTGGAGTCCACCGCCAGGTGGAGTAGTGAGAGTCCCTTGGTACACCTCAGATCTGTGCTCACCAGCCTGTGAATGCAGGACATGTAGGCATGCGTCTGGTCGCGCGAGCACTCCAGTTTAGTCAGCAGGTGAATCATGTGCAGGTACAGCTGCATGAGGAGATGAAACTCGGACAACGTCTGCGAAGCCTTGTCTTCTGCTTGGGTATTCAACTTGGAGGCCTGTTCATAGAGCAAACATTCCCCGTCATTGCTCAAACATTCTTTGGCTGATATGATCTGACCTGTAAGGATTTGTAGAACTTCGAGGGCATCATCAAAAAAGATTTTGGCCTCGATTTCACCATTGTTTTCATGTTCCATCTGAACCTCCCAGAAGAATTTCACTAGAGCCTGCACTGTGAACAGGCAGTCCAGATTGAGAGGCTCGTTCTGTTGATAACGAATAATGTAAGCATACTTCCAGAGGTCTACACAACGCTGGAACTTGTTTGAGTCGGCATACACGGCCCCTCGGTACATGAGTCCAAATACTGAATCCTTATGGTGTTGCCCTAGTATTCTCTCTCGTATCAGAAGACTCTGCATGTATATCTCATCAGGGTCAGTCAGTTCCAAAAGCTCCTCCTCATTTTCAGGTTCTTTAGCATTCAAGTAGACTTTTTTAGTTTCTTTTGGTAAAACTTTCAAAATCGGTTGATTTTTATTCTTGTACCTCCATTTCATAGCTTGGCGCCACAGCTTCAAGCCAGACACAATGTCATTACGTTCATCTATATGACACGTACCAAGAAGCTCATAAGCCTGTATTTTAGCCTCCAGAGAAAGTCCAGCCATTTCAACAATGACATCTACGATCTCAACATTTCCTCGGGTTGCAGCCGTTTGCAGAGCATCATCATCAAAATCGTTCCTTATCATGTAATCAGCTTTATTGCTTAACAGAACTTTCACCGACTCCAGCATTCCTTCACGTATTGCATAGTGCAAGGCAGTGTTCTTAGAACTATCAACAGCGTTCACAGCGGCACCTTTGCTTATGAGGAACGTACACAGTTGTGCGCTTTGAACGGAGTTAATCAAACACGTTCCACCATTTTTGTTCGGCTTTAGTATATCAGCGCCATTTTCAACCAAGAACTTGATCACATGAATGTTTGTCATGAAGCAGGCTGATCGTACCGGTGTGGAGTCCGTGTCAGAGGTCTCGTTGACGTTGGCACCGTGACGCACGAGCGTCTGAACGACGTCCAGTTTGTTGGCCACCGCTGCACACCAGAGCGGGGAAACAAGGTGGCGGGAATTGTCCTCATGAACTTCATACACACCTGAAAGCAAGCATGCAACTGATATTATCAACAGTAAAGTGTCAAGCAAAAACAAACGTTTTAAGGTCAATAATTGATTTATTGCATATTGTTTTAATTTTAGCAACAACTTTTAATAATAAATATAAATCATTTATACATATAAATAAACACATGCCCTCTACTAGTAAATATTAAAGTCAGGGTTCGACATTAACTTTTTTTACAGCAAGACCATCGGACCATCTCCTCTTAAAATGTACTAGCCTGAATCTGCATGTCTACTAGACTATAAATGACATAGCAAATAAACACAATTGGATCATGTTACTGTTTAATCAGGATTTATCAGTAAATAATCAGTGAACATCAGACAGTTATTTTGATGCATAGAGTAAAACAATAAAATAAAACTATTTTTTTGCTATTCTTTGTCAAATTCAAGCCATGGGAACTGACTCAATTTTCCATAGGATACATTTAAATTTGACGTTTTCGTTTTTCTTCATATTTACGTTTCCAGTCAATTTTACCGTCAAAATCTTCTTTATTAACTGATTTGTCGGACAAAAATCCGAACTTGAACAAAGCCATTATTTAAATTACATTATCTTGTCTGCTACGCAAAAATGTTTATATTGACGATACAGATTTTTTTTATAGAAGTCGTATAAACATGCTGTAAAGTTTTAAGACACTGCAGAAAATCATTAATATTCATGACAACTTGATCAATGGAAACAAGCAATTCCTGCGGGAAGCTCTCCTTAGCGTCTAAAAATAGCGATGAATCATGTGAATGCTCTGCATTTATTTATATACGGTAGTTTCGTTCTGATGTAAATAACGGATATGAGAGTAATTTTACACATGAAGGAAAGAATTTTCACAGCAGTTATTTACAGTTATATGAATCAGTATAGATTTTGTTTATGTATGACCAGTCGGACAAGCTAGCCCGCTGTTTTACCAGCCCGACCACCGATCTTACTAGACAATGTCTGTCAAACGTGCCTTAATGTCGAACCCTGAAAGTTGGGCTTTATTCTTTTCATGTCAAAAAGTACATTTTTGAATGCAAAAGGCAAGAAGTTATCCCAATTTTTCAAGGATTTAAGGCTGCCCTAAGATTTGCTCTAAATATTTATGCAAAAACAAGTGATTTAAATTAAAAAAACAAAAACAGTTATTAGACTATTATGTAATTTCATAATTGCGTTAAAATAACTGCTGTTTTTAACACATCAAGCCATTGAAACAGGGAAACAAAATTAACTTTCAGTGCGGGAACCGAATTTTAGAGGCCTTTGCAAACAGTTTGGATCCAGATGAGACGCCACAGAACGTGGCTTCTCATCAGGATCCAAACTGTTTGCTATTCTGATAGTATTCTTTGAAAAAAAATCGAAGAAAATGCTAATTTTAGATATTCAGCAGACGACATTTTAACAGACGACAAATTTCCCAGCATGCAAAGGGTTAAAGTTGGGCTTGCTCAGCATCCTGAATTCATGTGGCCTTCACAGTGGTAACTATTTTTATATTATTTTTTGCTATCTGACCTGGTGATCTAGTGTGTTTTTATACAAGTGAACAAGATTCATATTCCATCTATATATTGCCAAAACAAACATTCTGACCTGAGTTAAAAATGTCTCAAAAGAGAGCTAAAAAGGTTTGTGTAAATTTTGACCTGATGTTCTTTACACTTAACCCGGCTAAGTCTGGAAAAGTAAAGATCAACATTATGACTTAGTTTCGTCAAGATAGTCTTTTTTTTAAATAGATTTGTTACAAGGTTTTTCTTGATATTGCCAAGGTTAATATTCTGACCAAATTTCATCAAGATTGAGTCAGAAATGTGCCCTCGAGAGTTGTTATAAGGTTTTTCTAAGATAAGACCTGACAAACTATTTTTTGGACACATGTGACCCAGATTCACAGTCAACCTAAATATTGTGAAGATAAATATACTTATAAAGTTTCATCAAGATTGGATGAAAAATTTTCCCTCCAGAATCGCAATGTTTTAAAAATAATTTCTGCACGATAATAGAAACTGATCACAATAGCTCCCATTGCACACTATTTGCTCAGGTGAGCTTAAAAGTGAAGGAGTACTCCATCAAACATATATCTGTCTATCAACAGACAGATGGACGGACCTAACTGGGAAATTGTATATATTAAAATGAGACAGGCAGGTATGTATGTATGTACAAAAGTAGCACACTCAATTAGACACAAATAGTGTCAATCTCTTTGACCCCAATCCACTTTAAATGAATGCCCATTCACCTTTAATTTCGATGTCAGCACCACACTCCTCGATGAGGTAGTTCACAAAGTGCACCTTGCCTTGCTGACATGCCATGAATAGTGGAGTGTTGCCATTGATCTTATGATTCACAATCTTTTGACGCTGCTCCCGTGTTCGTTTGGAAAGAGTAGCACGCAGCTTGCTCAGCTTTTCTTCCTGAAAAAGGATCATTAACCCTTTGCATGCTGGGAAATTTGTCGTCTGCTAAAATGTTGTCTGCTAAATTTCTAAAATTAGCATTTTGTTCGATTTTTTTTCAAAGAATACTATCAGAATAGCAAACAGTTTGGATCCAGATGAGAGGCCACGTTCTGTGGCGTCTCATCTGGATCCAAACTGTTTGCAAAGGCCTTCACAATTCGGTTCCTGCACTGTAAGGGTTAATTTTGAAAATGAGATCAATTGTGGCTTGTTCTGTGAAAATTGGGCAAAAGGCATGTGCGAAAAGCGTCGTCCCAGATTAGCCTGTGCAGTCCGCACAGGCTAATCAGGGACGACACTTTCCCCTTAAACTAGATTGCGATAAAAAGGGACTTCCTTTAAACAAGGGCTGTTTGTAAAACATGCATGCCCCCCATATGGGCTCTAAGTTGTAGTGACAGCCATTTTGTAAATATGTTTTTTGTCACTGTGACCTTGACCTTTGACCTAGTGACCTGAAAATCAATAGGGGTCATCTGCGAGTCATGATCAATGTACCTATGAAGTTTCATGATCCTAGCCATAAGCTTTCCTGAGTTATCATCAGGAAACCATTTTACTATTTCGGGTCACTGTGACCTTGACCTTTGACCTAGTGACCTGAAAATCAATAGGGGTCATCTGCCAGTCATGATCAATGTACCTATCAAGTGTCATGATCCTAGGCATAAGCGTTCTTGAGTTATCATCCGGAAACCATTTTACTATTTCGGGTCACCGTGACCTTGACCTTTGACCTAGTGACCTGAAAATCAATAGGGGTCATCTGCTAGTCATGATCAATCAACCTATCAAGTTTCATGATCCTAGGCATAAGGGTTCTTGAATTATCATCCGGAAACCATTTTACTATTTCGGGTCACCGTGACCTTGACCTTTGACCTAGTGACCTGAAAATCTATAGGGGTCATCTGCTAGTCATTATCAATCTACCTATGAAGTTTTATGATCCTAGGCATAAGGGTTCTTGAATTATCATCCGGAAACCATTTTACTATTTCAGGTCACAGTGACCTTGACCTTTGACCTAGTGACCTCAAAATCAATAGGGGTCATCTGTGAGTCATGATCAATGTACCTATGAAGATTCATGATCCTAGGCCTAAGCGTTCTTGAGTTATCGTCTGACAACCACCTGGTGGACGGACCGACCGACAGACCGACCAACCGACAGACCGACATGAGCAAAGCAATATACCCCCTCTTCTTCGAAGGGGGGCATAACAAAATTACCATTAAAGCGGAAAGTGTCGTCCCTGATTAGCCTGTGCGGACTGCACAGGCTAATCTGGGACAGATTTTACGCACATGCATTTTGCCTAGTTTTCTCAGAACAAGATCAATTGGATATATTTAAAACAAGGAATGTGTCAGAGATATCAAAATGCCCTGCTCTGTTGCATCCAATCATCAAACAATGTATATAACAAGGCATGACTTTCTGAAGGTTGTTTCAAATGAGTTAAATGGCTGTAGTTTGTATTTAAACAAGCTGTTTAGGTTTTGTAGTTAAAGGGGCCTTTTTCACAGATTTTGGCATGTTTTGAAGTTTGTCATTTAATGCTTTATATTGATAAATGTAAACATTGGATTTAAAAAGCTCTAGTAAAAAATCAAGAATAACATTTAAAAAAGGGAAAAAAAGTAGCCCGCAACAGGGCTTGAACCAATGACCCCTGGAGTCATGGAGTAAAAACCAATTAGACCGCTTGGCCATCCTGCCAAATATATACATGTGTGTATGCAAGACGTATTTATACTTTATATAAGCAATCTTCGTAGTTTCACAAAATTTAACAACAACAACAGAACTCTCTAAATTTGAAATTATTCAATCGCTTCGCGTTGCAACGCTTTAAATTTTTTTAGGTTTTTAAATCGTCAAAAGATGCATATTATGGCTATATTATACCAGGGTAAATTTTCATTATTACTCTTTCCTCACAAATATCATAAATAAAACGAAAATTTGCAAATCTGAAACATTTTTTTTCAATTTTGTCAATTTACCGAAACGTGAAAAGATTTCTTTAATAGATTACCCTGATTTTTACCCAGGGCACGACACTAACGGTGGTCCGTTGACCCAGGATCAGTAAAAAATAGGGAGGACCAGTGAAACTAGAAATTTGGTTGATCCGTTGAACCAGCGAAAAATCCTGGCCAACTTATTGTGAAATACTGATGGAAAGCCGTTTTCATCAATAAAAACAACTTTATATGTTCATAATAAACCGATAATTTCATCATTATGTTATGGGCAGACTCGAGACTGGGATAATATAGCAAAAGACTCGAGACCAGGATAAAAATAGCAACATACTGAAAAACTAAATTTTTCTAGAAGCCCGGAAGACAAAATCCTGTTGTCGGATCAAAAAATCAATTTGCAATCCGCAAATGTCATCTGTAAATGTCTCCGTACTTCGCTGTGATCGATACACAAATTAACATAAAATTCGAAGCGTTTCGGATTGATACTTTGTTTACCGTGCGAATTTACACTGGATGGCGCCAAATAATGTTTAGATATTCCTGGAGAGTAAACATGCGTATCTTCAAGATAACAAGTTATCGCGATGTGTAATTTCTAGGGATGCAAGAGGTTACAAAAATCATTAACCGGTTAACCCTTTCCCGTAACCGGTTATTAACCGGTTAACCGAAACGCCTCAAGTAGTGAAAATGATTTAGAGTACGTAAAAAATTTCATACCGCTCGAACAGCTCTGTAGAAACAAAATTTATTTCAAATTTGAAATCGCTTGCGTTGATAACATGCCAGTTTCGTAATAAAATGTATTGTACAATTTATTTTAATAATTTTGTAAATTTATGCTATATATTTTATTTAGTTTTCCTGCGTACATGCACAGGGGTAAAAAATTTAAAAGCTACACAATGTTCATTTTCACGTGTTAATAACTTATTTTTGGTTGGGCCGCTTATTTTACGTTCGCTTCGTATAGCTCACAAAAATGGTGTGTTCATTCTGTTTTAATTTTTGAAACTCAAATTGGCTTAATAAAGAAACGTTTTTTCCCTTTCTATTCGACGTTAAGTGGGTCATGTGTGTCCAATGAATTCGCATCTCTTCTAATTCGATACTTACATATTTTGTTGTTTGCATTTTAGCGTTTGTAGCCGAAGTAGTATCGTTTGATTTTCATTATACAATTAAAAATGTGGGTAAAATAAAGAACACAAATGCAAATTAAATTAATTTTGCACGATATGTAAGTTGAATGTTTAATATAATCAGTACATTTATTTAATAGCGAAGTAACTAAGTATAATGATCGCAAATACTGATAGTTACGTATGTTTGTTAACGTACCATAGCGCGAAAATTTTAAGCAATTACACAAATACTAAATTCAACGGTTTTATTTTGTATCTATTTTTAATTGATGTTTAATTATTTAATAAGTTAATAATTTGTTTTCTTTAATAACACTCTCATTGGACGGTAATGGTGGAATCATTAGACGTAATATTATCATAATTATATTATTTTTTGATAAACAAAAGGACGTTAACTCGTCAAGATTTCAACTACGGATGCAATTCTTGATAAAAATGTTACTTATAAACACGGTATTTTTGCGAGCAATCAGTGTTGGGTATTGGTAAACAAAACATCAAAATGAGCCGTCTAATAGTTCAACTGTTTTTTTATCGTGAGTTCAATAAACGTGTCAATTACTTCTTCGCTAATAGCTCCCACTCACCGCAGTTCGCTAGTTAAATTTAAGCGAGTAAAAAAAACACAAAAGTGTCAGTTATCAAAACGTACCGCTTATTTGTTATCACAAAAGTATTGATTAATTGTTTTATTACTTTGATTGTTGACACATTATTTATTACCGTCAATCGTGCGGCATGTTGTTCTAACTAGTCGCCAGCGCAAGTTGGCAATATGTCACGCGAAAAAATTAAAATCGTACAAATAATTCCATGAAAAAAAATAATCAAATATTTTTTCCAGGTTAACCTTTTTCCGAAAAATGTAACCGGTTAACTGGTCGTTTCGGTAGGTTAACCGGTTAACCTCTTGCATCCCTAGTAATTTCAATCAAAGGGTGGTTGAACCTCCGCCTAAAAAACCTAAAACTAATGAAGAGAAGCTTGAAGTACAGCGGGAATATGAAAAGGATAAGAGATAGTTTAGTAGATAGCAGTTTTCTTTTTATAAATGCACAGCACATTGTGGATAGTCCGGAAAGTTAAGTTGAAATTTAGGTCAAATAGCATAGAAATCGTAGGACCACTTGAAATCTTGGAGGACCAGTAATTTCTGAAAGCTGGTGGTCCTTTGGGTCAGTAGTTAAAAAAAGTTAGTGTCAAGCCCTGTTACCAGAGTGATATTTTTAACAATATTGGAATAAACCTTGCCCCAAGACTGGTTGAGCCCTTGTCCAGAAAGTTTTGCGCTGATCCAGTGAAAACTGGTTATGAAAGAGGGGAAATCATTGTGAAGCCCTTTTGTGAATTATATAAAGGGAAAAATTATGGGGCCCAACTCTAGAGATTGGTAGCGTATGTTAAACTTTAACAATAACGTCAACCTACAGTGAGTACATGTACATATCTAACACAATGAATGCAGGGTACTTACTATATTGTATTCAACTTCAGTAAAATGCAGTTCATGTAGAAGTAAGTAAACTAACGTTCAGCATTTTATGTTTACACAGCGTTCTAGATAAGCTGAGTATCAACGTAATATATGCATTAGAAATATCAAGATATGCTCATTTTATCATTTCAGTGTGTACATTTAAGCAAGCAAATCTGGACTTACGCAAATGCTGTAAATTCTCTGCATACATCGTAAACAAAAAATATAAACAGCCGAATGTCTTTCGCCAAAAATATGAGACTGGTTATCGTAAAAATTAGAGCGAATTTGTGCGCTGGATTATATAAATGGGTGTCAGACAATTCATCCCCTGGACAATTCACCTCCAGAATTTGATTTCCTTGGACAATTCACCCCCAAAGACAATTCACCCCCAAGACAATTCACCCCCATATTTTTATATGAGATTTTATTGTCATTTGCTTTTGTCATAAAGACATATTCAAAAACAAACTGTGAGCAGATGTTTTGGGGTTATAATTTTGACTTTGCAACACAATTTTGACTTGAAAATAATAACAGTAGTATGTAAATGAAAGATGACATTGCGATTTTTGTCAAATGCAATTCAACCAATGTATTTTTCTATAAACTGTGTTACAACATATAAAATTGAAAGAAATTAAGTATTTTGTATAATATTTGCGCATTTGTTTTAAATAATATTATTAGGTCCGTCTAGCGATCGGGAGTTCGTGGGTTTGCTCTCTACTCGGGGAGCGTTATTATTATCTCCTCCATAGACACCAAGTACTGGTTCATCCCAAGAAACGGACTCGATAATATCCTATAATGCTGGAAGGTTGCTTGGCAGTATACATAGATAGGTTATTATTTTATTATTTAATTTAGTACTTGCCAAATGTTGAAGTCGATTAATTAGTTTCATTGAATTCTTTGAATTTTACATTATCACAATTACTTATTTATTCATGTTAGATAGGATAATTAATGTTATAAAATATAATGGTTAAATTGATAAGAAAACCTTAATTGAAGAAAGGAAATTTAATCTAGTTGGGAGCCTGCCATTAATGGGTATAATAATCAAGCATTCACACCCCTGATAAAGCTTTATCAAAGTGTCAAAACAGATTAATAAAAGTGTCAAAACAGATAAACAAAGACTTCAGTTACACACATTGACAAATAATTGTGTTGGACTGGGCAATTCTAATACCTGGTAATACCTGTATTAATAAATTCCATTTTTGTTCACCTGATATTTTGATTATTATTTTTAATTAACTGCCTGTAAAAATAAGTGTTTCATTAAAAAATATTATTTAAATTCTTATTATCCATTAAGTTGTTGGATTTTCTCTCATTGAAGGATTAGTGATAGAAGTTGTGTTTTGCAATGTTGTGTATTGAAACATATTTAAGTCTGAAAATATCAGTATTCATTTCAAATCCAGTAATTCACACCATTTTCTGTTATAATTTTTTAAATGCTATTTATACACAAGTACTTCATGATTTATTAAATCCACTATAATACCGCTAGTATGGTCCTACTTAAAATGTTTTGAAATGTAATGTATTTTTTACAAAAATTGTACTTAATTCAAGCCCACTTCAATCATACAGTATGTTAACTCATTCCGTACTACAGCCTTATCTACTTCTCTGCTCTAAGCAACCCCTATCAGTAACAGCCTTATCTACCACTATAATCAGTACCCTCATCAGCTCTGAATGCCTGACAGATTATCTGTTTATTGATACCTTTATGGGTGTGAAAAAGGTTGTTTTTAGGTGTTGTTACTTTGTTGACTGATAATGTGACACATATTTTATTATTATATTTCCCATTTAAAAATAAAATTATAGCAATATTATGAAAATTTCGAAATCTTGCTTAACTTATCAAACAAGAGGGCCAAGATGGCTCTAGTTCGCTCACCTGAGAGGAATCGGTTCATTCAATCTTTACCAAACGTCAAACTTGACCTAGATATTGTCCAGACAAACATCCTGGTCAAGTTTCATCATTATTGAACCAAAACTCTGGCATATGGAGTGTTTTTGTTTTTGTAAGATTTGACCTGGTGACCTATATCTTGAGTTGACCCCCCCTTACCAAACATCAAACTTTGCTTACAAAAATAAATATTATGACCAAGATTCATAAAATCTGAAACAAAATTGTGACCTCTAGAGTGTTAACAAGGATTTTGTATAATATAATGAAAATTTGGACAATCTAAGGGCCATAATTATGGCATTAATTATGTGATATATACAAAACCAATCTTTGTACCAAGTTTCATGATGATTGGGCAAAAATTGTGACTTCTAGAGTGTTCACAAGCTTTTTTTACTATATAAATATAAGAAAACTGCCCCCCCGGCTGCCATGTTATTCAACTGACCGGAACCATTTTCGAACTCAACTCTCATATCAAGGAAACAAATGTTCTGACCAAATTTCATGAAAATTGGGCCAAAAATGTGACTTCAAGAGTGTTCACATGTTTTCACTATATACATATAGAGAAAAATGCCCCGCCCACTGGCGGCCATGTTTTTTCACAGATCTGGACCATTTTCAAACTCGTCCGAGATATCAATAAAACCAATTTTTTGACCAACTTTCATGATGATTGGGCAACAATTGTGACTTCTAGAGTGTTTACAAGGGATCTATATAGCCAAAAAAGGAAAACTGCCCCCCCCCCCCCAGCCATGTTATTAAACTGACAGGAACCATTTTCGAACTCAACTCTCATATCAAGGAAACAAATATTCTGACAAAATTTCAGGAAAATTGGGCAAAAAATGTGACTTATAGAGTGTTCACATGTTTTCACTATATACATATAAAGAAAAATGCCCCGCCCACTGGCAGCCATGTTTTTTCACCGATCTGGACCATTTTGGATCTCGTCCGAGATATCAATAAAACCAATGTTTTGACCATCTTTCATGATGATTTGGCAAAAATTGTGACTTCTAGTGTTAATAAGGTTTCTCTATAGCCAAATAAGGAAAACTGCCCCACCCCCCTGGCAGCCATGTTAATCAACTGACCGGAACCATTTTCAAACTTAACTCTCATATCAAGGAAACAAATGTTCTGACCAAATTTCATGAAAATTGGGCAAAAAATGTGACTTCTAGAGTGTTCACATGTTTTCACAATATACATATAGAGAAAAATGCCCTGCCCACTGGCGGCCATGTTTTTTCACCGATCTGGACCATTTTCAAACTCGTCCGAAATATCAATAAAACCAATGTTTTGACCAACTTTCATGATGATTGGGCGAAAATTGTGACTTCTATAGTGTTTACAAGGTTTTTCTATAGCCAAATAAGGAAAACTGCCCCGCCCACTGGCAGGCATGTTTTTCAACGGACAGGAACCACTTTTGAACTCGACCAACATATCATTAAGGCAAACATTTTGACAAAGTTACATAAAGATTGGGCATGAAATGTGACTTCTACAGTGTTTACAAGGTTTTTCTTTTTTTAGTGACCTAGTTTTTTACCCAGCATGACCCAGTTTCGAACTTGATCGAGATTTCATTGGGACAAAGCTTCTGACCAAGTTTCATGAAGATCGGACAAGAAATGTGGCCTCTAGAGTGTTTACGAGCAAATGTTTACAGACGAACGGATGGACGGACATAAGACGGACAAAGACCGGTCACAAAAGCTCAACTGAGCAATCAGGTGAGCTAAAAAAAACACAAAAACACCTTAAGAAACCTACTACTATGAAGGAATACACATAATTAATGGTTTATTGTGTTTAACATGATTAAAGTAACGTGTCTGTACCCCGGCTATATTCTTGTTTTACTTTTAGCAAATTACCCTTCAAGCAAAGCAAAATTTGACCATTTACCCCCATGCTGTGAAAAGTGGGGGTATTTACCCACATGGGACAAAAATTATCTATAACGCTGTTAACAGTCAGACACATAGTTCAACAGATGCTTCTAAAAATTAAGTGAGGAGTGAAAATAGAGCCCTTCAGTTTTCCAAGCATATCGTAGTATCAAATTTCCTTAGTAAAATGCTTCACAGTGAAAATTTTCACAGACTTAACACAGTCACATGATTAAAGGTTCATGCTCTTTAAATACTTCCAGATGGTTTAATACTTTTAGTTCTGTTATAAGTTAACACATTTCATGTAAAAGTGGGAATGAAAGACTTATGTTTGTGTTTGTGTGATTTCTTTACTTATAGTTCAGATTTATTCACAACATGAATCAATTATTTACATTTTTTCTGACTAGCAAAGAACAGCCCCACACAACCACAGAAGTAGAATACTTCATCAATTCTTCACGTGACTAGTGGGATTCGGCTGGCAATAACTCGGCCTCCATTGTGTGCTTATTAACATTTCAAGACTGTTTGGTGACAATTATATATAATAAGATGAACACTGGTTTAGTAAGAGAGCAGATATCATCGAGCCACATTTTTATAAAATTAAAGGACTATTTCTCCTAAGTTCCAGGAGGTCTTTCCATTAGGTAAGCTTCATTTCTGGAGAAAACTGCATGAATTACAAGCAATTTTTGAGAATATGTAGCCTATTTTTGATAAGAGCTATATAAAATAAAGTGATATTAACTCATAGGGCACGGAACCCCTCACACTCAGTGTGACCTTGACCTTTGAGGCAGGGAGATGGTGATACACGCCCACAAGCCATCTGCTGTTAGTGGTCATTTGTGATCAGTTAATTGACAATTGAATGATAAATGACCATGTAACAGTCCAGACAAGCTGTTGTCTGACCTTTGACCTTATATTTAGTGACCTTGACCTTTGAGGTAGAGAGATAAGTGCCTTTGAGGTAGAGAGATAAGTGCCAGGGCATTTTAAAGGGACTGTCAACCACAAATTACGTAAAAATAAAAGTTCTGAAATACCTTATTTTTACAATCATTAGTTAATATTGATTAAATATCACAACTGGTATATTTAATTACTTTTAAAAAGTTCATGTTTTTAGTATATTTGGTAATACAATTTCGCGATGTGAAATCGAAAGTACATCGCTAAAATAGGTGACATAATGATATACACACTATAAATAACACAAGTAGAATTATCATTTTATATATAAAATATATACAATTCACTACGCATGCACAATTTGCATTCCTGGGTTAACCACTAGACGACGATGATCAATCTACTGACGTTATTTATAGTTAACTGGTAGTTACCTGGTAGACATACCCAGTAAAATTCATTACCGAATATACTGAAAATATGAAAACACAACAACTTTGTTCAAGTAATGTTATATACCAATCGTGATATTTTAATCAATATTAACTAATAATTGTAAAAAATATGTTATTTTACAACTTTTCTTTTCTTTGTCGTCGTGGTTGACAGTCCCTTTAAAATCAATAAATATATTGCGAAATTATTGGTGAGACTGCAATTTTCGGATGGACATCTGTTAAGGTGTACAGCTTTTACATGCTGCCTTTTCTGTAAGGGGACAAAAAACAAACACTAAACAAATACTGAAATAGGAGAGTTAACATAATTATGTGTTTTATTTGCATTACTACAGGATATTTTAGCTTCAGTTGGCAAACATGTTTGGTATTCTGTTAAACTTTCAATATGATCGCAATGAACTAGTAGATGTTGCTATGTATATTCAATTACCTGCACACAGTTGTACACAATCGATGACAGCAGCCCATAGTCTATACCAGCAGTGTCCGTTATCCTGAATCCTGCCATCTGAAATGAGACAAGGGGATTTACCATATTGTAAAAACAAATTAAGTTCATACTGAACATTAAATTAGTTATATTTATCCCCACGCTTTTTGAAAAGCGTGGGGATATTGTGGTTATCTCTGCCGTCTGTCCGGTTGTCCCTCTGTCTGTCTGTCCGTATGTCCTGGCCACTATCTCCTACTACACTATAAGCACTAGAACCTTGAAACTTACACACATGGTAGCTTTGACCATATGTGCAACCCTGCACTATTTGGAATTTTGATCTGACCCCTGGGTCAAAAGTTATGGGGGTTGGGTGGGGCCGGGTCAGAGATTTTCACTCATTTTTTTATGTTATTTTACATTAACTTCTTCATTTCTACCATCGATTTACTTCAAATTGATACTGAACATCTCTTATGACAATACGGTCAATCTCAACTATGCATGGCCCCATTACCAACCCTGGGGCGACCCCACCCACATAGACCACGCCACCCCAAAATTGCCTTTTGCTTTAACTTCATTTCTACAAAGATTTTCTTCAAATTGATACTGAACAACTCTTATGACAATACGGTCAATCTCAACTATGCATGGCCCCATTACAAACCCCGGGGCATCCCCCCCACATAGGCCACGCCCACCCAAAATTGCCTTTTACTATAACTTCTTTGTTTCTACACCGATTTACTTCAAATTGATACTGAACATCTCTTATGACAATACGGTCAATCTCAACTATGCATGGCCCCATTACCAACCCTGGAGCATGCCCGCCCACATAGGCCACGCCCACCAAAAATTGCCTTTTACCATAACTTCATTTCTACACTGATTTACTTCTAATTGATAATGAACATCTCTTATGACAATAAGGTCAATCTCAACAATGCAGGGCCCAATTACCAACCCTGGGGTGCCCCCTGGGTCAACCATGCGGCGTGGGGATACGTGTCGGCCTCTGCCGCGCCATTTCTAGTTTCTTTATATTATTTGTTCAGTGTGAAAATTGACTTTAGGTCAATAATAAATTGTCATGACATATTTCTTACTATATGAGATTATTTTCTCATAATAACAAGTGTCCCAAAATTTAGAGACAGAAATTAATGTGTCCGAAAATTATAATTATATTGAAATAAATGCAATTAATCAATGTACAATAATAATCTTGTGATTAACTCTTGTGATCCAGTCAATTGCCATTGAAAAGAGGAGCGGCGAGAGGATACATCCTTGCTTCACTCAAGTTTCCACCTTGAATGGTTCAGCCCTTGCCAAAAAAGTGAGCAAAATCCGGTTATAACCCAGTTTTAAACTGGGTTTAACCCTGCGGTATTGGCACCGAGCTAAAAGCGAGTCTTTTAAACACACTTTTTGCTTACCGACTTGGTTTTATCCGAGTTAAATCTTGGTTTAACTCGCTTAAAGCCAACATAGTGGTTTTTTTAACCGTCTTAAGTGGGTTTAAAGTGAGTTATTTTCAGGCATCTGTGTTTAACTCTGCGGTATTTGCACTGTGCTAAAAGCGGGTTTTTCAGACACGCTTTTAGCTTACCGACTGGGTTTTTTAGCTTACCGACTTGGTTTTTTCTGAGTTAAATCTTGGTTTAACTCGCTTCAAACCAACATAGTGGGTTTTTTAACCATCTTAAGTGGGTTTAAAGTGAGTATGATTTTCTACAAGTTGGTTTTTTGGGGTTTTTTAAACATGCTTAGACCAACTTCTGTCTGTGGAGTTGGTTTTAAGTGGGTAAAAAGTGTTTTTTTTATGTGAGCTATAAGCAGGCTAAACACGGTTTTTAAGTGAGCGAAAAGTGAGCTGAAAGCACGCCTTTGTTAGTTTTTTTCAAAGTGAAAACATGCTTTTAACTCGCTTTAAACCTAGTTATTAACAGTATTTTATCTGTGAAAAAAACAAAAGCAATTTGTGGGTTTGGGTAAGTTGATTTTTGTCAGTTTTAACAGTGTTTTAGTGAGTTTTTTTAAGAAAGTAGGTTTTTTGTGAGCCTTTTGTGGGATTTTGCAGTGTGAAAAAAAATAATTTTGGACTGATATGTTCTAGAAAAAATGGTTTTTGTGAAGCAATTACAACAGTTCATTATAAGCCCCATGTGGTTAAAAGGGAAAAAAACACAATGTGTACAAAATTATGTTTATATGACAAAAATAGTACACCGCAAATTAATACAAACAGAATATTTTTACAATACATTATACAATAATAGACATTTATGGAAGATTTTAAAGCAAAAGGTTGACCGCAATGGACCACTGCGGGTGGAGTATTTAGACCGCAGCTGCCGCAGAGACCTGGATCTCAGCTGTTGGAGGTACCTGAACCGCAATGGAATGAGGAACCTGGATTTCAGCTTATGGAGGGACCTTGACGGCATACGGTGTTGGGACCTGCACAGCAGCTACTGGAGAGACCTTGACCGCTAGGGGACCTGGAAAGCAGCCAGTGCAGGGACCTAGACCTGATCTTGGCGGGTGGAGGGACCTGGAAAGCAGCTGGTAGAGACCTGGAAAGCGGGCGCTGGAGCGACATGTAGTTGTACCATTGATGCTGCTTGTGTCCTTCTCCTCTTGAGCATCTCTTATGCCAGTTGATCTGCAAAGGATTAATACCATATCACTTTCAAAAGGGCAAGGCATTCTTCAAACATGTTGATTGGTTATGTTTTCGTTCCACTTAACTATGAAATATTGCTGTTATGGTAATCTTGTTGCTTTAATAATAATCAATTTAAGTTATTTGCTTGTTGTTTTTGTTTGTTTATTTTTGAAATTTTAATCCCGTGATCACATGTGACTTAGCACTTTTCATCAATTATTAAAAGAAACTGCGTTTGGTAGAAAATGCAGTTTGAAAATGTACCAAGATGCGTGGTCTCATTTGGCTGTGTGGTCTGGTGGCATTGTAAATGCAATAACCTGTATAGTTTACCTCTCAACAAATCGAGCTTTCTTGGTCAAGGACAGGGCGAGGTTTTCCCACTCTTGTTCCCCTCAAGTTTGCCAGCTTGTGCAGGGTAAAAACCAGGTTTAAAAGTCCATACATCAGGCAGGCGATGATGCACATTCTTTCCAAAGGATCTTCCCATCGATGTCAATTTTGCCTTGTGGCAAGAGTTTAACCTTCAAAATTAAAATATATAAGTTCTAATTAAGTATGAGGGAAAGAAATCCGTTCAGTAATAACCAGAAATAGATATAAATAAAATTTTAGATGACAATAACCATGAAACACAACCATAATTATTCACTGTACACAACATTTACACTTTTTCATGTGTAAGTTTATCTATTTTTGCTTCAAAATGTGTTGTTTATCCTTTAAATTGCAATACAATAACTTATCCATTTACATTTCCCAGTGACAATACATAAATATGATAATTATCATAATTAATTCAATAAACTAAATAAAAAAGGGGTGAAGAAATGACAATACAAACCTGTTAAAACTGTTCTTCAGTATTCCAAAAACAACAACAGGCAGTTCAACCCCCTTTCCAACCAACTTATTATTGATTTCCACATTGCAGTAAAAAACACATTGTTTTCATCACACAATACTTCATGCTGACAGAATTTCAAGACATTTTACACTACCATTATAAGTCTTTCACTTCTTTATATTAATGTTGCTGAATTAAATTTAGCTCAATATTCAATTGCTGACACCAGCTTGTTTTTCAAAAGTTGTTGTTTTCAAAAAGATAACTTCCTCAGTGCAATAGCCAATCAAAAGCCTTATATCTTATTCCACACAGCTT
The DNA here is from genome assembly GCF_020536995.1 of Dreissena polymorpha. Classification (NCBI taxonomy): domain Eukaryota; kingdom Metazoa; phylum Mollusca; class Bivalvia; order Myida; family Dreissenidae; genus Dreissena; species Dreissena polymorpha. The sequence continues at coordinate 31,310,370 of NC_068358.1, read as the reverse complement.
TATCTCTAGGCAAACCCCATCAGTAGCCTTATCTGCCCCTAGATAAGCAGTACCCTGTTTAGCTCTGAATGCCTGACAGATTGTTATCTGTTTATTGTTAGTGGTGTGAAATAAGGGTTCATTTAGCATGTTTGGCATTTTATTATTTTATTGCAAATTAAGAAAATGGATATGATGGTATCATATGCAAATATCAAAATCTTGCATAACTTATGTACAAAAATAAATAGATTATTTCCAAAATAATGTTTCCAATACCATAATTATTTAAATATGCAGATTTAACAAGTAAATACTGTTTTAAACAAATATAAACAATCATATGAGATAAATCATATGAGATTGTTAAAAAAAATTAAAAAATAAAGACATACAACAATCATAAGATATTGTTTATAATAAAAACAAACATAAAGATAAAAATTCAAAGTGAAACACAAACTCTTTCATTTCCATGTATAAAACTAAGCTTGACCATTGTTATAGTTTTTGTCAGTGATACTTGTTGTCCATCTGTGAACCTGTGATGTTTTGAAAGAGCCATTTTCATCCAATATTCCCTAAAAATTATGGGGATCACACAAATGTACAATAGGGACAATGGCAAACAAGCTGTAAAAAAAAGCCCCTTTACAATTGACTTGTTTTATTTATGGCTATAAACATCAAACAAAGACCCAGTTGAAGAATTATTGTTTCATTGATGAGTTATATTAATAAACAAAAGACCAACTTGTTGAAAAGTGTGTTAAAGTGAGTCTTTAAGCCTCGTTGCAGCTCTCAACTTATTTACAAAAGGACCAAGTTAAACTCGCTTAAACCCACTTCTGTTTAAAAAAAGACCAACTTCTGTTGTAAAAGACTCGCTTATAAAACAAAAAGACACACTTAAACACACATAAACCAACTCATAAATAAAAAGGCTCACTTTTGACACACAAAAAACCGACTTCTTACAGAAAAAAACTCGCTTAAACACACATCTTCTTAAAATAACCAACTTTAAACTCAGTTAAGCACAGTTTAGCGCACATAAAACTCACTTTTATTAGCAAAAACCAACTTCCGCTAAGAAAAACTCCGAAAAAACACAGTTTTATGTTGGTTTAAGTGTGTTTTGGTATGAAAGTGGGTTATTTTTTGACAAGGGAGTGAGCTGGTTGTTGTGGATGACTCTGCACTCAAAGTTTTTGTACAGGGACCTGATGACGTTGACAAGTTTCTGAGGGATGCCATAATGTCGCAGAATCTTTCAGAGGGAGTCTCTGTGTAGGCTGTCGAAGGCCTTCTCAAAGTCCACAAAAACCACGTAGAGGGATCCATTCCATTCCTGGGACTGCTCAAGGATCTGCCTAAGGACGTAGATGTGGTCGATGCAGGACTTGCCTTTCCTGAAGTCAGCCTGGCGAAGGATACCATTCACTGCTGTTGTGATGCGTTGGAGGATGATGCGGCTGAAGATCTTACTGGTGAGAGATAGTAAAGTGATGCCTCGCCAGTTGTTACAGTTCCCCAGGTCTCCTTTCTTGGGCAGTTTGACAATGGTGCCGGTCTTCCATTTGCTTGGCACTTCTTCACTGTCCCAAATCTTTTGAAGAATCTGGCAAAGAAGCTGCGGCGTCACTGTGTCTTCTGCTTTCAGCATCTCAGGGCACACTCCATTGTCGCCAGGCGCCTTCCCATTGTTCAGCTTACGGATGGCTTCATTGACTTCCGTTACAATGATGTTGCCGAGGTTGATGTCAAGGTCCTCTTCAGCTTCAGGAATGTCGGCTAGGGTTGGTGGGTCTGGGCGGTTTAGGATGGACTCAAAGTGTTGCTTCCATCTCTTCAGCTTCTCCTCTTCCACAGTGACATGAGTTCCGTCTTCAGCTCTCACAAGAAGGTCATGGTGCTGGCCATAGTCGCCCTTCAGCTTCCTGGTGTTCTGGTACACTGTCTTCATGTCATTGTGCTCGGCTGCTGTCTCCGCCTCCTCTGCCAGCCTCTCTATGTACCTCTTTTTGTCTCTTCTGGCTGATGTCTTCACCACGTTGTCTTCCTCACTATATTCCTTTGAAATTCTTTGCTTAAGTCTTAGGGATTTGGTGTCTTACAGTTTCTTTTTGATCTGTCTTCTTTCTTCTATACGAGACCACGTTTCTTCTGAGATCCATTCTGTCTTCTGGCTATTTCTGAAGCCCAGAACTTCCTCTCCTGTCTCTTTCATTACTTTGTTGAAGCCTTCAATGGTCAGTGCTGCCTCATCTTCCAAAATACTAAATCTATTCCTGAGGGTTAACCTAAACTCTTCTTTCACTTTTGGGTCTTTCAACTTGACGACATCATAGGGTTGGTTCTTGATGTCTCCCGTCTTGGCTTTCCTGAGCTTCAAAGTCACCTTGGCCACCAGAAGACTATGGTTGCTGCTGATGTCTGCATGTCGCATCACACACACGTCCTGCAGAGAGTGCCTCAACTGACCATTGATTATGATGTGGTCGATCTGGTTCTGGGTCCTGCTGTCTGGGGATGTGTTAGTTTGTGGATCTCCTTGTGCACAAAAAGGGTGCCTCCTATGACCAAGTCGTTCTGTTGACAAAAGTTGACTAGTCTCTCCCTGTTGTCGGTGATCACACCCATTCCATGTCGTCCCATGGTGCTCTCTCTGTCTTTTTTGTTGAAGCCAACCTTAGCATTGAAGTCGCCAAGCAACATCAGCACGTTGTGTTGGGGAATGTCCTCTAAAAGAAAAACACTTTGAAGGGTGTCGTAGAATGCATCCTTGTCCTCTTCTTCCGCATTGTCTATTGGTGCGTAGCCCACAACAACAGACAGCTTGGCGTACTTGGAGTTCATCCTGACGTACAGCAGGCGCTGGTTCACAGGTTTCCACTGTAGCACGATGTTGGCCTTGCTCTTTCTTGATGATGACGGCAACTCCTTCCCGGTGGTCGTTGTCAGTTCTTCCTGACCAGATGATGACTTCTCTGGAACTCACCTTCTTCTTGCCAGAGCCAGTCCATCTTGCTTCTGTTACTTCCATAAGGGTCAGGTTGTATCGGTTCAGCTCACTCACCACTTGCGCTAGCTTTCCAGTCTGGTAGAGTGTTCGCACGTTCCAACATCCAACTCTGATCCATCGCTTTAGCGTCAAGAGTTCCGCTATCGGGGTGGGGACGTCCTTGTGGCTTTGATCCCCATCCTTCATAAGTCCAGTTGCCTGGTCTGCTTCACTCCCGGCGCCGTTTGTCGCTTGTTCCCTTGTTGTCGTTGCTAGCCCCACGCCCAACCCTCCTCCTTTTTCAGCGCGGGATTGGGACCGTCCTTGGCGAAGTTACGGTTTGATTGGGAAAAATTGCTTTCTTTTGACATAACTTGGGAAAGAATTTTCTTGTTTTTTTGACAAACAAATGCTTTAAATTGAGAATTAAAAGTGATTTTAATATTACATTTACAAAACAGTTATTAAACCGAAAGCCTTAGTTTGGAATTGATGATTCAATCTATCTTTTGGAAGATCCGTAGAAAGTCAGTGTATTATGATTGGTTGACGAGACACGAGATCTATCACGCGAAGGATTCTGGTAGTGTACTTTCAAATTTGGAATACTTGTTTTTTTCAATTGCAAAAACTTAAGCATTTTCATTGACCGTTGACATGTTTGAAACTTTGGATTAATATCATTATTAAGAGAGCACACCACATCACGTAAGTGGTTTTAATTTGCGCATAAGTGATATATATATGTAGTGTTTTATCCAGGCCATTTTAGCATGGCGCGGCGCCATGCCATGCCCTTTTTTGTAACGCCACTCTGCCCCTTTTCAAAGCCATTTAGCGCCACGCTGCCCATCCCAAAGGCCACCGGCCTGCCCGTTCATGAGCACCCACTGTTTCCCGCCGTGCACACTTATTTATAACACCTTTATTGCCTTTTAACCAAACTTCTGAGCTGACTATTACCCGATTATGGCCCTTAGGCAGCGAAGATTCGCGCGGTTGTGAATTAGTCGTGCGTGAATAACTCCGTGTCAATATCAATCAATAATTTCAGTGGCTTTGTTATGCCAAGCACACTAATCCATCTGTAATGTGTTTTTCCTCCACGATAAAATCTTGGACAGTTACTTCGGAGACTAATGATGAAAACCTCGATGTTATCCTGGTGGAAATTGAGCATTTCATGCACAATTCAGTTATATCAAAACTTATATTTTTACGCGTAATTAAATAAAAAAAGTTATATCTTTATCGGTTTTTTATGTCGTCTTTAAGATAATTAATTATTGAAACAATTACTGTAACATGAACTAATTAAACAAAATGCGAATCTTGTATAAGGCGGACATTTAATACGATTTTACGTTGCTATGCGCACCTGTTTCTTACATCACTTTAACAAGATGGCGGACTATAAAGAATTAAATTGTGACTCTCTGCAAAAATGGCAAATTACTATCAAATTAACGTTGGAGATCATACATTTCCAAGGGATTCATGAAATGCCTGTGATAATCAACGATGCATAAAAACGTTTCAGATACCAACAACATAGTTATAGTAATCTACTCAGTGGATGTACCGGTATTTCAAATTTTCACGGAAACCAGTGTTTGCAAATTGTTAGAGTTCAGTTTACTCGCAAAGTTAAAACATCTGACAAGATTATCGTAAGAAAATTGGATAAGACAATCATGTTTTCATTTATATTTATAATATGCTAGCGGATCTGTATCGAATCAAATGCATATGCATATATTGCTTTATTATGTTTGTCGTGCTATACAGTTTACTGAAACAGCATGGAACTTAAATGGACATTGCAAGGTGAATATATTAATATAAATCTAGGTTGGCGCTAAGGAAAACAAGATGCGTTTGTGAAACACAATGTCCCCCTATATGATGTTTGACCTTGTAGGATGACCTTGACCTTGTGAAGGATGACCTTGACCTTTCACCACTCACAATGTGCAGCTCCATGAGATACACATGCATGCCAAATATCAAGTTGCTATCTTCAATATTGCAAAAGTATTCATAAAATAAGCGATTTGGGCCACATATATTTGACCTCTGACCTTCAAGGATGACCTTGACCTCGACCTTTTACCACTCAAAATGTGCAGCTCCATGAGATGCACATGCATGCCAAATATCAAGTTGCTATCTTCAATATAGCAAAAGTATTTATAAAATAAGCGATTTTGGCCACATATATTTGACCTCTGACCTTGAAGGATGACCTTGACCTTGACCTTTCACCACTCAAAATGTGCAGCTCCATGAGATACACATGCATGCCAAATATCAAGTTGCTATCTTCAATATTGCAAAAGTATTCATAAAATGAGCGATTTTGGCCACATATATTTGACCTCTGACCTTGAAGGATGACCTTGACCTTTCACCACTCAAAATGTGCAGCTTCATGAGATACACATGCATGCCAAATATGAAGTTCTTCAATATAGAAAAAGTTATTGCAAAATGTTAAAGTTGGCGCAAACAGACAGACCAACAGACCAACAGACAGGGCAAAAACAATATGTCCCCCACTACTATAGTGGGGGACATAAAAAATTAGTAGCCAAATTTCAGCACTACGATGACGACCCACATTATAACCTTATTTGCTCAATGAACAACATAATCATTATCATGAATCTATAGGTATCAACAATGACTGTATTAAATTATCAATGAAGTCACATTTAAATAAATTATTTGTTACCTGAAATCAAATAATTTCATGTTTTTTTTATTTTTCATTTATATTTATTTTCATGCACTGGCATAAACGGTATACAATGTTAGAACTTTCAGATATGCCCCGGTCTTTGATTGGGTGGGTCTTGCGTAACTCCTATTGGCCACCCCACCCTTCTCCCAATAATTTTTGCCGTAGTCTGGTGCTTCTTGATTCTTGAAAAATACATTTACTGCAATGTATTCTTGAATTGACATATTTTTCCATAGTTGCAAAATATAATTCATTCAAACATACCGGTAAATTTGTAAGTCTTAAATACCGCATGTAGTGAACGGCTAGGCTATATTTAGTTACACATCGTCTGTTTTAAAAAAGCATGCTTTGCATGCGTAGAACTTGGCATTGCAGACGACAGCAATAATTTCGCGCTCTTTCTTATAACACGAGTTTTACATGGCATACCGATATTAATGCATAGTGAATAGTTATTATCAAGTGGCTGTAGAAAAACGGTGTAAATCAGTTCTACAAATAGACATGATAAAATATACATGCACTGGATTTAATTTGTTACCGCATCAAATTATTAACGGGTTTTGTTTTTCACAACTTACTAGCCGTAAGTAATTTTACACTGCTCACCAATTGCAATTAACTTCTCATAATTATTGATTGTTTACAGTACTGTAAATAGGTGTGATGATGATGCCCGAAACCGCCTTTAATGTACTGCTTTATTTACCGGTTTTCTATCAGGTATTAATGCTACAACTGTGATTCATTGTTAATAAACCTGCGAAAAACACTTACTCTGTGAACGACGTCAATCAAAAATAATAATCGCTATATAACTCCGCCTCCATAAACATTCTCGTAACCGATTGGACGTTAAATATCACAGTTTGTCGACTGGAAAGTTACCCAAAAATTTCCAATGATGCAACTGTTAGCATACATGACTGTGTTATGTGGCTTGAATATACGATACGGGCATCCGGTTATCTCTTATCAGTGGACTATCTATTACCGCCTGGAGCTTTTATGGCTATTACATGTGGAAATCAGTACTGAATTCTCTTTAAAAGTAGGGAATATTATATACTTATAGAGAAATATCAGGGTTTTTTGCAATCGCCATTTTCATTCACATTTTAAACTTTAATCGCCAGCTGAAAGATTCAACCCCTTTGGCGATTTTGGTGATCAGAAACGCTAACATAGATATAAATCAAAGTAAGTTAAATACATCTATTACCATTAAATGTGCTTGTATATATTTTTATGTTTTTTCCACAACTGCCTCTGATGTGATTACATGTTTCTCCCAAAACCAATTTTCCACAGAACGTTTTTGCCCTTTTTTGCCTAAACTGCACATTAAAATGCCGTTTTTGAAAGTAATGTGCCATGCCCCTTTGCCCTCCTAGAAAAACACTATGATCTGTTTTTGTTTATTTATGCCAAAAATAGTTTATGTTGCTAATATTACCGATTAAAGTACCGCCCAGATTTCGGGCGGGAGACTTGATGTGAAATATGCCGCAAACAGTTGCAACTCCGGAGGGTCAATAGCGGGGAGTTAGATTATTGCAACTAAGTAAAACCCTTGCATTGAATGATTTTACAATCGGGACAGGAGTTCCAGATCACTAATGAAACAAACACCAATTTGCTAATGGTATACCTCTTTGGAAGCGGATTTATGTCCGCTATCCTACACAAGTTTCAAAAGTTGGAATAATTCTATTCATCAATATGTAAACATTGAGTTTTCTTGTCCACTCAGAACACTAGTTTCGAATCAAGGACAGGTATTCCAGATCACATGACGTAAACTATTACCAATGATGGGGACCGATTCAAAATTATGTTTAACTTTCAAATAGCTTGCATATCAGCTAGTTAAGCAATTTTAAGAAGTAAAGGAAAAGAAAAATGTATTTATTATCGTTGTGTGATTGAATAAACTGGTTATACAGGTTTTTAAGGTGTTGCATGTTCAGTGGTGTTGAAATGAAGATTGCCAGATTTGTAGGTTTGGTCATTCGACAGGCTAGTCAGGAACTAAAATATCATTATAACAAAACATTTCTCATAGATTTGATACATTCAATTTGTTTGTGATGTTCCTAGTGTTTTTTTGCTTCTATGATTCGGAAAACCTGCCTTTATATATAAGAATAAAAAGGCAATCTGATCTTTTTCTAATAACTTCTAACAGTATTTAACATTATGATCATCTTAAGTAAGCGTATGAATTCTAATTTAAAGCAAAATATGTGATACCCAACGTACATTTAAGTTTTGGTGGTCCTCAAAAGTGTCTGGCCTCGATTTGGCGTAAGCGGTGCCTAGGTAAACTAGAGTTGCGACACCTTAAGGGTTTCGCGGGATGGAATGAGTGGGGAGATGAAATAAAATTGAAAACCTATTTCTTTTTGTGCATTTAATGATGGTAACCAAAGTTCTCGCAAAAACTTAATATACATATCACATGAAAGTAACCATCATACTCGCAGACATGTTTATTTTTTCGAGGCCGTTCGATTAGCTACCTTAAAAAGTAGAACTTCAATTCCCATGACTATAATATTAAAAACGTGAAAAGAGCAAACAACTGCAGTGTGTCGGACATCCCCATCTTAAACACTATCGACTAGCATTAAGCCTTTTTCTGTGTCTACAAAATTCTGTGTATTTTATTGAAACATCATTATAGCTTTGCGTTCAAGATAATGTTGAATTCATTTTGTAATGCAATCAGCGCTTTGATTTTATATTACGAAATGTTCTACGCAGTACATTGTGTGACGTCATTTCGGTGACGAAACACAATGGTTTTATTTACACTCTCTGGAATTTAAGGACATGTCGTTGTGTTTTTTTTATCTGTAAACTATATGTTTAAAGCATCGAACGAATGCAAAACGTATTTCGGATTGTGTGTTCATCATGCATAAATGTAAACATAGATAGGAATACAACACAATTGTGTGGTTTGAACTAAGTTTCGATAAAGACATGGATTAATAAAGGTGAACTAAGTTTCGATAAAGACATGGATTAATAAAGGTGAAAGTGCATATCGTTTCAAATTGTTTGTTATAAACTTTGGATTAAAGTAGTCAATTTATTGTTACAAACATTGGATTAACGATGTCATTTATGTAAGCGTGACGTTTATACTAAATTAAGTTTTTTTTTTATAACTCTTGTTAAAGCTGAAATTGAGTCATCAAATTTCGCTACAAAACGGTGTCAGTTGCAATAGATATTTTAATGTGCTACGTGAAATTATAATTATGTTTGATTATTTTGTTTATATGTTACGCACTTTATGCTGCTAATGATGTGTTGCTCACGGCAAGCCTCGCCGTGTAAACCTTTCTTCAACTCGTCGGACAAATTCAAGTAAACGTGATACTTACATTGTATTTTATTTTTTCTGTGTATTTGATGATGGTATCCAAAGATATCACAGATATTTTAATATACATGAAACTATTTCAATTAATGCTATTTTGAGAAGTCCGTCACCACTCTATCGTTTGTTATTGTTTATATAATACTTTTTTGCTCCTCTATATAAACATTTCTCAAAACCGGCTTTCCGTACTTTTATTTTGCATGCAACTGATTGCGCAATTTATGACGTATGTTGTGTGACGTAATTTATTTGTCAAAACAAACAATTTTAAGTTAAATTCTCTGGATGTTTTTAACAGTTATTTATTTGTTTAAAGCATCGAACGAATGCAAAAACGTATTTCGGATTGTGTGTTTATCATACATAATTGTAATTGTTATATTATATTGGATTATTGTCGTCATTAAGGTAAGCTAGTTGTTTATACTCAATTGATTTACTGCTCACGTTTATTTATTGATTCAATAATTAAACCCTAAATTAATAATGTATTTGTCTCATGATTATCATGTATATTAAAGATATTATCGGATAAATAGAATACCATGTTAATACCAGTTTGTACTTACATTTATCCGACACGTCTCGGAAAGCCTCGCCGTGTAAACCTTTCTTCAACTCGTCGCACACAATAACATAGATTTATGTCATGAATATCTAAACAACCACACTCGATCTGCACAAAAGACATGCATGTGTACTTCGTATTGATATTTAAACACAATTATTACGTCGTTGTTTATAGATTTAACGCATAACTGTATATTATATTGAATTAATAACGCGTAACTTAGTTTCTTTGTTTCTTAACAAGATGGAAGCTAGCCTAAGCGCTTTTCATGACGTTACGTCACAATGTTTATCTACGCGCGTTGTGTTTCGCAGAAAAAAAATTAAACACAAAATACTCGAAAACTTGATTTTTCCCAGGTATAACGCCTACGCCAACAGGTAGATCGCATTCTTGTCCATATACATGTCAAATTTCAGCAAACGTGTTCGGCCAGTTTTCAAGGCGCTCAAATCGCAGTGATTTGCACCAACTTAACGAAACTTAGCCCCCTTTATCATTCGTTCGATTGAACGTCATCAATGATGACGTCCAATACATCACTCATTCCATACTAGAGTTGCGACACCTTAAGGGGTTTCGCGGGATGGAATGAGTGGGAACTAAAAAAATGTGGGTTCGAAAATTTTGGGTCTAAACAAATGTGGGTACGAACATTTTGGTTACGAAAAAAAATGTGGGTACGAAAATTGTGGGTACAATGGGTCAATGTTAAGGTTTTAGCATGGCGGACGCCGGACGGCGACACGACACGACACAATGAGCTGGCTACGACAATACCTCAGGTATTCTCCTAAAACAGCCGAGCGCATATGCATAAGTCAGTGAGTAATACTCAACAAGACTCATAATTGTCAAGCAAATTTGTCCCCTACCGGCTCCACCATTGTCAGAATTTATTTTATGTTTTTATTTATTGCCATAGAAACCAGAATTTTTGACGTAGGAACAAAATGAAATCACGTGCATAATGTCCTTATTGCCATCTATCCATGTTTCAAGTTTCATGAAAAAATATTAAGAACTTTTAAAGTTATCGCAGGATTCAGAAAAGTGTGACAGACTGACTGACTGACTAACTGACGGACACACAGAGTGCAAACCATAAGTCCCCTCCGGTGAAACCGGTAGTGGACTAATAAAAGCTAGGCACGGCGTATAAAATCAGAACCACTGGGCCGAATCTGCTGAAACGTGGCCACATTATAGAATATAGTCCAAACAAGCTACAGAATGAGCGTTTTTGGACCTGAAGCGTAAAACATTAACCAATGATGGACAGCACAAAATGGGTCTTTTGTACAAAACATGTAAACTTTAAGTGGCATTTAATGACCTTTAGACATCAGAAAGTTGCAAATTTTTAATATTCTGCACACTTCGACTTGTTTTTTTTACAAATTTAGAAGCATTTATGCTTGGGATGTATATAAACCGTGTTATTCAGTGTCAAATTTGGCCAAAAATCACAATAACATCCCAAAAATGGCTAAGCAGCAATGCCCCTTTAACATTATTCCTTATATTTAATTGTATTGTTTAAAAATGTGCAGCTCCATGAGATACATATGCATTCCAAATATCAAGTTGCTATCTTCAATATCGCAAAAGTATTCATAAAATAAGCGATTTGGGCCACATATATTTGACCTCTGACCTTGAAGAATGACCTTGACCTTTCACCACTCAAAATGTGCAGCTCCATGAGATACAAATGCATGCCAAATATGAAGTTGCTATCTTCAATATCGCAAAAGTACATGTATTCATAAAATAAGCGATTTGGGCCACATATATTTGACCTCTGACCTTGAAGGATGACCTTGACCTTTCACCACTCAAAATGTGCAGCTCCATGAGATACACATGCATGCCAAATATCAAGTTGCTATATTCAATATTGCAAAAGTATTTATAAAATGAGCGATTTTGGCCACATATATTTGACCTCTGACCTTGAAGGATGACCTTGACCTTTCACCACTCAAAATGTGCAGCTTCATGAGATACACATGCATGCCAAATATGAAGTTGCTATCTTCAATATAGCAAAAGTTATTGCAAAATGTTTAAGTTGGCGCAAACAGACAGACAGACAGACAGACAGACAGACCAACCAACAGACAGGGCAAAAACAATATGTCCCCCACTACTATAGTGGGGGACATAAAAAGATAACTGTGTATATTTAATCATAATGGCTCTGTATATCACACATGATAGGCCACTGCTGGGGCTTGAACCCAGAACTCATCTTACATTGTAAGATGCGTTTTTCAATTAAACTACAATGACTGTATCTTGTGAAGTGGAGCCAACATACACCCACATACCGGTAAGTGAAAAAATTATTCTGTCCATATATGTGTACTGGGCGTTTCTGACACATGTCGCATAACTGTTTACAACAAAAGATGTATACATAGATATATATACATAAATGGGGAAAAATAAACTGTCTATTTTTTTTTTTTCATATATACACATTTGCTAGCAATGATTTATAATTATATCATGTTGAAATCATTTATAGACAGAATATTACTGAAACTGCAATAAACTATAAGATGGATAGATATAATGTTTCATTCCATATAGTACAATGAACAAATGTTCTTCCGATGCCATTTTCACTAAGGTATAGGAATTGAATCCTGATATACAACTAAAAATGTATGTTGGTTTGCATGAAATATTCAACAAATCCTCATATTCAAGCTTGGTCATCACTTAGTGAAATAATTTGTGGACATATCATAATAGAAAAATGCATTTCATGCCTCTAGATTGCTTTATTACAGGGTTCCCAGCTTTTTGTATGAACAAAATTCCCTGACTTTTCCCTGATGGAAAATAAAACGTCCAGGATCATAATTTCGACCTATTTCTTGTTTTAGACACCCTGAATAAATAGCAGTTGCAGACATAACTTATTTTTAAAGCTACATGTATACTACAAAGTCACCATAGCCATGCAGAGGAAATAATTTGCTGTTTTAATTGTATGGACTTCTCGAGACAAGTTGGGAAAGTCTGCCCAAGCAAAATTCCCTGATTTTTCCCTGATTTCAGGAACTTTTCCCAAATTCCCTGACTTTTCCCTGACTGGAAAAAGTGAAAGTCTTTTTCCAGGTTTTCCCTGATTTCCAGGTTGGCTGGGAACCATGAATGATAAAATGTTCTTTAGATGCCATGTGTATTAATATATAGGTCTATTTTTCTGAGATATTAATGAAAATGCCTGTGGGTATGTGGCGAATATTAAAAAAATCTGCAACTTGATATATGGTGCTAACACGGTAAAATTGTATGAGCCCAAATTTTAATAGATGAATGCGTATTATGCTTCTCTGCTTATACTATGACGACATGTTCATACGATGCCATTTTTATTAATATATATGCCAAATTTAATGAAATAGAATTGAAAATGTGTGTTGCCAGTTACCAAGTAAGAAAAAAATCAGCATTTTTATGTAGGGTCTTCACATGGTAAAATTATTTGTGCCCAAAATAATAATAGATGAATGCATATTAGGCTTCAATGTTGCTTATACCATGACTACTGGTTCATACGATGCTATTTTTAAAAATATCTATGCCAAATTTAATGAAATAGACTTGAAAATGTGTGTCGCCAGGTACCAAGTAAGAGAAAAATCAGCATTTTTATGTAGGGTCTTCACACGGTAAAATTATTTGTGCCCAAATTATAATAGATGAATGCATATTAGGCTTCAATGTTGCTTATACTATGACTACTGGTTCATACGATGCCAATTTTATAAATATCTATGCCAAATTTAATGAAATAGACTTGAAAATGTGTGTCGCCAGGTACCAAATAAGAAAAAAACAGCATTTTTATGTAGGGTCTTCACACAGTAAAATTATTTGTGCCCAAATAATAATAGATTAATGCATATTAGGCTTCAATATTGCTTATACTACGACTAATGGTTCATACGATACCATTTCTATAAATATCTATGCCAAATTTAATAAAATAGACTTGAAAATGTGTGTCGCCAGGTACCAAGTAAGAACAAAATTAGCATTTTTATGTAGGGTCTTCACACGTTAAAATTATTTGTTCCCAAATAATAATAGATGAATGCATATTAGGCTTCAATGGTCCTTTTTTCTATGACGACATGTTCATACGATGCCATTTTTATTAATATATATGCCAAATTTAATGAAATAGAATTGAAAATGTGTGTCGCCAGTTACCAAGTAAGAAAAAAATCATCATTTTTATGTAATAATAGATGAATGCATATTAGGCTTCAATGTTGCTTATACTATGACTACTGGCGCGACTTAATAGTTATGGACCAACCCCATTAGGAGAGTCAACCAGAAAATCCCGAAAAGTTGACAGTTAACAAAGACCGGTCCAAAACAGGTTTTAAATGCAGTTATTGGCCCAAATCAATCACGTCTTGATTGGAAAGATTGACATTTTTCACATTTAACCGATACATTCTTTCACAAAATACTATCTTAAACATTTAAAATTTATCTATTCTGCTCTTTCATATCGAGAAAAACAGCGATGTGTCAGACTTTCTTGAAATGCAAATCTCCCGAGATTTCACGGTATTTCTACTTTTAGTAACATACCATATGTCAGTCAATAGCGATACATCGCTAATGTTATACTTGTTATGTACAAACTGACTTAAAATAAAATTTGTATTTGTATACCATGTGCTCAAGTGTTTTCAAATTCAGAATGACATTTCCCGGTATTTTAGAATATTCTGGCTTGTTTTGTTAACAAATTGTAGTGTAAATACAAACTCAAAGTAAATATTTAAAACTACCCGATTCACACTGAAATCAGTTTTATAATCCACCAGACGTTTGTTGTTAATCACAAATAATAGATTTCAGAAAACAAAGGTAATGTTTTATTGTTTACAATATCAGCAAAAGATGTCAAGGATGATCCGACAGTATCCAAATGAAAACTAGTGTTGGACAAAGCGACAATGGCTTCAAAATTGTGAATTTCAGACTGATGAGAGTTATTTTCATACGGGTGCTGGATGTTTCGGTAAATGACCAGTTCGGTAAATTGATTTATAGAGTAAAAGTCGTGGATGTTTCGGTAAATTGATTTTATATAGGAGGTATACCTACAACGAGGTGTTAATGACACCTATTATCGGCTTACAATAACATTGGGGGCATTTATTTGCAAACTGTGGATTACTTTTGAGTTGAGTAATTAATGCCATGCCTAAGGTAAAGAATTTAGTTAATTTTACGATTTAAATAACGCAATACTGTTGTTTGGTTTTTAAATTGGTGCTTTTATTTAATTAACAAAATTATAACATAATAGTAAAAATAAGAAATAATGATTCATCTATTGTTAGATGCATTTGAAACATTTAAACCTTAAAATATTCCTCGATGCAGTAATTTATATTCATTCACCAATATATGTAGTAATGTATCCAAGAAAATGAGTATTCTTTGATTTATTGCGTGACATAAATATGTTACGACTCTGGTTGACTTTAGATACAGAGTTGGCCTCAGAGAACAGGTATGTCAATACCATATAAATTGTACGCTGAAGTTTCTTTAGCTAATAATTTTCTAATGTTGACAGACCATTGACATTGCTGAGGTTTGTTGATTTAAAGACTTATTATCATCACGGGCAGAAAAACATTATAGACATTAAACAGCGCGTCATTAAGTAGACAACAGCTGCACAATTGTATGGTAAAAGGTAAATATGTATCTTAATAATTATGTTGACAACTAGCTTACGTAGCAACGTCCGAAAATATGAAATATCCGACATGTATTTCAATATTTAAAATTCAAGATATAATGACGACTGAACTGTTTTACTTTAAGTAAAAAACGGTAAAACTATGTTGAAAATGAAACACAACAAACTAAATACTTACCTGTTACGGCTAAACGACTAATTATCCCAATATAACACTGTCATTGAATCGCACATTTCAATTATAATTATTCCCCTTGAAAGTTAATGCATATTGATATAACGAATTCATCAAACGTTATCAAACATTAGTAATTTGAATTGCATCGGATTCGCACAATATTATGTGGATGTAAATCCGATCCGGTTGTTGTTTATGTGTCAAGCTCATTTTGTCAGTGACTGAGTGAGATATAATAAATTTCTTCCGTAGTAAAATCTACTGTAAAGTACACAATGATACTTACGTAATTCTGTCGTATCCGTCTGAATAAACATCCGCTGCACAAAATATAGACATTTGTATTAATGATAATTAAACACAATCATATTTTCTGTGTTTATTGAATTAATAACACTGAGTTTCTTTGTCGCGTTACAAGATGGCGGATGTCTACCGCTGTTTGTGAAGTGACGTCACAATGTTTATCTGTGCGCGTGCCCTTTCCCATAAAAGTATTTAAACACAAAATACTCGAAAACCTGATTTTTCCCAGGTATAACGCCTACGCCAACAGGTAGATCGCATTCTTGTCCATATACATGTCAAATTTCAGCAAACGTGTTCGGCCAGTTTTCAAGGCGCTCAAATCGCGGCTATATGCCTCAACTTAACGAAACTTAGCCCCCTTTATCATTCGTTCGAATGAACGTCATCAATGATGACGTCCAATACATCACTCATTCCATACCAGAGTTGCGACACCTTAAGGGTTTCGCGGGATGGAATGAGTGGGGAGATCAAATCAAATTGAAAACCGATTATTTCGACCAAAAAATTGGGTACGAAAAACATTTGGGTACGAAAAAAATAAATGGGTAAGAATATACAAATGTGGGTACGAAAACGTTTGGATACGAAAAAAAATTGGGTACGAAAAAAATGGGAACCAAAAAATAATTGGGTATGAAAAAATTTGGGTACGAAAAATTTGGGTAGTAAAAAAATGGGAACGAAAAAAATTTGGGTACGAAAAAAATTGGGTACGAAAAATTTTGGGTTAAAAAAAAAGAGTGGGTACGAAAAAGAGTGGGTACGAAAAAGTTTGGGTACAAAAAAAAGGGTATGAAAAAAAATTTGGGTACGAAAACATGTGGGTACGAAAAAAAATTGGGTACGAAAAAAATTTGGGTACGAAATAAATGGGTACGAAAAAAAAAATTGGGTACGAAAAAATTTGGGTACGAAAAAAATGGGTATGAAAAAAAAATTTGGTAGGAAAAAAATGGGTACAAAAAAATTTGGGTACGAAAAACATTTGATTACGAAAAATATTTGGGTACGAAAAAAATGGGTACGAAAAAAATGTGTGGGTACAATGGGTTCATGTTAAGGTTTTAGCATGGCGGACGCCGGATGGCGAAAAGACACTTCATGACACAATGAGCTTGCTATGACAAAACCTCAGGTTTTGTTCGAAAACAGCCAAGCTCATATGCATAAATCAGTGAGTAATAGTACTTATACTCAATAAAAGCTAGGCACAGCGTATAAAATCAGAACCACTGGGCTGAATCTGCTGAAACTTGGTCGCATTATACATTATGGTCCAAACATGCTACAGAATGAGCGCTTCTGGACCTGACAGCGTAAAACATTAACCGATAATGGACAGCACAAAATGGGTTATTTTGTACAAAAAAAAAGTAAACTTTAAGTGGCATTTGATGACTTTTAGACATCAGAAAGTTGCAAATGTTTAATATTCTGCACACTTCGACTTGTTTTTTGTTTTTTTTACAAATTTAGAAGCATTTATCCTTGGGGTGTATATAAACCCTGTTATTCAATGTCAAAAATAGCTAAGCAGCAATTCCCCTTTAACATTATTCCTTATATTTAATTGTATTGTTTAAAAAGATAACTGTGTATATTTAATCATAATGGCTCCGTATTTCACACTTGATAGGCCACTGCTGGGGCTTGAACCCAGAACTCATCTCACATTGTAAGATGCATTTTTCAATTAAACTACAATGACTGTATCGTGAGAAGTGGAGCCAACATACACCCACATAAGTGAAAAAATCATTACGTCGATATATTTGTCCTGGGCGTTTCCCGACATGTCGCATAACTGTTTACAACAAAAGATGTATACATAGATAAATATACATACATGTAAATGGGAAAAAATGAACCATCTATTTTTAATTTTTGCTTCATATATACACATTTCCTAGCCATGATTTATAATTATATCATGTTGAAATCATTTTTAGACAGAATATTACTGAAACTGCAATAAACAATAAGATGGATAGATATAATGTTTACTTTTATCTAGTACAATGAACAAATGTTCTTCCGATGCCATTTTCACTAAGGTATAGGTATTGAATCCTGATATATATACGACTAAAAATGAACATCTAAACAGCAGTATTTTACATGAAGAGTACTCACAAAACCACAACAATAATACTCAATGAATGGGCTGTCCGAAATCCGAAAAATATGTACACTACAATATCAAGACGTTAATACAAAATATGCACGTTAACATTATTCAAGATATGAAAGCAATATATCAAGGGATATAGGAAATATTTGGGGTGGTACGCACACTTTAACAAAGAGTCAGTGTGCGAATTTCACATTTGAAACCACTAGCCCGTTCGGGCTACCAGATGGAATTTTTCACTAGCCCGAACCAAAGTTTACTAGCCCGAACTGTTTATCACAAGTTTTTAAAATAAGTTTATATTTTTGCGGTTCTGGGTAGATTTTATTGCAGGTAGGGTGTAATTGATGAGGATTGCAACTAACAGTTGATCCCAATTAACTGGAAATGTTATTATAATATTTCAATGACACAATACGATTATAATATTTATGTATGACGATATTCGTCAATCAATACCTTACATGCAGTCAAGATGCAAAGGTTTATATCCAGTCTGTAAATAATTTTAGATGTCAATTGTCCCAAATTTGAAATCCGAAACATTTAGCCGAAAGTCTTAGGCCGTATGATAAAGCGAATAGAGGGCAGTGTCTCCTCCCCCTAGCTTACTGTTTTTTTTATAGTCTTTCTAGGTCCAATTCTGGTGAGTACAATGTGAAAAATTATCAACCAGACCATCCGTAACATCGCATGTGTATTCATCATTCTAGATATTTTTTTATCAAGAATGTCGAAAATAAATTAAAATCGACAGATAATACCGTATCCGGAAACAACTGTCCAAAAACAATCAATGTAAGTCCTTGCACGTGAAATAAAATATGCATAACGTTTGACTGCCAAAACTGAAAACCAGTAAAAAGTAACCAAGCAACTACGCTATCAATATATAATTTGGTTGACATATTCTATTAAAATATGATATTGCAATGCGTTAATTCGTCAATAGATCATTACAAATCCAAGATGGCGGACATTTAAAACATTTGTAGACTTGTATGGTTTTCTGAAAGTACAGCAAATTGAACAACCTGGGTAGATCCGCATTTTATTTGCACGGTATCAAAAAAAAATTGTCATTCAAACTCTCGTCATGTCAACATAATCAGAAGGGTGAGGAAACGCGATACGAAGCTAAATAAACCCTCTAAGGTATGGTTCAAACGATGGATGAAAATAATATTTTTGAGCATTTTTAATTTCAAAAGTTCGAAAAATCAATAGCCCAATCGGGCTAGTACCCATTGAAATTCAGTAGCCCGAAACATGATCAACTAGCTCCGGGCTAGTGCGAATTTCGAACATTGTAGAGTTATCAATAATATGCATATTCTACATGGAAAAAGTGTCATAATTCTTATAAAATGCAAGTGATACAGTTGTCTGCTCTTGTATTTAGGTTGGGGTCATGTTGGTTAAGAAATATGCAAAATATGGAAGCAATATGTCAAGGGACATAGGAAATATTTGGGGTGGTACGCAAACTATAACATTTGCACGCTAACGCCAATGCCGGGGTGAGTAGGATAGCTCCACTTTATATATTTCATATATAATAGTCGAGCTAAAAAGTAAATATACTATATTATTAACAACAAGCTTACCTCAATCACAACTTTAATGCAATGCTTATAACAATAAAGTTACAATGATATTTCATTGATTAAAACTAACTTATTACTATTGGTTGCCTGCACTGGCAACCATCTTTAGTATTTTGGTTGCCCAGATAAAGAATAACGAGCCCAGAAATATGTACATGTGTATATTATACTTTCTTTTAATAAAATAATAGATAATTAAATAAATTTGCTGACATTGCACTACTCAATGTTTGATGTTTTATTATGAGCCTGAATTTAATTATTTCCTATTCCTAAATAATGAATGTTATTTAACTAGTATTGATCCATGGTGGTCAATTGTTATTCAATTTTTATTGCACTGAATTGTTTTAAGCTTTAAAAAAAAAACAAGTTGCCCGGCCGGACTATCAACTTTGGAAATTGAGTTGCCCAGGCCAAAACTACTTGTCCTGGGCTCACGGGAAACCACTAATTTTCATCCCTGTATACCCTTTCATTTTCTGTTCTTCCATCCTATTCTCAAAATGAATTTTAAACCACAATACTTTATAATAACATTTGTATTGAATGCTAACCATATTATGACCCAAAAAACAATTTTACAAACCCGTAATCCAGTCGCAGCGAGTTTTTTTTATTTAGTTTACCATTATCAGTGTTCTCTGTAAGACCGGCAGCGGGCCATTTCGCCGGTTACATTTACTCTAGACGCCAACTACTTTCCCCAAGTATATCAAGTAAAATGTCACAAATGCTTTAGTTTTACTGCATTGTTGCTGGCCATATAACTGGCTACTCAATTTTTTTTGGAAAACACTGAATTATGCATGACAAACACACAAAACTTAAAATCTTAGATTTGTTTTTAAAATAAATTGACACTTACAGCTTGTCGCCATTAAAATCCCAAGATTCAAATAATGTTCCACGAGATACGTCAACAATTGCTTAATCAAATGAATGAAAAATAAAAGTAAAGAAAGCCGGATTTTACATAAATTCCAGGTTGATAAACACAACAAGGTAAAGGTACCTTGTAGTCGGTGAGATATAATAATAATACAGTTAGTAAGGCTCGTACCCTGGGTACGGTAAATATACTAAAATGTACCCGGGAATTTTAACACTTAATCGGTTGTTGTCGGCTATTTTGTACAAATATTAATATATGGTCACATTTATGTCAATTTTCTGTTCAATGGCATTTATATTATCAAAACTCATTGTTAAATCATTAATGTGATTTAATTTTAAATCTTAAATTGTTAAAAGTCGCATCATTGTATGACGTCGTCAAGTATAATATTTTCCGCGACGTTGCACATTAACTTTTTACCGCCATAGATTTTTTTAAAGAAACATTATTTGGTTTGCGAGGTCAGGGGTCAGATCAAAATTCCAAATAGTGCAGGGTCGCACATAATGCTCATAGCTACCATGTGTTTAAGTTTCATGGTTCTAGTGCTTATGGTGTAAGAGATAGTGGCTAGGACAGACGGACAGACTGATGGTGGAGATAACCACAATGAACCTGTTAACAGCCAACTAACGCTGCCAACAAAGCACAAGCTTTACGTGTCAGGATGTGGCACTATCTATACAAACTGCATAAGAAATAACAAGACGCTTAGGGTTTGAGGGACACCAAACCTGATTATCAGTCTTCCACACCTTAAGCATCTTAACCCTTTGCATGCTGGGAAATTTGTCGTCTGCTAAAATGTCGTCTGCTGAATTTCTAAAATTAGCATTTTCTTCGATTTTTTTTCAAAGAATACTATCAGAATAGCAAACAGTTTGGATCCTGATGAGACGCCACGTTGTGTGGCGTCTCATCTGGATCCAAACTGTTTTCAAAGGCCTTTAAAATTCGGTTACCGCACTGAAAGGGTTAAATATACTTATTTGCTTGTGTACATGTACCTGATAATAAATTATTATTATTACCTGTTTTGGCATCAACAAGCTTTATCAATTGGCCCTTAAATTTTGCACATAAACGCTACACGATCAACCAATATGCCTTTTCATTTCAAGTTGGAAAGCAATTTAGCCCTTATTCGGCCATAATAGGGTGGAGGATCGATTTAAAATACAACTATTCCAGATACAAAAATATTAATTCATTTATTTAATGCACTTATTTTCTTCATTTTTGCTACGAAATGACCAGTCATATTTTGCACTAGCAGGAAATATTTCTTTTTTTACATATGAAAGGTAAAAAGAAATTGAAGCAGCATTTTATAATATAAATTTAAAAATGCACTAAATCATGCACTTAAAAACAATATTATTGTGATTCTGTTATTTATAATCATATTAATAATGCCTCATTTTTCTCCATTTTATGGTTTACTATCTATTTTTCCCAATTTTATGGTTTATCTTGCTTATTTTCTGAATTGAAAAGGCACTGGCTTAAAAAAACTGTCTATGCATGTAACTGTATATTGAAATCTCATTATGAGTGATTATAAATGCATGATAAAATTCTAACATGTTATGTTATAGATAAATCTATATTGTTTGTAATTTTTCCTAAACATTATTAGCCACCGTTGTGGTCAAACATATTTTTTTGTTTTATTAATGACGTTGTTTCACAGATTACTGTAACAGAGCTACAAATTAGGTGCGCATTTGTGTAAATACCCAATGTAAAATTGCCGATTACGCATAGAAAAATAAAACCATGCGTTCCGAAACCCAATTGAAATTGTCGATTAGGCATATCATATTTTTCCTTTGCATATTGAGTAAATCTGTCCCGGAAATACCCTGGTCCGAAATACCAGGATTCTTTCCGCTTTGTCCAAGCGCTTTCAGTATACGTGTTATTGTTGTGAAAATGTAGATGTTAATGTTATACTTGTTATGTACAAACTGACTTAAAATAAAATTTGTATTTGTATATTTGTATACCATGTGCTCAAGTGTTTTCAAATTCAGAATGACATTTCCCGGTATTTTAGAATATTCTGGCTTGTGTTGTTAACAAATTGTAGTGTAAATACAAACTCAAAGTAAATATTTAAAACTACCTGATTCACACTGAAATCAGTTTTATAATCCACCAGACGTATGTTGTTAATCACAAATAATAGATTTCAGAAAACAAAGGTAATGTTTACAATATCAGCAAAAGATGTCAAGGATGATCCAACAGTATCCAAATGAAAACTAGTCTTGGACAAAGCGACAATGGCTTCAAAATTGTGAATTTCAGACTGATGAGAGTTATTTTCATCTATTGTTAAATGCATTTGAAACATTTAAACCTTAAAATATTCCTCGATGCAGTAATTTATATTCATTCACCAATATATGTAGAAATGTATCCAAGAAAATGAGTATTCTTTGATTTATAGCGTGACATAAATATGTTACGACTCTGGTTGACTTTCGATACAGAGTTGGCTTCAGAGTACAGGTATGTCAATACCATATAAATTGTACGCTTAAGTTTCTTTAGCTAATATTTTTCTAATGTTGACAGACCATTGACATTGCTGGGGTTTGTTGATTTAAAGACTTATTATCATCACGGGCAGAACAACATTATAGACATTAAACAGCGCGTCATTAAGTAGACAACAGCTGCACAACTGTATGGTAAAAGGTAAATATGTATCTTAATAATTATGTTGACAACTAGCTTACGTAGCAACGTCCGAAAATATGAAATATCCGACATGTATTTCAATATTTAAAATTCAAGATATAATGACGACTGAACTGTTTTACTTTTAGGAAAAAACGGTAAAACTATGTTGAAAATGAAACACAACAAACTAAATACTTATCTGTTACGGCTAAACGACTAATTATCCCAATATAACACTGTCATTGAATCGCACATTTCAATTATAATTATTCCCCTTGAAAGTTAATGCATATTGATATAACGAATTCATCAAACGTTATCAAACATTAGTAATTTGAATTGCATCGGATTCGCACAATATTAGAGTCGATGCGGCTAATTCCGTACGGGCGTCTAATTTCGTACACTATAAATTTATTGTTTATATCTTCTATGTTTGGTTACACAACACTGAATTACGCTATATCGCTTATAGTACTTTTTTCGCTTGTTTAAATGTGCGCTTTGTGAAATCGATTGCCGATGACGTTACTGTCTACATCCGATTGGCTGCATACGTATTTGGCGCGAAATTTTAAATTTCCCGCTTTCTCCCGCATCATCAGCAAGCGCTCAGAAACGACAACTCCAACGTTAATAAGATTATCTTAGTTGTTATGAAATGTGTGCGAGGTTGTGTGTTAAAAATAATTTATGAAATATTTTTTCTTTCTTTTTAAGCTCAACATATATGTTAAAATCGTATTATTGTTTTAGTAATATGTAAAATAAAAGTGTACGAGATTACCCGCATTAATTTTTACCAGTAAAAGTTATGTGCGGGTAATTTCGTACGCATTTATACGAAAACAATATTGATAATAAGGTCGATATATCTATTAAAATTTTTGGAATGAAAAAAAGTGTTTTAAATGTTTATACAGAAAAGAAATGTTCTATGTAGTTGTTGTTTATTTGTTTACAGACATGAGTTTCCAATTTAGAACAACCCCACATGCGTTGATGTTGAGATCAATTGGATTTGGGGCGACCGGCCTGAAAATACACGTTCTTTTGTGCCAGTTGTTTTTGCGTGAAACGCAATATGAACATCATCTTATTTTTGACGTTTTCACCAGACTGTCAACGCTATTGACAGAAAATGTGTATAATCAGCAGGTGATATGGAATGCATATTGCAGTCTTGATAGGGACGAACTTAGCATAGTGCATCTCGCATGGAACGTTGTATGAGTTTTGCAGGACTGTGACTTGCTTGACCACGTGGACGAGATTAGAGCCAACACTCTTTAATAGAGCTTCCGTATTTTCTGTAAAATGATCAATAAATTTCCAATTATGAGTTGTGTTTGTTTTTTGTCATTTACAGTCCACAATGCCCAAAATGTATTCTCAAAAGGATATCCTCGATGCTGTGGGTGCGGTAAGACATGGGATGTCGTACCGGAAAGCTTCTAGCAAATTCGGTGTCCCAGTCATGACCATCCAAAACCGAAGCGGCAAAGTCGACGAATTGGCACAAGCTGGGCGACCCACAGTCATACCAACCGAAGTTGAGGTGGAGCTAGTTGAAAAAATTAAACGGGCAGCGAACATGGTGTGTAGCTGTTTCTATGTACACTAGCCTGTTGAAACTGTTTTTGTGATTCATGCGTCATGTTCAATACACATTATGTTTTTAAAATGTTGGTAAGTTTAAATAATAATCAATGAAGATTTTTAAAATTAACATTTCAAACGTCCTGTTGCGCTTATTGGCCGTTGTTAAAACCAAACATACGCAACGCAAAATGTGGTCTCGATTCCAAGAAGCGGACATTAAAGCACTGTGCCTAATACAGTAGCAAATTGTTTCCAACGATAAAGCGGATTTAATTTATAAACCATTTGCATTTATTAATTGTTCTTTACTCCGTTACTTATATCATAAAAACTCCGTATTAATTATTGGTCGACAATGCGAATCTTATTTTGTTTCACAGCACCCACATGTATTAACAAATTAAACGATCAATTTATTGATATAATGCGGTGATATTCATCATATACATCATATATTATTATTGTTGTAGGGATTTGGAATAACCAGACGAATGTTGCAGGTGAAGATTGGCAGAATCGTCCGTAAGCTCAAAATTAAGTCCCCATTTAGAAATGGCGTTCCTGGCAAGGATTGGATTGCTGGATTTTTGAAGATGCACCCAGACGTAAGCCATAGGACACCACAGGCCTTATCGACATGCAGAGCAAGGATGTTAAATGCAACTGTGACCAATAATTATTTTAACAATCTTACTAGGCTGCTTGAGTCTCTCTCTTTACAGGACAAGCCTGTTCGCATCTGGAACATTGATGAAACCAGCGTTCCACTTCTGCACAAGCCTGCTAGGGTGCTTGGGCCGTCCGGTGCGAAAAATATTCCCGGAAGGGTTGGGAATAAGCGGGAAAATGTCTCTGTCCTGGCCTGTGTTAACGCTGCTGGAGGCGAGATCCCCCCTCTGGTTATTGTAAAGGGAAAAACGTACAAAAGTTTGTTATCTTACAATACTGAGGACGGAGTTCCCGGCAGCGTTTACACATTCCAGGAACGAGCTTGGATGGAGGATACATTCGGTGAGATCTGGTTTCGGGGCCATTTTCTTAAACACTGTGGTCCAGCGAGGCCCCAGCTTATAATTGTGGACTCTCACTCTTCCCACGAGACACTTGGTCTCATAGACGCTGCTATAGCTAACGATGTCCATCTCTTAGCGTTTCCACCCCACACAACCCAGTGGTTGTGTCCTTAGGACAAGTCCATATTCGGTCCACTTTCATTGATTAACATTGCGGTTATTAACAGATACTGAGTCTTCACTGTCACTCTCTAGCACAACAAACAATTAAACTTACTAAAACAGCAACACAAATCAAATAAAACAACAATTACAAATATAAATATGAATTCGTTAAAAACTTTTAGTGTTGCTTACACGTACATTATGAATAAGATGTAAATTACAGAATCAAATTTCTAATATGCACATACAAAAAATACGAATTCAACATGATTTAACATGAAAAATTTTTTTTTTTAAACAAATTTAATTTCATATTTAAGTTTCTAAAAAATAAAGTAGTAATTATATCCAATATAGGTATCGATATTTCTATCACAAACCCGTCGAGATTGACATTGGTATACTTTCTTTTGCGTGTACGGAATTACCCACACACTGTACGAAATTAGACTCGTGTAGGTTAATGTACATGACAACAATTTCTGAAGTATCCAATCAAAACTCGCGATATAAAAAGCAAGTTAAATATAGCCCAATGGTCCCGGCGTCCACTGCAGTTTTCATTTCTCGGTAGAAAACAGCCGATAACCGTCCATATTGATTCTTGTCCGAATGCGTACGGAATTAGCCGCATCGACTCTATGTGGATGTAAATCCGATCCGGTTGTTGTTTATGTGTCAAGCTCATTTTGTCAGTGACTGAGTAAGATATAATAAATTTCTTCCGTAGTAAAATCTACTGTAAAGTACACAATGATACTTACGTAATTCTGTCGTATCCGTCTGAATAAGCATCCGCTGCACAAAATATAGACATTTGTATTAATGATAATTAAACACAATCATATTTTCTGTGTTTATTGAATTAATAACACTGAGTTTCTTTGTCGCGTTACAAGATGGCGGATGTCTAACGCTGTTTGTGAAGTGACGTCACAATGTTTATCTGTGCGCGTGCCCTTTCCCATAAAAGTATTTAAACACAAAATACTCGAAAACTTGATTTTTGCCAGGTATAACGCCTATGCCAACAGGTAGATCGCATTCTTGTCCATATACATGTCAAATTTCAGCAAACGTGTTCGGCCAGTTTTCAAGGCGCTCAAATCGCGGCTATATGCCTCAACTTAACGAAACTTAGCCCCCTTTATCATTCGTTCGAATGAACGTCATCAATGATGACGTCCAATACATCACTCATTCCATATTAATTCACCCTGTTACAAAATTAATGGGTCGCAGAACATCAATTTGTGCTCGAAGACCGTGTTAAATGGCTCGATGTTACCGAGAATGGATGGACTTTATGATTATATAAGCTTCAGTTCAAAATTGAATGTATTTTTTCGTAAAGACAAGTAAATAACGCTACTGATTCGGAACTCCTGTTGATCCGAAACGGTTTATGGACGTTTCGTGCCAATACCAGTTCGTGCCACTGATATTTGTGTTGAAAAGAGGTAGACGTTTCGTCCCACTGATAATATATAGGCGGATAGGTGTGAATAATGCCGTATAGGTGTGAATGATATTGGTATTAATGTAGAAAATTACAACAATGTTGACAATTATAATATAGATAACAAAAAATAAAATGATTTATTGTTAGTATACAAATATTTGTAAATAGTTCATTAGGCCACGACTTTTTTTTTTTATTGGTTTACAAAAATTATTTTGAAAATGGTCCATCGGGCGGTCGAAAAAAAAAAAAAAAAAAAAAAAACATCGGAAAAAAAAGTTAATACTAATAACATCAGAACAAAGACAACATATCTTTTATAACCTTGACACAGAGACAAAAAATCAAATTATGCAATGAAACACATCTATATCTTCAAATGAAATGAGTCCTAAAAGCACCTTTTGTAACATCAGGCAATTTTAAACACTCCATTACATGACATGCGTTCTTCTCCCATTAAAACGAAAAACTGCGCTTCATTTCCATAATTCGATGCGCTTCATTACGCAATGCAATGCCCGTTGCATAAATCTTATATAAGATAAACTACTCATACACAAATTACCCGGTATGTGTTTGCTCTTACTCGACTTATGAGATGAAAAAAAATCGAGGTAGATCGATCCATGCGTCGTCGCGGTAATGTTTGTCAAAGTTATTGTTGTCATGAAAACTCGTTGATTTACAACGCAAAACGTCTTATTTGAACTGATGCGAATTAATTTAATCATATTTGTCAACTTCGCTTTTGCTTTATTTTGATAATTTAATCCAAAGTTTAATGTTAGCAAGTGTTTTTTTTTTACCGGAATTGTAAACAAGGAGTCAGTTAGTCTTCCGAAAATGTGCAGTCTGTGTGAATTGACAGTTTGACGTCATCAAAGGAAAGCCGCTTTCTGTCGGAAGCAATAAAGCGACAAATTTCGCGCCGAAAAAATTGGCTTCCTTTGTCTAGCAATCAACATGCCGAACCAATCGTGTGTTTGTTTCTCAATTGCAATCCTCCAATTTAATAAAAGCACGTGCATAGCTCCGCCTTCGAATCTTTTGCCGAGAACGGAGGCGGAGTTTAATGGTTAATTGAGCTAGTGTTTTACGCAAGTTGAGTTCCGATTTGCCGAAATTACTCGGCCCTAAGCATTGAAACGACAAATACATTTATCAATGATTTTCCGAGATATACCGATTTGTTCCGATTTCCAAACTTTCTGTACAGTTCCTATAAACTATGGCGGACGTGTTTACAAAATTCCTAAACACATATATCGTAAATAATGGCAGTGTTTTATTGGATTATTTATACTAATTTACAAATACTTTTTTATCTACTATAATATCGGGTTTGTTTAATATAATTAACATGTTAAACAATATAGTTGCGTCACAGACTCGGAAATAAATTTTGATGGGGTCGACATTTTACTGACGCTGATTTTCTTATTGTCTGTAATTTTTACCCGAAATAAATTTTGAGAAGTGCCCATAAAAGGACTGGTACATAATGTGTCACATTGAAAAATATCCCGATCTCTGCAATATATGTGAACCAATCGTTGATTGTACTTACTTGATTTTATTCGCAACCGTACTCAAAGATCGTTTTTTTTTCTCGTTTCGCTCGTTTTGCAGTGCGGTCGGGAATAAAATATTTAAAAAAAAAAGACGATTTTCCGATTTTATTTTTTTTCCCTTTTTCCAAAAATTAGGGTCGGAGGTTTTGTAAACCAAGAAATATAAAAGCCGTGGCCTTATGTTCAATAAATACAAAACATAAAGTGTTGTTATTTTTTAAGCATCATGTGTGTTTGTAAAAATAAAATAAAATGATTTAATGTTAGTATAATAACATTTGTGCATAGTTCATTATGTTTAAAGTCACTATAACGCTCAAAATCAACGAAAATTTCGTTAAGTATTTCGTAAAATAAAGTTAACACCTTAACAATCAGTGTTCCTTATAGCAATAGCCAAAATTTCAACGCTAGATGTGGTATGATTACATAGATTTTTGTAGATACAAAATGCTCGTTTTTATTTATTTGTGGCCACAATTAATTCCTGCGAATATATATATTCATACGACACACGAACACCATTTTAGTGTTCATGTGTCGTATGAATAGATATGCAAAACAACAATAAAAACGAGCATTTTGTATCTACAAACATCTATTTTATCAGACCACATCTGACGTTGAAATTTCGGCAATTGCCATAAGGAACACTGATTTTTAATTGGTTAAGTTTATTTTACGAACAATTGTACGAAATTTTCGTTGATTTTGAATAGTAATGTTACTTTAACAGTGCTCCAGCTAGGCCTAAATCGAAGGGCGCCAGGCCCTGCCCTCCCGAACCTCCGCCCTGCCCCCCCGAACCTCCGCCCTGCCCCCCCCCCTAAAAAAAAAAAAAAAAAAATTTTTTTTTTTTTTTTTTTTTAACATATGATAATTCATAAATCTCTTATTACATTGTAATTAGTTAAATCCTCATTGTAGACATTATATTTGAATGGTTTAATAATAATGGGAATAATACAATTATTTATAACATATAAATTAACATGCAATAGGAAGCATTCCAGAAACACCCGCGCGCTCGAACGTGCCCTTTTTACAAAATACTGCGCGTCAAAAGTGCCCTTTTGACAAAATACTGCGCGTCGAAAGTGCCCTTTTGACAAAAAAGCCCCCCTGCCCTTTTCAAATCCTAGCTGGAGCACTGTTTAATAAATATAAAACATGAAGAGCTGTTACCATTTATGCTTCATTTGTATGAACTTTATACATAAATAATAATATAACATGAATGAACAATAATACAATTTAAAATGAAGTTGGTATTTTACTTTTAGGAAAAGCTTATGCTTTACTATCGACTCACAAACTACCAATTAGCGGTATGTGCCTTTAAGTAATAAGCAAACAATTAAATACTGACTCCCTCCTACATCGCCAAGGTATGTAAAAATAAGCAACTGTAATTTTTTGTTATTAATTAATTATTAATTGAGAATAACAATATAACTCGTTTTACTATTGTAATTGAGAACAGGGTTCGCCAAAACCGTCGGTCCGCCGGTCCTGACCGGCAAATTTTTCTGAGGACCGACACGTGATTTAAGATAATCGGTCCGACTGACCGACACAATCGGATGAAAAATGGTTTCAAAAAGATCACTAAAAGTGTATAATATGCTATTGGATTAATAGAAGGTAAATGCTTTTTGTTCAACTTTTGTAAAAAATCATTTTTTTCTTACCTTCATTTTGTTGTTTTGATGTTCATAGTTGGATTAGAATTGACTATCACATGCGAGTTCAAAATCAACGGTCTTTGTTTAAAAAAAAGCAACCGAGTGCGTCCGCCATTTTATTTGTTCCATTTAATTTCTCCACAACAAAAACCGCATGAAAACTTGTTTCAGCAGGCATTTGTGAGCATTTCTGTTAAATAGTTTCATTATTATATTGTTCTGGGAAGGATATATTTTAATTTACACATCAACAATTTCTGAAATTAAAATTAAATGTTCGCCCCATGTACTATATTTCGGATATTTTATATTTCGGACATAGGGATATTTTTGTTTTGATTTGTTGTTGATAGTTTGTAGCAATATGTTTTGTGTTATTTCAGACAACAAGAATGGTGGTAATTATCATGGGCCTTTCTATCAAGAAATAGGTGTGAAAGATATTCATTTAATTGAACCTGGAAATCAACCACCTCAGCTAAGAGAAAATATTTTAACAACAGGTGTTGTTTTAAAACTTGTGAAATCGGCTAATAAACAGAAATTGATGTCATCAAAAGAAGTGTGAATGGGTGTGTGCAATTAAGTCAAACTTGATTGGATGTCACCCTAACTTTTCAAGAACACGGACTTGTAGAGCTGTGGAGGCTAAAAACAGTTTGACATGCCTTTGGTTTATATGTGGTTTATTATTAATATAATAATTGTTTAATTATATCGACTTTGGACATGTTTTCATTGTATTTTAATGTGATCATTACTAATAAACATCAAAAAGGTACTCTCTTTTGTTGTGTTTTGCTGTTATAGTTTAGACGGACAGTGGGACTGACAGAAACTGATTCGGACTGACAAAAAATTCAAGTCTGTCAGTCCGAATGACTGACAGATTTTTCAAGTTTTGGCGAACCCTGCTCTGAGAATAATAATAGCAATATCAAAATCAATTTTTCATATTAATAATCATTAATAATTTGTTTGTTTGTTTGTAGCGTAGTGATGGCGGGCGCACGTACTGGACATGCAGTGTCTGAAACAAAACGACGAAGTGCTATGCCAACGTCAGACAGTTCGGTGACTACTTCATGGCGTCGTTGGGTGGACCTAGGGTTTTACATGCTCGTCCCCCTGTTGCGCCGTGAGGCAGAAACAGTGGATTTAACAATCCGCCTAGTGTCGGAACACGCCCCGACTCGGGCACACCGGACAATATTCAAAGAAGTGCACGTGCGACTCTTCGAGATCTGGGAGAAGTACGAAGACGATGACATGACAACTACTCAACCGCTGAGAGTGTGCAGCCATATCATTAGAGCTGCAATGATTCACCAACAGCTCGATTCGAATCGATTTCGATGTCAGACACTCCGATACCGATTTTTTCGATTCGATTCATCTTCAAACCTAGTTTTATCATATATTCACTCTTATGCCTCAAAATTAACTGTTCAAATGTGATTTCAATAAAACACATAAAAAAGAATAGCAAATTAGGACTCAATTTTAATATAAAAACTTCTGACTAGAAGATTGTGTTGATTACACAATAATATAAAAAATAAATAAATAATCATAAGAACATATCTGGAATCAGTTGAATGGTAGTACTATCACTATTATACATTTACCCAAAACCGCTATAAGCATGTCTACCATTGTGCCATGACAGCATCACCTGTTACCTGTAGGACAAATCACATTCTCTAATACCGTAAAACGTTGTGTATAAGGCGCACTTTTTTACCCCCAAATTTTATTTTAAAAACTTGATGCGCGTTATGCACAACTACAGCCATGCCAAGACATTGTTTCCCTGTCAGTTACGGTAACTCACATCATTCTGTTCCCCGTTTTTTTAACTGTAACTATGTTAATAATGGTGTTATATTTACGATCTGAATATAGATGGACAAATATTATAAAGTTAACATCAATATTTTCTATCTTTTTCAGGTACGTACAGAGCATTGAAATCAAATAAATTTGAAGAAGAAAATGAAAAACAAGGAAGCCATTTTCATTTAGATTTTATTGTTTTTTCCCACAATGTTATTCCCTACTGTACTAGGGTTACACAATTTATTTTTGGGCACTTGTCGATTCACAATAGTATGTCGGCAAGGTCTTTCCTGATATATTTATGATTATTTTTCTTGGTTTTTCTTGCTTTTCAAATGTGTTTATATAATTGATGTTGTGTTTGTTTACACAATGTGTTAATATAATTGATGTTGTGTTTGTTTACACGTTTTCATATGTCTTGTCAAGCTTGGGGTTGTGATTATCGAGCAATTTGCGTCACCTGTCAAGTTTTGTGTAGCTTGGCTATAATCAAAACATGCCAACCGGCAAACGGCTTCACACCTCCATTGTTTGTTTTATCGCCCGCCGTGTCAGTTATGGTGTTTAGAAGTTTGAGTTGTTAAAGTCTCCTGTCAATTATAGACACTCGAAAAGAACGCATGAGATCAGCAATATAAATAAAACACGCAATTGTGAATTAGTCATGCGTTAATAACCCCGTGCAAATACCAATCGATAATGTCAGTGTCTTAGTTATACCAAGCACACTAATCCAATAACCCAAGGTACTTCAAAAGCAACCCTTTCTAAAAAATGCACTTGTTCACTGGCATATTTCAGAACCGTAATGGCATAATGCATACAAAAAAAGTAGACCTTACCTCCCTTACATTATAAAACCGATACCGATCCAGTACCTGCTAGTATAAACAGATCGGAACTGTCATAAATCTTGAACAAAAAACTACAACTTCGGACTCATGGAAAAGACATGAAAATATGTATTTTTACCCTTAGTACAGGCACCGTGTACTTAAACAAACGCCACTCGCCGCTGCGGTGTTCATCTCACTGTGTTCGCTTACCAATATGAACACCGCGATGAGCGGGGCCGTTTGCCATAAGGTGAACACCGCGAATCACCGCAGACCCATAATATATACCGCCGTGTTCGTGTTCGCTTAAAATAAAATAATTCAACATAATTGTTTTGTATTGATCCCTTTCATTTAAAAGTGATAATGAATAATGTATTTCACACCCATGCCCATGTTTTTTGTCTTATAAAACGCCGCGTATAAAAGAAAACAGTGTTCGCACCTAGCTGTAGGATACCGCACCTGGAGGAGTTTTAATTAAGTGTTTGATTATTCAATTAACAGTTTGAAGCCAAGGAGAACTCATAACTGATTGTAGTAATTGTATTATCCCGAGTCTCCAGATTCCCCGATACATACGTTTCAACTTTCTTAATCGCATACATGCAACTTCTCCCATCTTTATCCATTACTCAATAATCCCATATATGCCCGATTTCCATTTTTAAAATCAAATTATGGGTGGGTAATATAGACGATTAGAGTCATAAACACAAACGTTTGCAATTTTCAAAAGTACCTCATATGATTCTATTTAAAGATTTGATGAAATAAGCGCCCAATCAGGACAGTTGTATTGCAACATGTGTAAATCATCTGACACGGTTTGCACGCATGGTGTACAGCTCTTTTAGGTTACAACTTTTACACGAAATAAATGAATTTCTTTGTTCTGATAAAAAGCGCGCGAAAATTGGCGTGGGTCAGATAGGAGGAGCGATCAATATCATCGGATCGATATGACGTAAAATTATCTGAAAGCTTGGAAATAATGAATCTGTTTTTAACAT
This sequence comes from Dreissena polymorpha, assembly GCF_020536995.1. Classification (NCBI taxonomy): domain Eukaryota; kingdom Metazoa; phylum Mollusca; class Bivalvia; order Myida; family Dreissenidae; genus Dreissena; species Dreissena polymorpha. The sequence continues at coordinate 31,275,912 of NC_068358.1, read as the reverse complement.
TTTTAATTGTTGTTATTTCATTTTCAAGCATTTTTCCAGCCAAATTCAAGCACTTTCTAAGCACTTTTCAAGGCTATGGTTGAAAATAAGCACTCTTAAGCACTCCAGATTGTTTTTAAGCACTTTTCAAGATAAACCTTGATTTTCAAGCACTTTTCAAGGTCTGTGCGAACCCTGTTAGATAGGTACATTTTAATAAGCTCTTGCAGTTTCAGTGTTCATTAACCTTTGAATTGTTGATAACACTTTGCACCCATGGACAAGAGAGAGCGTATTGCAACTCTCAGCCTAAGCTGAGAGTTGAATTATTGCAACTACCTCTGAAACTACTGACCCAACTGTACACAATAAACAGAAAACTGGGTACAGGGCTTAACACTAACTTTTTTTTCAACTAGCCCATTCTGAGGCTAGTAAATGCCGGTGTTTTTTTATGGCAATTTCGGGGCCGATATTCGGCCCCATTCCCCTCAAAAAAGAGTATATATTTTTCCCCCATTTTGTAAAAAAAAAATCCCCTCCAGAAGTAAAAAAAAAAAAAAAAAAAATTTTTTTTTTTATAGAAAGAACTGTTTCATAATCATGACTGTGTATTCATATAATAAATATCATTACATATAAAAGAGTGAATTTTTAATTTTCCCCTTTTCCTAAAAAAGGACGCATTTTTTCCTCTTTGACGGGCCCCGCCACCATTCCCCTTTAAGTGAAAAAAAAACACTGAATGCAGAACCTACTAGCCCTGACCAATCTTTTATGTGCCAGAACCAAAGTATTATCAAAACCTTTATATTTATCATTTAACTTGAATTTTCTTGTGCGTGGAGATGCGCAATTATGATTCAATCATTCTTATTAGCTTGCCTTACTAATTCTAATGAATTCAATATTCATCTACTTAAGACATCTATTTGTAATCTTCACGCCATTTCGGGAGAAATTTCCTTGTTTTTTTTCCCTCATACTTTCTCTTACTTTCCTCCTTCCCTTTTCTTTTCTTATCCGAGGACCCCCCATCACCACTCGTAAAGCCAAACTTAAACAACGACATGAATGTTAAAACCTTTTTACATAGATTGCCGCGGTTGCCGTCTGATAACAAACCGTAAGTGAATCTTAGGTGTCGCAAAATAACAAATAATGTGTTACGGTATTCGTAACAATTGTACAAGGTTAACTCTCTACTAAAAGCCGGGATGGACCATTAATATTAGTTTTGCTAATTGAATTGCGTAAAAAAGATTGTCAAAACACTTCCAATCTATCAAACAAATTAAAATTATTTAAAATTGATAAATAAATAATAATTTTATATTAACTTTGTGTTAATGTCGAGTTTTATACCTTCATCGATCCCGGACAATCCTGTGCAATCCCGGCTTTTAGTTTAAACGTATTTTGATCGAGAAAACACATCACTTCGAGGAAACCAATCAAAACCGTATCAGAATTCCGTTTAAAAATAGGTACTGACGTGTTTTACCAGGAAAACCGCCGGGGATTTTCTGAATTGTCGGCCTCTTTTTGATTGCAATCAGGGGTTTCCAAATCTATTTCAAGTAACGATCTGTTTGTAGTGTCCGACTTCAATCTGGGATTTAATTGTCATTTGATCATACTGTATTAAGATTTTTGCATCTTTCAAAAGCTTATTTAAAACGCAGTTTATTGATATAGAACACATAATCCCGCCCAAATTACACACGACCGGTCGGGCATGCTACAGGGACATTTGCTAGCCCGGACCTAGGTACAGGCAGTGAATGTCGTTCGGACGTCTCCGACGTGCTTTAGTGACACTAATAGTGTTAAGGACATATCACTTTCTAAAATGGTCAGAAGTGGGTGGGGTAATGTAAAATAATAATTCCTAATATAAGCATTCTATATATAGTTTGGAACAATATGCACAAATAAAATAACATATAATTCAGTGATACATGAACCAGTTGTAATGAAAACTTTCAAAAAGAGTAAATTATCACATTTTTTTACCTTATAAACCACTGTTTTCATTAGCGTCCAAAGTCATTATTTTCTCATATTCTTCATAAATCCGCTAATACCAGCTGGAACATACACCACTGTAGAACATAGTGTTAGAGTATTATTTAATATAACACACTAGAAGCACTGAAAAAAGCATCCTTTTTTGTAAGAAAAAAATGTAAACAACTTCAGTCTAAAAATAGTAGGAAAAAGTATGGTTGACCAGAAAAGACAAATATAAATTAGATTGAGACTTTTTTTAAATGTGTAAAACATAACTTTAACAAACACATTTATATGTCATTATGCATATATCATTAATATATGCTATATGCTTGAAGGGATTTTATTAAAATGTTTTCAATATTTCTGTATCTTTTATATTTTATATTGTAAATTATAATTTTTGGCCCACCGTACTTGTAGGGTTTACTAACGACTCGCCCCCTTAACGACTCGCCCCATAACGACTCGCCCCACTTTTTATAACGACTCGCCCCACATGTATAACGACTCGCCCCACATAGATAACGACTCGCCCCATCATTACTTATATGGTAGGATTTTTATTTAATTTCGATTTCATTTGTTTTAAGTCGGTAAAAACTAGTGGGTATTGAAAAAATATCTTAAGATTTGGCAAATTAGAAGTTTGATGAAATTTGTTAAAATGCTTTACTTTAACTTTCACCTTTGTCAGGAACTTTCAACAGAAACTGGAATACTGTATCGCATCCTGCATGATTTGTTCAAGATTTCTACACCTGGAATTTTATCAACTCTTGCAATTAATATTATGCGTTACCACAGTAACATAACTATGTTTTTGCGTATATAATATATAACGACTCGCCCCATCACTTTAATTGTTACATTTTTAGCATCTATGTTAAATGTAAACAGTACAGATGAATAGAAAGAGAAATATATAAGAAAAACTTTTTTGTGTTGATGGTTTATTAGATACTTATGTACTTATATACAACAACAACAACAACAACTTATAAAAATAGAAAGTTACGCAGTGTGTATAATAATATCAATACATAAAATATATAAGAAAAGTTTACAAAAAGACAGTAATACATCAGTAATCAATATAATTATATCTTAATATTATCAACATTGAATTTATGAAAATGATTTTATTCAAACGTTTTATTCATTACAAATGTAAACACTATTTACACAAACAACAACAACAACAGCAACAACAACTATTTACACAGGTCCGTACATGGCCGTAAATACATGGAAATAAACACATGGAATTATAAATACAATATATACAATATACCTGCAATCCGAATTCTTGAACCTCCCGATAGAGGGCCTGTCCAAAGAGAAAAGCGCAGCCTTGGTTATCAGGTGCTGTTGTGCCGACAGCGCATACACACAAATTGTAGATCCCGATTTTCGGCAACAGCGGCGTCGAATTGCTCATCTGTGATCCCTGAAATTATATACTTTTTATATATATTATATATAGGTAAACAATGCTGCGCTGCAAATACAGAGTACAAAGTTTATTCCATCTCTGATATACATAGACTATAATATAAGCATAGATAAAAACAGTTTAATACACTTTTATATATATAAGTAAACAATGCTGCGCTGCAAATACAGAGTGCAAAGTTGACACACGAAAATACTACAACGCAAAAAAATAATGTATCTTCGATTGTACGTTTTAGAAGTACTTACCAGTGTTACCACATTTTATGTGATGGCACCGTGAACAGTTGTCACATGTCACCGCTCTGGAGTTTTGGTACACCCGTCGTAGACAAAACAAACAAGGAGGCGCAGGCATGGTGTTAGTCGAATTATCTATTGAAAATAATGGTATACTATAATCATGTATACATCTTTCAATACTAAACTCCGCAGTGGCACGTATTACTCAATTAAAGTTATAACCATTAAGTAATTAAACAAATCGTGGAATTAATTGATTTATCACAAATGGTTTCTTGTTTATTTGAAACCATTGCAAATTTTCCGCGATAATTGTTCACACCTACAAATTTAAAGAAACGCCATTTAATTAGGATTTAATGTTTATTTGAAACCATTGAAAACTTTCCGCGCTAATTGTTCACACCAAAATTTAAAAGAAACGCCATTTGATTAGCATTTTAAAGTAAAGTTTGTGTGAAAAACACAAAAGGACTGATACGCATTTTATAATATGAAAAAAAGATTTTTAAAACGTGTGTTGTGTATTCAGATCAACAGGTAATAAATAGGTAGATTTAAGAAAATAATGGTAATTTTAAATTTATAAATAAAAAATTATCTTACAGATGAATTGTGTCCGTAAAATTTCAGCAAAAAATAAATTTCGTCTAAGGCCTTTTTTCATTTTTCTTACCATTCAATACCCGTATATACGAAAATATCTTTACCACGAAGCAAGGTATTCACGCTTTCGCGCTTATGACACGTGTATTGTTGATTGTCATCACCCTCCCGCGGTAATGTACCTGTCAATTATGTTGTTAATTCATCGGTCTCCTTTATAACGATAATCCCTAAATTCTTGAGTAATTTAACCTGGTAATCTTTAATTGTCGATATGATCTAAGCCTTTGCTTCTTTTTAAAAATATAAAGGAAAGTATGACATGAGACAAATGTGCCGATATCCAATAGTCTTGCTTTATGATAATATTGTCACTGAACAAAGATGTAAAAAACATCATAAAATAAAAATTATTACTTTTCAGAATATGCCTGCAATAGACGTATAAAAGGTCAGGTATAAGGCAAAAAACGCTGAACGATGGTTATCAAACAATGCCGAACCTTAAATTCATATTATGAATTGATTTCATTTATATTACCATATATAATATAACATTTTATTTTGATAGGGCGAGTCATTATATATGTGGGGCGAGTCGTTATACATGTGGGGCGAGTCGTTATAAAAAGTGGGGCGAGTCGTTATGGGGCGAGTAGTTAAGGGGGCGAGTCGTTACATTACCACTTGTTCAAGTGTACTATTTTTTGACTCCAGTTGTTTACATTTTTTCTTACAAAAAAGGATGCTTTTTTCATTGCTTCTAGTGTGTTATATTTAATAATACTCTAACACTATGTTCTACAGTGGTGTATGTTCCAGCTGGTATCAGCGGATTTATGAAGAATATGAGAAAATAAGGACTTTGGACGATAATCAAAACAGTGGTTTATAAGGTAAAAAAATGTGATAATTAACTCTTTTTGAAAGTTTTCATTACAACTGGTTCATGTATTACTGAATTATATGTTATTTTAGTTGTGCATATTGTTCCTAACTATATATAGAATGCTTATATTAGGAATTATTATTTTACATTACCCCACCCACTTCTGACCATTTCAGAAAGTGATATGTCCTTAAGCCCTGGGGTACGACAGAAGGTATGACTCCCGGCTACTGATGTTCTATAAAATTGTCCACGGACTGGTTGCTGTACCAATGTCTCCCTATGTCACTCCTCCGACCCGGCTCACTAGACATTTGCACCCTCTTTCATTCAGACAAATCCCTACTCCAAGCAACTACTATAAATTCTCCTTCTATCCAGCCACTATTGTCCTATGGAACTCTCTACCAGCCAATATTGTACAGGCACCTACCCTGGACCAGTTTAGGCTGGGGGTGACCAAACTAGACCACAGTTTCTAAGCAGGTTGGCTGTTTTTAACCTTTTATCTGTATATTCCTTCTTTTAACTAACACTATCACCTTTGTTTCTATGTCTCACAAATACATTATGTATTACTTTTATCTCCTATACACTTCTTCCTTAATTTCCTAGCACTGACACGCACCTGCTTGTAATGCTAATTGTTGGCGACTAGCAGTATATATAGATAGATAGTACGATCGTTTTCTTTCATCAACGTCATAGACAAATAAATAAATGTCGTGTTGTTATTTACACAAAGAACTATATTTTTAATGAAAAGCATACGTAATTATAAACATCACAAACATCTACTTACTGTTTAGCTTATATTCTTAACTCATCGAAAATAATCCCGGAAGTCCGGAAGATTGAGAAACACCGATGGATTGCGGTTATGCACCACTAATTTTCTATCAGCGTGTGTGCCAGTCAGCGCATCTCTACTAGAACAACATACTTCATACAGCTTCACACATAACTGTTCTGATACAAAATTACATTATATGTTCTGCTATTTGCGTTTTAAAGTGGGTCAGAGTAAGTGAGTTGGTGAGTGCGCGAGTGAGTGAGTGAATCAATACCCTTCGGCCTTGAATGAGTGAGACAGTGAGTCATGGATGCTTTCATTATTTCATTCACAGTTCTTGTTTAAACGTGTTGAATAATTTATCGCTACCACGACGGCTCAGCAAGGAATTACTATGGAGGAAAATGTTGCAAAACTGGCGGATACAAGAACTATCCTTTAGGATCACGGACGATGCCGGCTTGACAATGACCTTCATTGTATAAACACGTCGAAAGCACGGAAAATCATGGAAGAACACGGGCGATGGCGTGTGTTATATAAACACGATCATCTTAAAAGTCTATTCACTTTTTTCTGTGCTACCGACGATGCAACATGAGCGATGAGATGCCAGAGTCCATTGGCCTAGGGTTACAGAGTACCATTATTGTGCTGAAAATGTCCATGGCCATATGGGTTGAGAGAGTCCTATCATTGTTCTGACAGTGTCCATGGTCCTAGGGATAGTAAGTCTCATCTTTGTGCTGGCAGTCTCCATAGACCTAGGGGTAGAGAGTCCGATCATTGTGCTGGCAGTGTCCATGGTCCTAGGGGTGGAGAGTCCTATCAATGTGCTGACAGTTTCATGGCTCTTGGGATAGAGAGTCCTATCATTGTGCTGGCAGTGTCCATGGTCATAGGGCTATAGAGTCCCATCATTGTGTTGGCATTGTCTATGTACCTAGGGGTAGAGAGTCCCATCATTGTGCTGACAGTGTCCGTGGACCTTGGGGTAGAGAGTCCCATTAGTGTGCTGACAGTGTCCGTGGACTTAGGGGTAGAGAGTTCTATCATTGTGCTGACATTGTCCATGAACCTAGGGGTAGAGAGTCCTTTAATTGTGCTGGTAGTGTCTATGGACCTAGGGGTAAAGAGTCCTATCGTGGTGCTGGCAGTATCCATGGACCTAGGGGTAGAGAGTCCCATCAGTGCGCTTACATTGCCCATGGACCTAGGGGTAGAGAGTCCCATCAGTGTGCTGACATTGTCCATGGACCTAGGGGTAGAGAGTTCCATCAGTGTGCTGACATTGTCCATGGACCTAGGGGAAGAGAGTCCCATCAGTGCGCTGACAGTGTCCATGGACCTAGGGATAGAGGGTCCCATCATTTTGCTGGCAGTGTTCATGGACCTAGGGCTAGAGAGTCCCATCAGTGTGCTGACTATGTCCATGGACCTAGGGGTAGAGAGTCCCATCATTTTGCAGGCAGTGTCCATGGCCCTAGGGGTAGAGAGTCCTAGAATTGTGCTGGCAGTGTCCATGGACCTAGGGGTAGAGAGTCCTAGAATTGTGCTGGCAGTGTCAATGGACCTAGGGGTAGAGAGTCCTATCATTGTGCTTGCAGTGTCCAAGGACATAGAGGTAGAGAGTCCCATTATTGTGCTGACAGTGTCAATGGCCCTAGAGGTAGAGGGTCCCATCATTGTGCTGGCAGTGTCCATTGACCTAGGGCCTAGGGGAAGAGGGTCCCATCATTTTCTGCCAGTGTCCATGGACCTAGGGGTAGAGAGTACCATCATTGTGCTGGCCGTCTCCATGGACCTAGGGGTATAGTCCCATCATTGTGCTGACTGTGTCCTTGAACCTATAGAGTCCTATCATTGTACTGGCAGTCTACATGGACCTAGGGGTAGAGAGTCCCATCATTGTGCTGACAGTGTCCAGGACCTAGAGGTAGAGGGTCCCATCATTGTGCTGGCAGTGTCCATGGACCTAGGGTTAAAGAGTCCCATCATTGTGCTGACAGTGTCCATCGACCTAGGGGTAGAGGGTCCCATCATTTTGCTGGCAGTGTCCATGATCCTAGGGGTAGAGAGTCCCATCATTGTGTTGGCAGTGGCCATGGTCATAGGGGTAGAGGGTCCCATCATTGTGTTGGCAGTGTCCATGGTCCTAGGGGTAGAGGGTCCCATGATTGTGCTGGCAGTGTCCATGCACCTAGGGATAGATAATCCTATTATTGTGCTGACAGTGTCCATGGACCTAGGGGTAGAGATACCCATAATTGTGCTGGCAGCGTCCATGGACCTAAGCGTAGATAGTCCTATCATTGTGCTGGCAGTGTCCATGGACTGGATAGAGAGTCTGTTCATTTCGCTGGCAGTGTCCAAGGACCTAGGAGAAGAGAGTTCCATCATTGTGCTGACAGTGTCCATATACATATGGAAAGAGAGCCCATCATTTTGCAGGCAGTGTCCATGGACCTATGGATAGAGAGTCCCATCATTTTGCTGGCGGTCTCTATGGACCTCTGGATTGAGAGTCATATTATTGTTGTCACAGTGTCCATGGGCATATGGGTAGAAGGTCCTATAGTTGTGCTGGTAGTGTCCATGAACCTTTTGGTAGAGAGTCCCATCATTGTGCTGGCAGTGTCTATGGACCTCGGGGTAGAGAGTCCCATAATTGTGCTGGCAGTGTCTATGGACTTAGGGGTATAGAGTACTATCAATGTGCTGACAGTGTCCATCAACCTAGGGGTAGAGAGTCCTATCATTGTGCTGGCAGTGTCCATGGACCTAGGGGTAGAGAGTACTATCAATGTGCTGACAGTGTCCATGGACCTAGGGGTAGAGAGTCCCATCATTGTGCTGGCAGTGTCCATGGGCCTAGGGGTAGAGAGTACCATCATTGTGCTGACAGTGTCCATGGACCTAGGGGTAGAGAGTCCCATCATTGTGCTGGCAGTGTCCATGGGCCTAGGGGTAGAGAGTACCATCATTGTGCTGACAGTGTCCATCGACCTAGGGTTAGAGAGTTCCATCATTGTGCTGACAGTGTCCATCGACCTAGGAGTAGAGAGTCCCATCATTGTGCTGACAGTGTCCATGGAGCTAGGGGTAGAGAGTCCCATCATTGTGCTGACAGTGTCCATGGACCTAGGGGTAGAGAGTCCCATCATTGAGCTGACAGTGTCCATGGACCTAGGGGTAGAGAGTCCCATCATTGTGCTGATAGTGTCCATGGACCTAGGGGTAGAGTCCCATTATTGTGCTGACAGTGTTCGTGGACCTAGGGGTAGAGAGTCCCATCATTGTGCTGACAGTGTCCATGGACCTAGGATTAGAGAGTCCCATCATTGTGCTTACAGTGTCCATGGACCTAGGGGTAGAGAGTCCCATCGTTGTGCTGACAGTGTCATGGACCTAGGGTTAGAGAGTCCCATCATTGTGCTGACAGTGTCCATGGACCTAGGGATAGAGAGTCCCATCGTTGTGCTGACAGTGTCCATGGACCTAGGGTTAGAGAGTCCCATCAAATTATTAACGGGTTTTGTTTTTCACAACTTACTAGCCGTAAGTAATTTTACACTGCTCACCAATTGCAATTAACTTCTCATAATTATTGATTGTTTACAGTACTGTAAATAGGTGTGATGATGATGCCCGAAACCGCCTTTAATGTACTGCTTTATTTACCGGTTTTCTATCAGGTATTAATGCTACAACTGTGATTCATTGTTAATAAACCTGCGAAAAACACTTACTCTGTGAACGACGTCAATCAAAAATAATAATCGCTATATAACTCCGCCTCCATAAACATTCTCGTAACCGATTGGACGTTAAATATCACAGTTTGTCGACTGGAAAGTTACCCAAAAATTTCCAATGATGCAACTGTTAGCATACATGACTGTGTTATGTGGCTTGAATATACGATACGGGCATCCGGTTATCTCTTATCAGTGGACTATCTATTACCGCCTGGAGCTTTTATGGCGATTACATGTGGAAATCAGTACTGAATTCTCTTTAAAAGTAGGGAATATTATATACTTATAGAGAAATATCAGGGTTTTTTGCAATCGCCATTTTCATTCACATTTTAAACTTTAATCGCCAGCTGAAAGATTCAACCCCTTTGGCGATTTTGGTGATCAGAAACGCTAACATAGATATAAATCAAAGTAAGTTAAATACATCTATTACCATTAAATGTGCTTGTATATATTTTTATGTTTTTTCCACAACTGCCTCTGATGTGATTACATGTTTCTCCCAAAACCAATTTTCCACAGAACGTTTTTGCCCTTTTTTGCCTAAACTGCACATTAAAATGCCGTTTTTGAAAGTAATGTGCCATGCCCCTTTGCCCTCCTAGAAAAACACTATGATCTGTTTTTGTTTATTTATGCCAAAAATAGTTTATGTTGCTAATATTACCGATTAAAGTACCGCCCAGATTTCGGGCGGGAGACTTGATGTGAAATATGCCGCAAACAGTTGCAACTCCGGAGGGTCAATAGCGGGGAGTTAGATTATTGCAACTAAGTAAAACCCTTGCATTGAATGATTTTACAATCGGGACAGGAGTTCCAGATCACTAATGAAACAAACACCAATTTGCTAATGGTATACCTCTTTGGAAGCGGATTTATGTCCGCTATCCTACACAAGTTTCAAAAGTTGGAATAATTCTATTCATCAATATGTAAACATTGAATTTTCTAGTCCACTCAGAACACTAGTTTCGAATCAAGGACAGGTATTCCAGATCACATGACGTAAACTATTACCAATGATGGGGACCGATTCAAAATTATGTTTAACTTTCAAATAGCTTGCATATCAGCTAGTTAAGCAATTTTAAGAAGTAAAGGAAAAGAAAAATGTATTTATTATCGTTGTGTGATTGAATAAACTGGTTATACAGGTTTTTAAGGTGTTGCATGTTCAGTGGTGTTGAAATGAAGATTGCCAGATTTGTAGGTTTGGTCATTCGACAGGCTAGTCAGGAACTAAAATATCATTATAACAAAACATTTCTCATAGATTTGATACATTCAATTTGTTTGTGATGTTCCCAGTGTTTTTTTGCTTCTATGATTCGGAAAACCTGCCTTTATATATAAGAATAAAAAGGCAATCTGATCTTTTTCTAATAACTTCTAACAGTATTTAACATTATGATCATCTTAAGTAAGCGTATGAATTCTAATTTAAAGCAAAATATGTGATACCCAACGTACATTTAAGTTTTGGTGGTCCTCAAAAGTGTCTGGCCTCGATTTGGCGTAAGCGGTGCCTAGGTAAATTAATTCACCCTGTTACAAAATTAATGGGTCGCAGAACATCAATTTGTGCTCGAAGACCGTGTTAAATGGCTCGATGTTACCGAGAATGGATGGACTTTATGATTATATAAGCTTCAGTTCAAAATTGAATGTATTTTTTCGTAAAGACAAGTAAATAACGCTACTGATTCGGAACTCCTGTTGATCCGAAACGGTTTATGGACGTTTCGTGCCAATACCAGTTCGTGCCACTGATATTTGTGTTGAAAAGAGGTAGACGTTTCGTCCCACTGATAATATATAGGCGGATAGGTGTGAATAATGCCGTATAGGTGTGAATGATATTGGTATTAATGTAGAAAATTACAACAATGTTGACAATTATAATATAGATAACAAAAAATAAAATGATTTATTGTTAGTATACAAATATTTGTAAATAGTTCATTAGGCCACGACTTTTTTTTTTATTGGTTTACAAAAATTATTTTGAAAATGGTCCATCGGGCGGTCGAAAAAAAAAAAAAAAAAAAAAAACATCGGAAAAAAAAAGTTAATACTAATAACATCAGAACAAAGACAACATATCTTTTATAACCTTGACACAGAGACAAAAAATCAAATTATGCAATGAAACACATCTATATCTTCAAATGAAATGAGTCCTAAAAGCACCTTTTGTAACATCAGGCAATTTTAAACATTCCATTACATGACATGCGTTCTTCTCCCATTAAAACGAAAAACTGCGCTTCATTTCCATAATTCGATGCGCTTCATTACGCAATGCAATGCCCGTTGCATAAATCTTATATAAGATAAACTACTCATACACAAATTACCCGGTATGTGTTTGCTCTTACTCGACTTATGAGATGAAAAAAAATCGAGGTAGATCGATCCATGCGTCGTCGCGGTAATGTTTGTCAAAGTTATTGTTGTCATGAAAACTCGTTGATTTACAACGCAAAACGTCTTATTTGAACTGATGCGAATTAATTTAATCATATTTGTCAACTTCGCTTTTGCTTTATTTTGATAATTTAATCCAAAGTTTAATGTTAGCAAGTGTTTTTTTTTTACCGGAATTGTAAACAAGGAGTCAGTTAGTCTTCCGAAAATGTGCAGTCTGTGTGAATTGACAGTTTGACGTCATCAAAGGAAAGCCGCTTTCTGTCGGAAGCAATAAAGCGACAAATTTCGCGCCGAAAAAATTGGCTTCCTTTGTCTAGCAATCAACATGCCGAACCAATCGTGTGTTTGTTTCTCAATTGCAATCCTCCAATTTAATAAAAGCACGTGCATAGCTCCGCCTTCGAATCTTTTGCCGAGAACGGAGGCGGAGTTTAATGGTTAATTGAGCTAGTGTTTTACGCAAGTTGAGTTCCGATTTGCCGAAATTACTCGGCCCTAAGCATTGAAACGACAAATACATTTATCAATGATTTTCCGAGATATACCGATTTGTTCCGATTTCCAAACTTTCTGTACAGTTCCTATAAACTATGGCGGACGTGTTTACAAAATTCCTAAACACATATATCGTAAATAATGGCAGTGTTTTATTGGATTATTTATACTAATTTACAAATACTTTTTTATCTACTATAATATCGGGTTTGTTTAATATAATTAACATGTTAAACAATATAGTTGCGTCACAGACTCGGAAATAAATTTTGATGGGGTCGACATTTTACTGACGCTGATTTTCTTATTGTCTGTAATTTTTACCCGAAATAAATTTTGAGAAGTGCCCATAAAAGGACTGGTACATAATGTGTCACATTGAAAAATATCCCGATCTCTGCAATATATGTGAACCAATCGTTGATTGTACTTACTTGATTTTATTCGCAACCGTACTCAAAGATCGTTTTTTTTTCTCGTTTCGCTCGTTTTGCAGTGCGGTCGGGAATAAAATATTTAAAAAAAAAAGACGATTTTCCGATTTTATTTTTTTTCCCTTTTTCCAAAAATTAGGGTCGGAGGTTTTGTAAACCAAGAAATATAAAAGCCGTGGCCTTATGTTCAATAAATACAAAACATAAAGTGTTGTTATTTTTTAAGCATCATGTGTGTTTGTAAAAATAAAATAAAATGATTTAATGTTAGTATAATAACATTTGTGCATAGTTCATTATGTTTAAAGTCACTATAACGCTCAAAATCAACGAAAATTTCGTTAAGTATTTCGTAAAATAAAGTTAACACCTTAACAATCAGTGTTCCTTATAGCAATAGCCAAAATTTCAACGCTAGATGTGGTATGATTACATAGATTTTTGTAGATACAAAATGCTCGTTTTTATTTATTTGTGGCCACAATTAATTCCTGCGAATATATATATTCATACGACACACGAACACCATTTTAGTGTTCATGTGTCGTATGAATAGATATGCAAAACAACAATAAAAACGAGCATTTTGTATCTACAAACATCTATTTTATCAGACCACATCTGACGTTGAAATTTCGGCAATTGCCATAAGGAACACTGATTTTTAATTGGTTAAGTTTATTTTACGAACAATTGTACGAAATTTTCGTTGATTTTGAATAGTAATGTTACTTTAACAGTGCTCCAGCTAGGCCTAAATCGAAGGGCGCCACGCCCTGCCCTCCCGAACCTCCGCCCTGCCCCCCCGAACCTCCGCCCTGCCCCCCCCCCCCTAAAAAAAAAAAAAAAAAATTTTTTTTTTTTTTTTTTTTTAACATATGATAATTCATAAATCTCTTATTACATTGTAATTAGTTAAATCCTCATTGTAGACATTATATTTGAATGGTTTAATAATAATGGGAATAATACAATTATTTATAACATATAAATTAACATGCAATAGGAAGCATTCCAGAAACACCCGCGCGCTCGAACGTGCCCTTTTTACAAAATACTGCGCGTCAAAAGTGCCCTTTTGACAAAATACTGCGCGTCGAAAGTGCCCTTTTGACAAAAAAGCCCCCCTGCCCTTTTCAAATCCTAGCTGGAGCACTGTTTAATAAATATAAAACATGAAGAGCTGTTACCATTTATGCTTCATTTGTATGAACTTTATACATAAATAATAATATAACATGAATGAACAATAATACAATTTAAAATGAAGTTGGTATTTTACTTTTAGGAAAAGCTTATGCTTTACTATCGACTCACAAACTACCAATTAGCGGTATGTGCCTTTAAGTAATAAGCAAACAATTAAATACTGACTCCCTCCTACATCGCCAAGGTATGTAAAAATAAGCAACTGTAATTTTTTGTTAATAATTAATTATTAATTGAGAATAACAATATAACTCGTTTTACTATTGTAATTGAGAACAGGGTTCGCCAAAACCGTCGGTCCGCCGGTCCTGACCGGCAAATTTTTCTGAGGACCGACACGTGATTTAAGATAATCGGTCCGACTGACCGACACAATCGGATGAAAAATGGTTTCAAAAAGATCACTAAAAGTGTATAATATGCTATTGGATTAATAGAAGGTAAATGCTTTTTGTTCAACTTTTGTAAAAAATCATTTTTTTCTTACCTTCATTTTGATGTTTTGATGTTCAAAGTTGGATTAGAATTGACTATCACATGCGAGTTCAAAATCAACGGTCTTTGTTTAAAAAAAAGCAACCGAGTGCGTCCGCCATTTTATTTGTTCCATTTAATTTCTCCACAACAAAAACCGCATGAAAACTTGTTTCAGCAGGCATTTGTGAGCATTTCTGTTAAATAGTTTCATTATTATATTGTTCTGGGAAGGATATATTTTAATTTACACATCAACAATTTCTGAAATTAAAATTAAATGTTCGCCCCATGTACTATATTTCGGATATTTTATATTTCGGACATAGGGATATTTTTGTTTTGATTTGTTGTTGATAGTTTGTAGCAATATGTTTTGTGTTATTTCAGACAACAAGAATGGTGGTAATTATCATGGGCCTTTCTATCAAGAAATAGGTGTGAAAGATATTCATTTAATTGAACCTGGAAATCAACCACCTCAGCTAAGAGAAAATATTTTAACAACAGGTGTTGTTTTAAAACTTGTGAAATCGGCTAATAAACAGAAATTGATGTCATCAAAAGAAGTGTGAATGGGTGTGTGCAATTAAGTCAAACTTGATTGGATGTCACCCTAACTTTTCAAGAACACGGACTTGTAGAGCTGTGGAGGCTAAAAACAGTTTGACATGCCTTTGGTTTATATGTGGTTTATTATTAATATAATAATTGTTTAATTATATCGACTTTGGACATGTTTTCATTGTATTT
Source organism: Dreissena polymorpha (assembly GCF_020536995.1). NCBI lineage: Eukaryota > Metazoa > Mollusca > Bivalvia > Myida > Dreissenidae > Dreissena > Dreissena polymorpha. Next base: position 31,260,375 of record NC_068358.1, on the reverse strand, counting down.
TAATGTGATCATTACTAATAAACATCAAAAAGGTACTCTCTTTTGTTGTGTTTTGCTGTTATAGTTTAGACGGACAGTGGGACTGACAGAAACTGATTCGGACTGACAAAAAATTCAAGTCTGTCAGTCCGAATGACTGACAGATTTTTCAAGTTTTGGCGAACCCTGCTCTGAGAATAATAATAGCAATATCAAAATCAATTTTTCATATTAATAATCATTAATAATTTGTTTGTTTGTTTGTAGCGTAGTGATGGCGGGCGCACGTACTGGACATGCAGTGTCTGAAACAAAACGACGAAGTGCTATGCCAACGTCAGACAGTTCGGTGACTACTTCATGGCGTCGTTGGGTGGACCTAGGGTTTTACATGCTCGTCCCCCTGTTGCGCCGTGAGGCAGAAACAGTGGATTTAACAATCCGCCTAGTGTCGGAACACGCCCCGACTCGGGCACACCGGACAATATTCAAAGAAGTGCACGTGCGACTCTTCGAGATCTGGGAGAAGTACGAAGACGATGACATGACAACTACTCAACCGCTGAGAGTGTGCAGCCATATCATTAGAGCTGCAATGATTCACCAACAGCTCGATTCGAATCGATTTCGATGTCAGACACTCCGATACCGATTTTTTCGATTCGATTCATCTTCAAACCTAGTTTTATCATATATTCACTCTTATGCCTCAAAATTAACTGTTCAAATGTGATTTCAATAAAACACATAAAAAAGAATAGCAAATTAGGACTCAATTTTAATATAAAAACTTCTGACTAGAAGATTGTGTTGATTACACAATAATATAAAAAATAAATAAATAATCATAAGAACATATCTGGAATCAGTTGAATGGTAGTACTATCACTATTATACATTTACCCAAAACCGCTATAAGCATGTCTACCATTGTGCCATGACAGCATCACCTGTTACCTGTAGGACAAATCACATTCTCTAATACCGTAAAACGTTGTGTATAAGGCGCACTTTTTTACCCCCAAATTTTATTTTAAAAACTTGATGCGCGTTATGCACAACTACAGCCATGCCAAGACATTGTTTCCCTGTCAGTTACGGTAACTCACATCATTCTGTTCCCCGTTTTTTTAACTGTAACTATGTTAATAATGGTGTTATATTTACGATCTGAATATAGATGGACAAATATTATAAAGTTAACATCAATATTTTCTATCTTTTTCAGGTACGTACAGAGCATTGAAATCAAATAAATTTGAAGAAGAAAATGAAAAACAAGGAAGCCATTTTCATTTAGATTTTATTGTTTTTTCCCACAATGTTATTCCCTACTGTACTAGGGTTACACAATTTATTTTTGGGCACTTGTCGATTCACAATAGTATGTCGGCAAGGTCTTTCCTGATATATTTATGATTATTTTTCTTGGTTTTTCTTGCTTTTCAAATGTGTTTATATAATTGATGTTGTGTTTGTTTACACAATGTGTTAATATAATTGATGTTGTGTTTGTTTACACGTTTTCATATGTCTTGTCAAGCTTGGGGTTGTGATTATCGAGCAATTTGCGTCACCTGTCAAGTTTTGTGTAGCTTGGCTATAATCAAAACATGCCAACCGGCAAACGGCTTCACACCTCCATTGTTTGTTTTATCGCCCGCCGTGTCAGTTATGGTGTTTAGAAGTTTGAGTTGTTAAAGTCTCCTGTCAATTATAGACACTCGAAAAGAACGCATGAGATCAGCAATATAAATAAAACACGCAATTGTGAATTAGTCATGCGTTAATAACCCCGTGCAAATACCAATCGATAATGTCAGTGTCTTAGTTATACCAAGCACACTAATCCAATAACCCAAGGTACTTCAAAAGCAACCCTTTCTGAAAAATGCACTTGTTCACTGGCATATTTCAGAACCGTAATGGCATAATGCATACAAAAAAAGTAGACCTTACCTCCCTTACATTATAAAACCGATACCGATCCAGTACCTGCTAGTATAAACAGATCGGAACTGTCATAAATCTTGAACAAAAAACTACAACTTCGGACTCATGGAAAAGACATGAAAATATGTATTTTTACTCTTAGTACAGGCACCGTGTACTTAAACAAACGCCACTCGCCGCTGCGGTGTTCATCTCACTGTGTTCGCTTACCAATATGAACACCGCGATGAGCGGGGCCGTTTGCCATAAGGTGAACACCGCGAATCACCGCAGACCCATAATATATACCGCCGTGTTCGTGTTCGCTTAAAATAAAATAATTCAACATAATTGTTTTGTATTGATCCCTTTCATTTAAAAGTGATAATGAATAATGTATTTCACACCCATGCCCATGTTTTTTGTCTTATAAAACGCCGCGTATAAAAGAAAACAGTGTTCGCACCTAGCTGTAGGATACCGCACCTGGAGGAGTTTTAATTAAGTGTTTGATTATTCAATTAACAGTTTGAAGCCAAGGAGAACTCATAACTGATTGTAGTAATTGTATTATCCCGAGTCTCCAGATTCCCCGATACATACGTTTCAACTTTCTTAATCGCATACATGCAACTTCTCCCATCTTTATCCATTACTCAATAATCCCATATATGCCCGATTTCCATTTTTAAAATCAAATTATGGGTGGGTAATATAGACGATTAGAGTCATAAACACAAACGTTTGCAATTTTCAAAAGTACCTCATATGATTCTATTTAAAGATTTGATGAAATAAGCGCCCAATCAGGACAGTTGTATTGCAACATGTGTAAATCATCTGACACGGTTTGCACGCATGGTGTACAGCTCTTTTAGGTTACAACTTTTACACGAAATAAATGAATTTCTTTGTTCTGATAAAAAGCGCGCGAAAATTGGCGTGGGTCAGATAGGAGGAGCGATCAATATCATCGGATCGATATGACGTAAAATTATCTGAAAGCTTGGAAATAATGAATCTGTTTTTAACATTTTTAATTGTTGTTATTTCATTTTCAAGCATTTTTCCAGCCAAATTCAAGCACTTTCTAAGCACTTTTCAAGGCTATGGTTGAAAATAAGCACTCTTAAGCACTCCAGATTGTTTTTAAGCACTTTTCAAGATAAACCTTGATTTTCAAGCACTTTTCAAGGTCTGTGCGAACCCTGTTAGATAGGTACATTTTAATAAGCTCTTGCAGTTTCAGTGTTCATTAACCTTTGAATTGTTGATAACACTTTGCACCCATGGACAAGAGAGAGCGTATTGCAACTCTCAGCCTAAGCTGAGAGTTGAATTATTGCAACTACCTCTGAAACTACTGACCCAACTGTACACAATAAACAGAAAACTGGGTACAGGGCTTAACACTAACTTTTTTTTCAACTAGCCCATTCTGAGGCTAGTAAATGCCGGTGTTTTTTTTATGGCAATTTCGGGGCCGATATTCGGCCCCATTCCCCTCAAAAAAGAGTATATATTTTTCCCCCATTTTGTAAAAAAAAATCCCCTCCAGAAGTAAAAAAAAAAAAAAAAAAAATTTTTTTTATAGAAAGAACTGTTTCATAATCATGACTGTGTATTCATATAATAAATATCATTACATATAAAAGAGTGAATTTTTAATTTTCCCCTTTTCCTAAAAAAGGACGCATTTTTTCCTCTTTGACGGGCCCCGCCACCATTCCCCTTTAAGTGAAAAAAAAACACTGAATGCAGAACCTACTAGCCCTGACCAATCTTTTATGTGCCAGAACCAAAGTATTATCAAAACCTTTATATGTATCATTTAACTTGAATTTTCTTGTGCGTGGAGATGCGCAATTATGATTCAATCATTCTTATTAGCTTGCCTTACTAATTCTAATGAATTCAATATTCATCTACTTAAGACATCTATTTGTAATCTTCACGCCATTTCGGGAGAAATTTCCTTGTTTTTTTTCCCTCATACTTTCTCTTACTTTCCTCCTTCCCTTTTCTTTTCTTATCCGAGGACCCCCCATCACCACTCGTAAAGCCAAACTTAAACAACGACATGAATGTTAAAACCTTTTTACATAGATTGCCGCGGTTGCCGTCTGATAACAAACCGTAAGTGAATCTTAGGTGTCGCAAAATAACAAATAATGTGTTACGGTATTCGTAACAATTGTACAAGGTTAACTCTCTACTAAAAGCCGGGATGGACCATTAATATTAGTTTTGCTAATTGAATTGCGTAAAAAAGATTGTCAAAACACTTCCAATCTATCAAACAAATTAAAATTATTTAAAATTGATAAATAAATAATAATTTTATATTAACTTTGTGTTAATGTCGAGTTTTATACCTTCATCGATCCCGGACAATCCTGTGCAATCCCGGCTTTTAGTTTAAACGTATTTTGATCGAGAAAACACATCACTTCGAGGAAACCAATCAAAACCGTATCAGAATTCCGTTTAAAAATAGGTACTGACGTGTTTTACCAGGAAAACCGCCGGGGATTTTCTGAATTGTCGGCCTCTTTTTGATTGCAATCAGGGGTTTCCAAATCTATTTCAAGTAACGATCTGTTTGTAGTGTCCGACTTCAATCTGGGATTTAATTGTCATTTGATCATACTGTATTAAGATTTTTGCATCTTTCAAAAGCTTATTTAAAACGCAGTTTATTGATATAGAACACATAATCCCGCCCAAATTACACACGACCGGTCGGGCATGCTACAGGGACATTTGCTAGCCCGGACCTAGGTACAGGCAGTGAATGTCGTTCGGACGTCTCCGACGTGCCTTAGTGACACTAATAGTGTTAAGGACATATCACTTTCTAAAATGGTCAGAAGTGGGTGGGGTAATGTAAAATAATAATTCCTAATATAAGCATTCTATATATAGTTTGGAACAATATGCACAAATAAAATAACATATAATTCAGTGATACATGAACCAGTTGTAATGAAAACTTTCAAAAAGAGTAAATTATCACATTTTTTTACCTTATAAACCACTGTTTTCATTAGCGTCCAAAGTCATTATTTTCTCATATTCTTCATAAATCCGCTAATACCAGCTGGAACATACACCACTGTAGAACATAGTGTTAGAGTATTATTTAATATAACACACTAGAAGCACTGAAAAAAGCATCCTTTTTTGTAAGAAAAAAATGTAAACAACTTCAGTCTAAAAATAGTAGGAAAAAGTATGGTTGACCAGAAAAGACAAATATAAATTAGATTGAGACTTTTTTTAAATGTGTAAAACATAACTTTAACAAACACATTTATATGTCATTATGCATATATCATTAATATATGCTATATGCTTGAAGGGATTTTATTAAAATGTTTTCAATATTTCTGTATCTTTTATATTTTATATTGTAAATTATAATTTTTGGCCCACCGTACTTGTAGGGTTTACTAACGACTCGCCCCCTTAACGACTCGCCCCATAACGACTCGCCCCACTTTTTATAACGACTCGCCCCACATGTATAACGACTCGCCCCACATAGATAACGACTCGCCCCATCATTACTTATATGGTAGGATTTTTATTTAATTTCGATTTCATTTGTTTTAAGTCGGTAAAAACTAGTGGGTATTGAAAAAATATCTTAAGATTTGGCAAATTAGAAGTTTGATGAAATTTGTTAAAATGCTTTACTTTAACTTTCACCTTTGTCAGGAACTTTCAACAGAAACTGGAATACTGTATCGCATCCTGCATGATTTGTTCAAGATTTCTACACCTGGAATTTTATCAACTCTTGCAATTAATATTATGCGTTACCACAGTAACATAACTATGTTTTTGCGTATATAATATATAACGACTCGCCCCATCACTTTAATTGTTACATTTTTAGCATCTATGTTAAATGTAAACAGTACAGATGAATAGAAAGAGAAATATATAAGAAAAACTTTTTTGTGTTGATGGTTTATTAGATACTTATGTACTTATATACAACAACAACAACAACAACTTATAAAAATAGAAAGTTACGCAGTGTGTATAATAATATCAATACATAAAATATATAAGAAAAGTTTACAAAAAGACAGTAATACATCAGTAATCAATATAATTATATCTTAATATTATCAACATTGAATTTATGAAAATGATTTTATTCAAACGTTTTATTCATTACAAATGTAAACACTATTTACACAAACAACAACAACAACAGCAACAACAACTATTTACACAGGTCCGTACATGGCCGTAAATACATGGAAATAAACACATGGAATTATAAATACAATATATACAATATACCTGCAATCCGAATTCTTGAACCTCCCGATAGAGGGCCTGTCCAAAGAGAAAAGCGCAGCCTTGGTTATCAGGTGCTGTTGTGCCGACAGCGCATACACACAAATTGTAGATCCCGATTTTCGGCAACAGCGGCGTCGAATTGCTCATCTGTGATCCCTGAAATTATATACTTTTTATATATATTATATATAGGTAAACAATGCTGCGCTGCAAATACAGAGTACAAAGTTTATTCCATCTCTGATATACATAGACTATAATATAAGCATAGATAAAAACAGTTTAATACACTTTTATATATATAAGTAAACAATGCTGCGCTGCAAATACAGAGTGCAAAGTTGACACACGAAAATACTACAACGCAAAAAAATAATGTATCTTCGATTGTACGTTTTAGAAGTACTTACCAGTGTTACCACATTTTATGTGATGGCACCGTGAACAGTTGTCACATGTCACCGCTCTGGAGTTTTGGTACACCCGTCGTAGACAAAACAAACAAGGAGGCGCAGGCATGGTGTTAGTCGAATTATCAATTGAAAATAATGGTATACTATAATCATGTATACATCTTTCAATACTAAACTCCGCAGTGGCACGTATTACTCAATTAAAGTTATAACCATTAAGTAATTAAACAAATCGTGGAATTAATTGATTTATCACAAATGGTTTCTTGTTTATTTGAAACCATTGCAAATTTTCCGCGATAATTGTTCACACCTACAAATTTAAAGAAACGCCATTTAATTAGGATTTAATGTTTATTTGAAACCATTGAAAACTTTCCGCGCTAATTGTTCACACCAAAATTTAAAAGAAACGCCATTTGATTAGCATTTTAAAGTAAAGTTTGTGTGAAAAACACAAAAGGACTGATACGCATTTTATAATATGAAAAAAAGATTTTTAAAACGTGTGTTGTGTATTCAGATCAACAGGTAATAAATAGGTAGATTTAAGAAAATAATGGTAATTTTAAATTTATAAATAAAAAATTATCTTACAGATGAATTGTGTCCGTAAAATTTCAGCAAAAAATAAATTTCGTCTAAGGCCTTTTTTCATTTTTCTTACCATTCAATACCCGTATATACGAAAATATCTTTACCACGAAGCAAGGTATTCACGCTTTCGCGCTTATGACACGTGTATTGTTGATTGTCATCACCCTCCCGCGGTAATGTACCTGTCAATTATGTTGTTAATTCATCGGTCTCCTTTATAACGATAATCCCTAAATTCTTGAGTAATTTAACCTGGTAATCTTTAATTGTCGATATGATCTAAGCCTTTGCTTCTTTTTAAAAATATAAAGGAAAGTATGACATGAGACAAATGTGCCGATATCCAATAGTCTTGCTTTATGATAATATTGTCACTGAACAAAGATGTAAAAAACATCATAAAATAAAAATTATTACTTTTCAGAATATGTCTGCAATAGACGTATAAAAGGTCAGGTATAAGGCAAAAAACGCTGAACGATGGTTATCAAACAATGCCGAACCTTAAATTCATATTATGAATTGATTTCATTTATATTACCATATATAATATAACATTTTATTTTGATAGGGCGAGTCGTTATATATGTGGGGCGAGTCGTTATACATGTGGGGCGAGTCGTTATAAAAAGTGGGGCGAGTCGTTATGGGGCGAGTAGTTAAGGGGGCGAGTCGTTACATTACCACTTGTTCAAGTGTACTATTTTTTGACTCCAGTTGTTTACATTTTTTCTTACAAAAAAGGATGCTTTTTTCATTGCTTCTAGTGTGTTATATTTAATAATACTCTAACACTATGTTCTACAGTGGTGTATGTTCCAGCTGGTATCAGCGGATTTATGAAGAATATGAGAAAATAAGGACTTTGGACGATAATAAAAACAGTGGTTTATAAGGTAAAAAAATGTGATAATTAACTCTTTTTGAAAGTTTTCATTACAACTGGTTCATGTATTACTGAATTATATGTTATTTTAGTTGTGCATATTGTTCCTAACTATATATAGAATGCTTATATTAGGAATTATTATTTTACATTACCCCACCCACTTCTGACCATTTCAGAAAGTGATATGTCCTTAAGCCCTGGGGTACGATCGTTTTCTTTCATCAACGTCATAGACAAATAAATAAATGTCGTGTTGTTATTTACACAAAGAACTATATTTTTAATGAAAAGCATACGTAATTATAAACATCACAAACATCTACTTACTGTTTAGCTTATATTCTTAACTCATCGAAAATAATCCCGGAAGTCCGGAAGATTGAGAAACACCGATGGATTGCGGTTATGCACCACTAATTTTCTATCAGCGTGTGTGCCAGTCAGCGCATCTCTACTAGAACAACATACTTCATACAGCTTCACACATAACTGTTCTGATACAAAATTACATTATATGTTCTGCTATTTGCGTTTTAAAGTGGGTCAGAGTAAGTGAGTTGGTGAGTGCGCGAGTGAGTGAGTGAATCAATACCCTTCGGCCTTGAATGAGTGAGACAGTGAGTCATGGATGCTTTCATTATTTCATTCACAGTTCTTGTTTAAACGTGTTGAATAATTTATCGCTACCACGACGGCTCAGCAAGGAATTACTATGGAGGAAAATGTTGCAAAACTGGCGGATACAAGAACTATCCTTTAGGATCACGGACGATGCCGGCTTGACAATGACCTTCATTGTATAAACACGTCGAAAGCACGGAAAATCATGGAAGAACACGGGCGATGGCGTGTGTTATATAAACACGATCATCTTAAAAGTCTATTCACTTTTTTCTGTGCTACCGACGATGCAACATGAGCGATGAGATGCCAGAGTCCATTGGCCTAGGGTTACAGAGTACCATTATTGTGCTGAAAATGTCCATGGCCATATGGGTTGAGAGAGTCCTATCATTGTTCTGACAGTGTCCATGGTCCTAGGGATAGTAAGTCTCATCTTTGTGCTGGCAGTCTCCATAGACCTAGGGGTAGAGAGTCCGATCATTGTGCTGGCAGTGTCCATGGTCCTAGGGGTGGAGAGTCCTATCAATGTGCTGACAGTTTCATGGCTCTTGGGATAGAGAGTCCTATCATTGTGCTGGCAGTGTCCATGGTCATAGGGCTATAGAGTCCCATCATTGTGTTGGCATTGTCTATGTACCTAGGGGTAGAGAGTCCCATCATTGTGCTGACAGTGTCCGTGGACCTTGGGGTAGAGAGTCCCATTAGTGTGCTGACAGTGTCCGTGGACTTAGGGGTAGAGAGTTCTATCATTGTGCTGACATTGTCCATGAACCTAGGGGTAGAGAGTCCTTTAATTGTGCTGGTAGTGTCTATGGACCTAGGGGTAAAGAGTCCTATCGTGGTGCTGGCAGTATCCATGGACCTAGGGGTAGAGAGTCCCATCAGTGCGCTTACATTGCCCATGGACCTAGGGGTAGAGAGTCCCATCAGTGTGCTGACATTGTCCATGGACCTAGGGGTAGAGAGTTCCATCAGTGTGCTGACATTGTCCATGGACCTAGGGGAAGAGAGTCCCATCAGTGCGCTGACAGTGTCCATGGACCTAGGGATAGAGGGTCCCATCATTTTGCTGGCAGTGTTCATGGACCTAGGGCTAGAGAGTCCCATCAGTGTGCTGACTATGTCCATGGACCTAGGGGTAGAGAGTCCCATCATTTTGCAGGCAGTGTCCATGGCCCTAGGGGTAGAGAGTCCTAGAATTGTGCTGGCAGTGTCCATGGACCTAGGGGTAGAGAGTCCTAGAATTGTGCTGGCAGTGTCAATGGACCTAGGGGTAGAGAGTCCTATCATTGTGCTTGCAGTGTCCAAGGACATAGAGGTAGAGAGTCCCATTATTGTGCTGACAGTGTCAATGGCCCTAGAGGTAGAGGGTCCCATCATTGTGCTGGCAGTGTCAATTGACCTAGGGCCTAGGGGAAGAGGGTCCCATCATTTTCTGCCAGTGTCCATGGACCTAGGGGTAGAGAGTACCATCATTGTGCTGGCCGTCTCCATGGACCTAGGGGTATAGTCCCATCATTGTGCTGACTGTGTCCTTGAACCTATAGAGTCCTATCATTGTACTGGCAGTCTACATGGACCTAGGGGTAGAGAGTCCCATCATTGTGCTGACAGTGTCCAGGACCTAGGGGTAGAGGGTCCCATCATTGTGCTGGCAGTGTCCATGGACCTAGGGTTAAAGAGTCCCATCATTGTGCTGACAGTGTCCATCGACCTAGGGGTAGAGGGTCCCATCATTTTGCTGGCAGTGTCCATGATCCTAGGGGTAGAGAGTCCCATCATTGTGTTGGCAGTGGCCATGGTCATAGGGGTAGAGGGTCCCATCATTGTGTTGGCAGTGTCCATGGTCCTAGGGGTAGAGGGTCCCATGATTGTGCTGGCAGTGTCCATGCACCTAGGGATAGATAATCCTATTATTGTGCTGACAGTGTCCATGGACCTAGGGGTAGAGATACCCATAATTGTGCTGGCAGCGTCCATGGACCTAAGCGTAGATAGTCCTATCATTGTGCTGGCAGTGTCCATGGACTGGATAGAGAGTCTGTTCATTTCGCTGGCAGTGTCCAAGGACCTAGGAGAAGAGAGTTCCATCATTGTGCTGACAGTGTCCATATACATATGGAAAGAGAGCCCATCATTTTGCAGGCAGTGTCCATGGACCTATGGATAGAGAGTCCCATCATTTTGCTGGCGGTCTCTATGGACCTCTGGATTGAGAGTCATATTATTGTTGTCACAGTGTCCATGGGCATATGGGTAGAAGGTCCTATAGTTGTGCTGGTAGTGTCCATGAACCTTTTGGTAGAGAGTCCCATCATTGTGCTGGCAGTGTCTATGGACCTCGGGGTAGAGAGTCCCATAATTGTGCTGGCAGTGTCTATGGACTTAGGGGTATAGAGTACTATCAATGTGCTGACAGTGTCCATCAACCTAGGGGTAGAGAGTCCTATCATTGTGCTGGCAGTGTCCATGGACCTAGGGGTAGAGAGTACTATCAATGTGCTGACAGTGTCCATGGACCTAGGGGTAGAGAGTCCCATCATTGTGCTGGCAGTGTCCATGGGCCTAGGGGTAGAGAGTACCATCATTGTGCTGACAGTGTCCATGGACCTAGGGGTAGAGAGTCCCATCATTGTGCTGGCAGTGTCCATGGGCCTAGGGGTAGAGAGTACCATCATTGTGCTGACAGTGTCCATCGACCTAGGGTTAGAGAGTTCCATCATTGTGCTGACAGTGTCCATCGACCTAGGAGTAGAGAGTCCCATCATTGTGCTGACAGTGTCCATGGAGCTAGGGGTAGAGAGTCCCATCATTGTGCTGACAGTGTCCATGGACCTAGGGGTAGAGAGTCCCATCATTGAGCTGACAGTGTCCATGGACCTAGGGGTAGAGAGTCCCATCATTGTGCTGATAGTGTCCATGGACCTAGGGGTAGAGTCCCATTATTGTGCTGACAGTGTTCGTGGACCTAGGGGTAGAGAGTCCCATCATTGTGCTGACAGTGTCCATGGACCTAGGATTAGAGAGTCCCATCATTGTGCTTACAGTGTCCATGGACCTAGGGGTAGAGAGTCCCATCGTTGTGCTGACAGTGTCATGGACCTAGGGTTAGAGAGTCCCATCATTGTGCTGACAGTGTCCATGGACCTAGGGATAGAGAGTCCCATCGTTGTGCTGACAGTGCCCATCGACCTAGGGGTATAGAGTACTATCAATGTGCTGACAGTGTCCATCGACCTAGGGGTAGAGAGTCCTATCAATGTGCTGACAGTGTCCATGGACCTAGGGGTAGAGAGTCCCATCATTGTGCTGGCAGTGTCCATGGGCCTAGGGGTAGAGAGTACCATCATTGTGCTGACAGTGTCCATATACCTAGGGTTAGAGAGTCCCATCATTGTGCTTACAGTGTCCATGGACCTAGGGTTAGAGAGTCCCATCATTGTGCTGACAGTGTCCATGGACCTAGGGGTAGAGAGTCCCATCATTGAGCTGACAGTGTCCATGGACCTAGGGGTAGAGAGTCCCATCATTGTGCTGACAGTGTCCATGGACCTAGGGGTAGAGTCCCATCATTGTGCTGACAGTGTTCGTGGACCAAGGGGTAGAGAGTCCCATCATTGTGCTGACAGTGTCCATGGACCTAGGGGTAGAGAGTCCCATCATTGTGCTGACAGTGTCCATGGACCTAGGGGTAGAGAGTCCCATCATTGTGCTGACAGTGTCCATGGACCTAGGGTTAGAGAGTCCCATCATTGTGCTTACAGTGTCCATGGACCTAGGGTTAGAGAGTCCCATCATTGTGCTGACAGTGTCCATGGACCTAGGGGTAGAGAGTCCCATCATTGAGCTGACAGTGTCCATGGACCTAGGGGTAGAGAGTCCCATCATTGTGCTGACAGTGTCCATGGACCTAGGGGTAGAGTCCCATCATTGTGCTGACAGTGTTCGTGGACCTAGGGGTAGAGAGTCCCATCATTGTGCTGACAGTGTCCATGGACCTAGGGTTAGAGAGTCCCATCATTGTGCTGACAGTGTCAATGGACTTAGTGGTAGAGAGTCCCATCATTGTGCTGGCAGTGCCCATGGGCCTAGGGGTAGAGAGTACCATCATTGTGCTGACAGTGTCCATGGACCTAGGGTTAGAGAGTCCCATCATTGTGCTGACAGTGTCCATCGACCTAGGGGTAGAGAGTCCCATCATTGTGCTGACAGTGTCCATGGACCTAGGGGTAGAGAGTCCCATTATTGTGCTGACAGTGTCCATGGACCTAGGGGTAGAGAGTCCCATCATTGTGCTGACAGTGTCCATGGACCTAGGGGTAGAGAGTCCCATCATTGTGCTGACAGTGTCCATGGACCTAGGGGTAGAGAGTCCCATCATTGTGCTGACAGTGTTCGTGGACCTAGCGGTAGAGAGTCCCATCATTGTGCTGACAGTGTCCATGGACCTAGGGTTAGAGAGTCCCATCATTGTGCTTACAGTGTCCATGGGCCTAGGGGTAGAGAGTCCCATCGTTGTGCTGACAGTGTCATGGGCCTAGGGTTAGAGAGTCCCATCATTGTGCTGACAGTGTCCATGGACCTAGGGTAGAGAGTCCCATCGTTGTGCTGACAGTGTCCATGGACTTAGGGTTAGAGAGTCCCATCATTGTGCTTACAGTGTCCATGGACCTAGGGTTAGAGAGTCCCATCATTGTGCTGACAGTGTCCATCGACCTAGGGGTAGAGGGTCCCATAATTGTGCTGACAGTGTCCATCGACCTAGGGTAGAGAGTCCCATCATTGCGCTGACAGTGTCCATGGACCTAGGGTTAGAGAGTCCCATCATTGTGCTGACAGTGTCCATGGACCTAGGGGTAGAGAGTCCCATCATTGTGCTGACAGTGTTCGTGGACCTAGGGTTAGAGAGTCCCATCATTGTGCTGACAGTGTCCATCGACCTAGGGTTAGAGAGTCCCATCATTGTGCTGACAGTGTCCATGGACCTAGGGTTAGAGAGTCCCATCATTGTGCTGACAGTGTTCCTGGACATAGGGTTAGAGAGTCCCATCATTGTGCTGGCAGTGTCCATTGATCTAGGGCACAGGTGGTTAGCGTGTGGCTATGATATAAATTAGTGAAAACATCATTTTGAATGATAAATAATAATATTATAATGAACAATCAACTTTTCTGGAAAAAATCACTATTATATATATATATATATATATATATATATATATATATATATATATATATATATATATATATATATATATATATATATATATATATATATTTAACAGGCATTTCCCCGGGATTTTGGTCAAGCACAGCGGCAAGACATGGCGGAATGGGGTTGATTCAAAAGGATGCCCATTAAGCTTTCTTTTTTTTCTCTACATTTTCTTAATCACAAAACACAATACTTAGGAGCTATTTAACCACTTTTTTCTACATGTTCCAATATAAAATACACACTAATTTGGAGCTATGAAAGCATTTAAATTTATTTTATTGTTTATTTATTTTTCCTCTATTTATTATATTAAAGTCATATTTTATATTATAAAATTACTAAGTCCACTGGCTCATTGTCTGGTCCTTCAATGCTGACCATCACCAGAGCATTGAGGACAGCAGATTTCAGGCGAGCAGAATTTTCTGTGTTTACCCCCTTTCATTGTGCTTAAGCCTACTCGCAGTCTGAAATACAAACAAAATGTAAAATTATTCTGAAATTAGAATGTTTAATCTCATTGACTTAACACTAAGAGATGCTTAAGCAAAAAATCAATTTTCGTTTGTTATTACGTATATTATTGACAGTCTAGTCAAGTACCCAAGGAGCAGTACCGACTTCTGAACGCACTGATCTGCACATGTGAAGAATACACAAAGAGCACAATAAACCTACAAAAGGGTTGATTATTTTTTCAAACAACTGTTTTATTTTAAAGTCTAGTATATGTTTATAAAGTTACATTAAGATATGCTTTTGTATTTAAATGTTATCATCTGTAGTGTCTAATATTTTATTCAACACACTATCTGTCTGTTTTTAATAATTATTCACGTGCGATTTCATTTTGCGTTGATTTCACTACATACTTATAATTTAGTTAAGTAAAGATGTTCTTACCTCCTTTAACTTCTGTTACCCATGGACAACATTGGACAATATTGCTGCCACTGACTAGCTGTTTGAGACTTTTGGTTCGTGGGTTGGAGGTCTCAGGATCACTAAAACGTCCTTGACACTTTCACTTTTACTTATTTTACTCTCTGACAGCGACGATAATTAGTAGAACTGACAAAGAAATGTGCAATTGCAGATTTCCCAGACACAGGGACTGGTCGTATATTCGATCGTATCATTATTTCGTGCATCAAAACTAAAGAAAACTTTGTTGCAGATATTTAGCGTTTTCCGAAAATATTGAATAAGCTATTTGATGTGAATGCGTGTTATGTTGGTGCTGTTAATTTAGTCGCGTTTGAGAAAATAGTGTGAACATTGTAAGTTTGCGAGAGAAATCAAGTGAGACGTTTGACTTCAATTAATTGTAAATATAACTTTAATTACGCTGAAACGTATACCGTGTTTTACTAAAATAATATGATTAACGTGACATGAATCTTCTTAATTACGCTTTGTTTTGTTATACTGCAAGTAATAATAAAACACATGTTATGTTCTGTTATTCAAGAACGCACTACCTCAACAAACAACGTTGACTGTTTATTTTGTGAATAGTCGTGTGCAATTAAAATGAAACAGCAACAAAATCGAGCATACCTTTAATTGCTCTTACGTCACGTGTACCGGTAATAATCGATCATTATAGACCATTATTAGGGGATACACACCATAATTGACCCCTATAAACAACCCATAAATCGTGCTCGCGTCTTATCAAATCTATTATTATGAACATAAAACTTATAAGAATTGGTCGATGCCAGAATGCAGACAACATTCGGATCAGAGCTTGAAATGGCTTGTAAACTTTTCAAGCATCGCGACGTCATTATCTGAAAATCAAGCGCCGCGGCGTAATGGATTTTGAAGTCCAGGCACCGCGGGCCCGCTGTGCTTAAACCGTCTGGGGAAATGCCCATATATAACATAGTATTCAACTCGATATCACCCGAAAACAGGGTGCATCGCTTTAAACCTTTAAACAGCTATCACTTCAACGATTTTGCAGCGATATTCACGAACCCGGTCTTATTCAACGCAGAAATGAATTTTCTTTCTGGAATGTATAAATCTTGTTATATTTTTACACATGCTGGGTCAAATTTCAAGATATAAAACGATACATAATTCGCTTGACCCAGTTGACACCGACCAGGCACAATTCATGAATGAAATCTCCAGTTGTAAAGACACACCTTCGCATTGGATCAATGAAATCACTCGTGTGTTTAAAATGTCAGTTAGTTGAAATGTATGTAAACAAAGGTTTCAAACGGCGCTGGACAGTTAGTTTTGATGCATAATGCAACGGCAAGCACGGTAAGAATGTTTTTTCCTACGTTTTATTGAATTATGGTATCGAGGTCCGTAAACATTGTAGGGAAATGCCTTTTACTCCGTGAAGATTTCAGTCTGAGATACTGTCTGATCGATGTTAACTGGGTCACACGAGTTGTGTATCGTGTTATTTCTTAAAAGTTGACCCAGTATTTGTAAAAAATATTGCAAGACATGTACATTTCTAGAAAGGAAATTCATTTGTGCGTTAAATAAGACCGATATCGTGAAAATCGCTTTAAAATTGATGAAGTAATGGCTGTTCAAAGCGAAGCACCTGTTTTCGGGTGATTTCGAATATATATGCTTCATTACTTTCATTTATTATAAAGTTTAAAGGAACAGACCTTTGCTATTGTTGTGACGCTTAATTCTTTAAGCCATGTATGCTGTTTGTATTCAATTCTGAACATGAAATTGCCGATTCGATAAAATTGTTAAATTTAAAAAAAACATGACTGGTAATGTTATCACATTATATGGCACACTGCTTTAAATTCACTTTTTTGAAAATATAATAAAGAGGAATAATAACAAAAGTTTTGTTACTTGTTTCGTCTTGTTTGATTTGCTTTTACACCGTTTAATTGATATTTAAACCACCTGACATCCTTAGAAGTGATTATTAAGTGATTGTGTGATTTCGTTCTTTTACCGGTACGTATTGCACTTTCACCATGCAATACATCACGAAGAAACTTAAATGTTATTGTGTATGGCAATTCTTAATCAGTTCATATTTACCAATCACACTTTGAGATTGACCTGACGATTATGTGGGATTTGTTGATTTATTTTTAGCGTCAGATTTCCATTACATGCCAAACACTTTACTAAAGTCAAAATATACGACAAACATACATCCTATATTTTAGAGCGTCGACGGCGTTGAACGTCCATTTGCAAAATACCGGGAAGTTTCTGCTGAAGTAAATGTTAAAGTAACAGTTGACTGAATGAAAATTTAAAATACTATCAAAAAGAAAATCCTTTTTTGGAATGATCACACTTTATAGTTGGCCTAACAATTCCTGAAATCTGACATCTGATGGCATTTCTTAGGCATGGCTTCCTTTTATGTTATAATGATTGCAAATACATTTTTTTTTTAATTCTGGAGGGGATGTCACCCTCTGGGATGCTTGACGACCCAGTAATTAGGTCAAAATGTCAATGAGTGCATTTTGCTTTAAAAATTGAGGTAACATTGCCATAATTGTGAAATATCAGATACTGATTTTACTCTTGAACGGACTTATATTTGATACTTGAAGGCTTATCTCAGTTTTTAACTGATTTTTTTTCCATAAGTAGGTGAAAGGTCATCGAGTGCACTTTTATAACCCGTATCGAACGTAAATTGCAGTGTATGTTGAAACCAACCAATGATCCATGTATTATATATTTGTAAGTAACTTTTCAATGAGAGATGGATACTTTGATGATGACAAGAGTATATCTCTATTGTATCTTAAGTGAATGTTCCTAACTTTGTAAATTATGTTACCTAAATTAAAAGAAAACAATGTAAAATTTTAGACTTTAATACTAATTGCGTTTAATAATATAAAAACTTTTTATAATAAGAACCACAATTATTTCTGCAATACAATTACGAGACCTTAAACAATGAAAGTATAGTTACAAGTAAACATTTGTGATCTACGTTACAGTCTAAATATATATATATATATATATATATATATATATATATATATATATATATATATATATATATATATATATATATATATATATGTTTTATATGCATATTATGCTTAACACTATTTTAAATAAAAGATTTCATCACAAATAGTATACTATAATTACGTTCTTAATACTGTCCGCTCTATAATGTCTTTTTCATGCAAGATAAGTTATTTTTACTACACCAAATTAGTTTTAATTGTAATAGATATGAATAATGTAAAAAAGAAATAATTTTACCAAAAACAGTGATTTATTTTGTTATATATTTCAAAATCTTGAAGTACCATTTATAATATAAAACAAATGTTCATCTGACTTCAATGCATGATTATGAACTACTGTATCATCATGCTGAAGATAATGCCGGTCTTGTATGGTGATTTATTAACATACGTTACATAAATTCACAGTTTTGTTTCAAACCACGAATTACTATGGCAGTATATGTATCTCCTTATCTTTTATCGTTTACACTAATTATCTAGGGTTAAGACAGCCATTCGCTTCCAATGCGCATTCAAACAAGCATCCTTGGTCAGATCGAAAGCACTTACATCGTGCGGTACTACACTTGGTTTGACAGCCGCATGATACTAACTGGACACATGCTGCAGGGACCTTTGGTTTCCACATCAATACCGGTTTCAATGAATTTTCTTCAAATTTTCATGCGCGAGTATCAAGAGGATCATCAGGCTTAAATTCCTTATCAGTGGCATTTAGCCATATCTTTGCCTGATAATTTGCCTTTTGATGTGAATTTTAAGCGCATCATTTGTAGGGGTAACAAATCCAAACTCTTCCTGACTTTCAAAAATAACCGATACCTACATGTGTCTATGTTTGGGGGCTGGTCCTGACAGCAACCATACAGCACACACAGAAATTTAGAACTGCTAGAGCAAAATCATCTCTACCAACCCAACACCCTCAGATTGTGCGATATACTTCACCCAGGCTGCTTACTTATTCCATTTAGAGTACACGTAGTGTCGCACCCTGTCAACGCGTGATACACCAAAATGTTCCTTCTGACATTGACACCTAGTTTTTCAGATGTTGTGTGCACAGGATAACATTTTTATGCCCCCCCCCCCTTCGAAGAAGAGGGGGTTTATTGTTTTGCACATGTCGGTCGGTCCGTCCGTCGGTCGGTCTGTCGGTCCGTCTACCGAATGGTTTCCGGATGATAACTCAAGAACGCTTACGCCTAGGATCATGAAACTTCATAAGTACATTAATCATGACTCGCAGATGACCCCTATTGATTTTCAGGTCACTAGGTCAAAGGTCAAGGTCACGGTGACTCAAACCAGTAAAATGGTTTCCGGATAATAACTCAAGCACGCTTACGCCGAGGATCATGAAACATCATAGGTACATTGATCATGATTCGCAGATGACCTCTATTGATTTTCAGGTCACTAGGTCAAAGGTCAAGGTCAAGGTGACTCGAACCAGTAAAATGGTTTCCGGATGATAACTCAAGAACGCTTACGCCTAGGATCATGAAACTTCATAGGTTCATTGATCATGACTCGCAGATGACCCCTATTGATTTTCAGTTCACTATGTCAAAGGTCAAGGTCACAGTGACATAAAACGTATTCACACAATGGCTGCCACTACAACTGACAGCCCATATGGGGGGCATGCATGTTTTACAAACAGCCCTTGTCTTTGTTTGCCTGTAACAGATATCATATATACATCGGCGTCAGCTCCAAAGTGGTATATTTACAAGAGCAGAACGTCAGTGTCTCTACAATATACTTCTAAACGCCTGTAGCCTTTATCAACAGCGTCCATTGAGTGCAATATAATCCGCGTATCTGCCTCCTCATGATTTACACATAGGTTTGTCGCAACAAAAGTACTCGACTTTGAATCAACATCACCTGGAAATCCACCTCCTACAACTAAAGTTGATCCTGCTGGAAAATTTTCTGATTGTGTTAGCAATTGGTTTGAGAGAAAATCAGCCTAGTCTGCTTTATTTTCATCGTGTGTGATATACTGTTCCCATATTTGCGGAAGAGGAACGTTTGGACTTGTTATGAGCTTCCTAATAGGTCGACGCTTCCACTTAACTTATCGATCAAAAGTCACATCAACTCGGGTAGTGTTTGCGCTAAAATGCCTTAAAACAGATGTTACAAAAACAGTTGCATATTGTCCAAATGTTTGACAGTCCTTAGGCTTACCTAAACTATGTATTAGCGCGTGTCCATCAATTATTGCACATGTTGCATCAGTCGTTGTCGGAAAAAATTGAGGAGTCACTATATCATTTTCCTTTGTAAGCACGTTGAGTATGTTTGATTTCTGGGTTTCAAGCATTTTCCCACTAGCCTTTGCAAATGATAATGGCACATCAGAAAGTGCATGTTCAAGTACAAAGGCTGTTTCTACGGCTCTCCCTGAATTATCTGCGTTGAAAACTCTCTGCATTAGCTTTCTGTCAGCCTTTAAAATCTTTGTCACTTTCTGCTTTCCACTGACTGTCTCCTTATAGAAATATGCAAATGTTTTGTACTGTACCTTGTGAATAGAAGCATAAAATTCAACACTCTGCTCTGTTAGCCTTTTCTCTGCAAATTCCTTGAGTAATGTTTAACCTCGACTTTCACAGGTTAATAAATCATATGTGATATCATTAGTTGCTTCGTCATCATCATTTTGATTGAACAATTTCATGGTACTATTGAAAACCTCTGATCTTACTGGCCACGTAATACAAAACCTCTCTTGCCTGGTCCTGTCTTGTTATCCCAATTATACCCCCTGTCGTTTTACACATTCTGTTTATCCACTCAGTAGCTTGGTCGACAGGTACTCCCTTGATTCTTTTTTCTTTCAGCCTTACTACAAAGTGACCTTCAATAAATTCTTTTAACACTTCAGGTGCTGCACATTCTAATGCTTTTATGTCTGCTTGATATACAGGACCTCAAGGGGCATAGTTTGTGCGGTCGTACACCATTAGCCACGGTAGCATCTCGTAAAAGGTTTCAATATGCAACAGCCAATCGCCTATCCTTTGAGCTTTAATGAACTTCATAATGTCAAACAAATGTTGGTAGCAATTCTAGATAGAAAAGTTCTTCACTTCACTTTTCTCTTTTTCGAATTTATCTAGTAATTCACCAGGGATTAGATCAGCAGTATAAGATATATGCACTTTAAATAGGATCAAGAATGTGCACTTAAAAACAATGTAATAAGATACTGAAATACACAAATGAGTTTAAGTCTTTTCTTAAGCGTACGTTGTACTT
Source organism: Dreissena polymorpha (assembly GCF_020536995.1). Lineage (NCBI taxonomy): Eukaryota > Metazoa > Mollusca > Bivalvia > Myida > Dreissenidae > Dreissena > Dreissena polymorpha. The sequence goes on along the minus strand of NC_068358.1, from coordinate 31,239,117 downwards.
CATTATATTTATAATGGGTAATTTTTCTTTTTACGTTACAAATATGTTTATAGAGTTAACAAAATAAGGAAAAAATATTTCATTGTTTAAAAGATACCTTTTCAACATACTATTTTATTCTGTTGATTTTCAATGCCAGTTGTTATGTTTATTTTGGCATAAAAGTGCAGTAAATGACCTTTTGACCTATACAAGTGAACACTAGAAAAGATACAATTTTAATTTGATCCAAGCAGGTTCATTTTCAGACAATATTACTGCCTTAAACTTTTCAATTTTGGTTATACATCACAATGAGATGTATTTCATCTCCTAAACATCTGAAAACTGTACCAATTGACCTTTGACCTAATTTAGAGGATGTCAAGCACCTGAGAAGGTGACATCCCATATAGATTTTCAGCAGAGTGTATGAAGATACCAAAAAAACATAAAAAAGAAGCCATGCCTAAAAAATGCCAACCGACTTTTTTCCAGGCACATTTCTCAGATTTTTAGGTTGACTATAAATGAAACAAAGTAGTGTAGAAATATTGCAAACCATCCTATATCAATCGGAAAATCAGAAATATTATCAATGAAGATCGGTATTTTGCGAGCAAGTAAATGTCCGGATGTTAATGTTATGTCTGATTGGTTAGACGTTTATTTATGCTAGTGTTTTAATTAATCTTAGCATTACATCATTACTATTTACGGGATTGAACGACCTTTTTATTCGGAGAGTAAATATCTTTGTTTTTCTTGTTTTGTTACTATTTATTATACTGTTACGATCGCTTCATTTTCATTTAATCAGAAAGGTAAACTTCGTTGTTGTTGTTGTGTTGTTGTTATATTTACACAAAATATTACATGCTCGCTATATCTTTTAGCACACGTTCTGCAGTTTTAAATCCTTCATTAAATTATAAATTATAAAAATAATTTCAAATCGTATGCACAATAATTAGCAGATTAATATAAAAATACTGTAATTTGACCCCCCCCCCCCCTCATGCCGCCCAAAATCTCAAGGTAAAAATGTTATTCGTTACTTAGTTAAACGATTTTACAGCTCTCGACAGTCCTCTGCAAGAAACAAGACAATTATTTATTAGTTGTCTGTTGAGACTATGGAATGTAACGTACCCCCTAAAAACTTGTTCCCATCCACGGTTTTAGGGAATTGTTATTATAAACTGGCTTTTATTTCAAATGTCATTAGGCATGATTGTCTGATTTTAGTGTTAAGAAAAAATGTATAAAGCACGCCTTGGAAATTCGAACTCGTACTGTACCGATCGTAGAGTGGATGCGCTACCACTGCGCCACACTGCCAGAGTATTACAGTGGCGAAACATAACATGATCTATATTCTGCCTATCTTACGGAGGAGTCCGGATATAGCCGATGGGTCACGATTGATTTTCTTAGTAAAAATTTACTGTAATTAGGTCATCCCGCTAATAAGTTACGCAGAGAGCAAAGTCGTGATATACATTAGTTTCTTTCTTTCTGATCTTAAAAGTGAGCGGCATTTAAAAAATAAGTACAAGCAATTAAGGGTATCAAACGACGAAAAACCTGCTCCGGCATTGACGTTGCCATCTTAAATATCACGTGATTTTGCAAATAAAAGAATTGTTTTACGAACGACATTTGTTTTATCTTCTACGAACGTGTTTTCACTAAAATGGTCGTAGAAAAATGCACTTTAAATATTGTTAGAAAAATTCTCAAAAGAAAATCTTCGAAAAACAGTTTCTGAGTGAAACACTGTAAGAATTAGAAAAATTGATTTTAACTATCTGATCTATTTCGTCTGCCAACATTCTATTACATTCGGGCATTTCACCGCATTTTTTTCATTTAACCGCATGCACAGAATTTTCGATTTGTGGTTAATTAGTCTATTGGCGTACGCCAATAGACAAAAAATAATCGCATTTTTTTAAGTTACTCAATGTTTTTAGAATACTACTTTATGATCTGTTTGAAGTTTTAAATATGCAAATAAGACGAACATTTAGTTAAAATGGAACTTTAAATTAGATATTGTTAAATGAAAAAGACATTTTAGGATATATTTGGTTTAAGTACCTATAAAACACCACTTAAAAATAAATTGACAACCGTGAGTGTTCTGCTTATTGTTCCCTACCGGTTTCACCGGAGGGGACTTATGGTTTGCGCTCCGTCCGTCAGTCCCTCCGTCAGTCACACTTTTCTGGATCCTGCGATAACTTTAAAAGTTCTAAATATTTTTTCATTAAACTTGGAACATGGATAGATGGCAATATGGGCATTATGCACGTTTATTTTATTTTGTTCTTAAGTCAAAAATTGTGGCAACCAAAAAAAATAAATTCTGAAAATGGTGGAATTTCTGACAATGGTGGAGGGTGTAGGGGACCATATTTCTTGCCTTGTTAAGGCAGATTTTCGGCTGCTAGTTTATTGAGCAGTTTGAAGTTGAACTTCCGGTATTCAAGCACACTCTCAACTTAGCCATACCATTATTGTGACTCAGATACTTAGGTTCTTTCTTTGTTTTAGTTCTTTCATACTGTATGAAACCTCTTGTCTGGTTAAATAGTGATTTTATACTGTCTACAAATTTGAACGCTGAAAATATATTTGCAATGAACTTGAAAATACCGATAGTAGCGGTTTTATTGTTACTCGTTTGGGAGAAAACTGTCGGACAAGAACGCCTTTCGCAGATTAATTCTTGGACTTGGACTTGGGCTGCAAATGATTATCAGGTAAAGCATAAATGCTGTATGCTAAAATGCAATCAATTATTATGTTATGCTTTCAAGCGGTTTATTGTGAGATATTAGTTATTTAAAACTGGTAATTCGCTGTTTGTAAAAGTGAAACTAATAGTTAAATTGCCAATACTTTCACTGCGAAATGATGTCATTATTTTGATGTAAACACGTTGTATTTCCAACGAATTTCTGCAGTTTAAGTTCATTAAAATGTTAACATACGGTTAAAAAAAACATACATTATTATTATATATATTTTTGTAGGTTATCGTCGATTTCAATTCACTCGTGACAATATTGATACTGTTAATCAATCAGCATCCTTATTATTATTATTATTATTAAAAATAAATATCATCATCATCTTATTTTTTATTTTATTATTATTATAAGTTTGAAATACAATAATTGAGCTTCACCTCCAACCAGTTGTTATCTTCTTAAGCACAAAAATGATTGTGCAAATTTGATTTATGTTCCTTTTTTTTACAAAAGTATGAAACAAAATGAAATGCAGGGCAAGAATGCAGGTCAAGAATGCAGGGCAAGAATGTGCTTTTGTGGCACTTTGTGACTATATTGCGTCACGGCGTGTAAAATGATAATCTATTGTTTCGCAAAGCTCGTTTTAAGTCGCGTTGTGTAATTTTTTGATTTGACTTAAATGTTCCAGATTCGTAGATTATTCATCAGTTTGCATAATAAGGCAACAAGTCTTTTTGTAGCATATAACAACTTTTATTCTTGATTAAATATTGTATTGTAAATGTATTTTATTCTTATTTGTATTGTAATTCTTCTTTAAGACATTGAGACAAGAAATAATCAGAAAAGAAATAAACAAGATACTCCAACACAAAATATAATCCGTCCAGAAAAACAAATGTCCAAATGTCCGTCTCTCTTGCACTATCCCGTGAAGCCAGAAATTGGGATATTCACTTGTGCTTATTCAAAACCGCTTGGCTTGAATGGCTCGCTGCCTTGGCTCGAATGGCTCGAATAGAGGTCTCAACACGGTCCGTTTTATACAAAAATGGTGACCTTGGTGCTGACCTACTTGTTTTAGGGAGTAAACAGTGTATCCATCACATTAACATAAACTCATAACCATTAAAAATATAACAATAAACGGGATATAAAAATGTCCATTAATTTTTGGTCGTTAAATTATTTCTTACTATATAGGCTTATTGAACCTGTTTATATAAGCTGTTTTCATTCGTGTATAATAAATATTTTATTGACCGCTAGATATAGTCGAATGTGCGTCATTCCTGTCCTAAATGTATTTCGCTCGTGACAATGCATCTCATGTTACTAAAATAGTGATGACCATATAGAAATAGTGTCACATACGCCCCTTTCTAAGAAAAATAATTAAGGGTTTAATTCTTTTTCCAAACCGTCCTCAAAGTCAATGTCAGGGAAATCCTATGCTATGTCGTCACAATGCATATCAAACAACAATACATAAATTTTCATCAACATGAAACACCATATCAAATAATATAACATGAAAATGCAAACCCTACACCAAAGTGTCACTTTAAATAATAAATCTTATACAAACAGACACAAAGTCATTCAATGTATAAGTATGTTATCAGGATATGATTAAGTATAAAGTACTACAATAAACACAAAGTCCTATAACAAACACAATATCCTATAATAAACACAAAGTCCGTTAACAAGTCAAGTCCTACTATAAAACAAAGTCTAACTATGAATGTAAAGGCCTATCATAAATGGAAACACTTTTGTAAGTCACACAAGTTCACTATTAAGTCAAGAGTCTACACGTGCCACAAATGTCACTTGGTTCACTAATCGCCTTCGTTGCACAAGTCGCCCGGTCAAGAATGTCATAACACCCGGCGGCTTAGTGATGAACCATGGTCACCCTGCACGTGTCTCCAGTGTTCCTCGGTTTATGCAAATATACAGACATACAATTTAACATATCATAGTAAAACAAATCCTAAGTTTCGGTCTCCTGAATTTTAGGATACAAAGCAATGTAATTGAGGTTTGTTTTATTCTTTGATGGCCCCACTATATCAGTGGAGTTTTCCTTTACCGGGGCTGAGGCATTTATGCTCGCCATCAAAACCTCGTCAGGACCCATCTCAGTCCTTGACCTTTTGCCAAAGTACCTAAATTTCTTAAAGAATTTCCTGTTACATCTATTTCTACATTTGACCTTAATGATATAGGCTAATACACCTATGATAATCAACGTAACTACACCCGTAGTAATGAATGAAAGCATGTTCAATTTATTTTTCGTGCTATATTGCCTAGCGATTTCTATTTCATTTAACAATGAATCCATGGGAATAAAATCTACAGAAGGGAGTGTTTTGGGTATTTCAATCGTCCCATAATCAATCACTTTTTCATTGAACTCTTTCCATATAGATAATGAAGATATATTAAGTGTTTTCTTCATGATTTGTACAAAATCATCAGTAATGGTAGCGGTAGATCGGTAATCAAATGTGGCTGACAACGTAATTAGATCATTAATTGCCGTACACCCTTGAGGAATAGTAATTATGTCAAACGGTGGGTTAATCGTTGACCAACTCGACTCTAAATTGTTTTCACGTTTGCAAGTGATAGATAACCTCAGTGATTTTGATGTCACCACAACCCAAACACCATTAGTAATATATTCAGCGTAAGGTAGCTTTACATTGGGTTTAACCAATTCCCTGCAATTTTCAGCTATTAAATCTTGTTTATTCATGAATATATGAACAATACATGTGCTTGATAATTCAATCGGATAAAGAGGTTTCATTAATTGACAAAATGGTGCCCCAACACAATTATTTATCTCTCCTGTCTCAAGTAATGCGTATCTCGTTTGCTTCGAGTTTATCGCTATACCGGCGTATGGAATGTCATACTTCGCTACGGCCATATTCGACGTTACTTGACCTTTTGTCGCATTTGCCAATGTGAGCGGGATATTAATGATACTGTACATTTGATAGTATTCATACTGCTCATTTAATGGTATTTTTACTACCATGACCATTTTGTTATTTTCGATAACGCCCGATAATGGAAGGTATTTATAGTATTCTAAAATTTCCTTCTCGATGTCAAACGGTAACGTATTCAACGGTGGTAATTCATTCTTGACTTCTAAAAGTAAATCCTTTAACTGATAAGGAGGAATTAAATTCGGTGACAAATGTCCTAAACTTAAGGCAGTAAGTTGATTATCTAAATGTTCAAACATAAGGGTTGCTCGTGACATTAAATCCCTTACTTCTTGAATAAGAAGATCCAAATGAAAATATGTTACCATGAAATTATTAGTTTCAAGTAACCTGGCGTTAACCTCGTCAGTTACGTTACGTAATCTTACTTCAACTTTATTAAGGGTGTTTATTACGTCCTTTAACGAGTTGCGATTTTCTTTTACCGCGTTTTGTGTGAGATTCAGCAGCGTTAAAGACTGTGAACTAACATGCATTAAACGTAATTGTCTCTGATGAAGAGTACTTAAAACAGAACAGATCTGCTGAATATCGCTATCTTTAGCAACACCAAAACTGCTCTTAATATATCTGATCCAAAATCAAATAAAGCTCGTTCCTGACGTATAAACTTGTTTGAATTTACTTTAACATTTTTCTGATTAAATCAATTAAAACTTGTTTGAATTTACTTTAACATCTTTCGGATTAAATCAATTACAACGTCATTTTTATCGGAGTGATGTTTCTTAATCGACCGCGGACTTGCGTATTCGATTACATTAACCTCCATATCGGAGTGATCATTTCTATCACCCGAATTTGACCTTTTCGTGTTCACGCATACGCTCTGACCTACGCTTGGCCAAAGGTATTTCATCTTTACTATCCGATGAATTACTGCGCTATAAACACGTCGCTTAATCAATTTCGCTAAGGGCGTCTCATCATTGTCCGACATACGACCCTCCCTTTTATCATCAATGTGAGAACTCATATAGCTATCACATCGCCTAATTAATTTCGCCTACCTCCGAGTCGTCTCCATAGCTCGGGGTTACGACCTGTATAGACCTACGCTTACCTCTACTTTCCTCGAGGCGTTCTTGCGGTACATTTCATGTATCTATGTCTACACATTTCACATTTCTAGCGTGAACCGTATATTCCGCTATTTTACTACGTTTACGACTCCTACACATTTTTTATTTCTAGCGCGAACCATTCATTCCGCTATTTTACTATTTTTATTATTATTTTATTTATTTATTTTACTATTTTTATTATTATTTTATTTATTATTTCTACTACTATTATTATTATTATTATTATTATTATTATTATTATTATTATTATTATTATTATTATTATTATTATATTTGTGTTGTTTTTAAATGTTCGTAACTTACATCCCTATTAGTGGATAGATATCATTTGATCCATATCCCCCGTGACCTTTTCTCATGTTTACCTTCTTTAAGATATTTTGCTCCTTTAGGGCCATATTAACAGCTTCCGTTAGATTACTCGGATTACTCCGTATTAATTTATTTCTAACAGGTTGATCAATCAACCCATCAGTGAATTGGCCTACTAAAATTCGTTGCATGGGATCCCTCTCATCGAGTTCACCCTCACATGCATCCCTAGCTAACATCAACAGGCGTTCCCCATAATTTGCAACATTTTCCCCTGCACGTTGCTTAACGTTCCTTAATAGCTTTAAGGCGTATTGTGGGTCAGTTATATCCCCGTATCGCATTTTCAATTCAACTTTTAAGTCAATGTACCTAACTTCAGGGTTTGTGGTTAAAAATCGCTTTAAAAATTCACAGACTGGGCCTGAAGCCGTCTGAAAAACTATTTTAATTTTCCTAGCCTCATCGCAATTATGAATCATAAAAAATCTCTCTAATTCTAATGTCCAATCATGGAATTCCGACGATTTTCCCGAAAATCGTGGTAACTGTGTTAAAGCTGTGTTTGCATATAAAGTGTCCGGCAAGTTAATAAAACTTTCAGCCAGTACTTGAAATGGTGTTTGTTGCGATCCAGTGGCCATCTTTATATTATTTTCTTAAAAACCGTAACCTTATTTCTTAAACCTAAAATGTAAAGACTGAACAGCGTAACCTAAAATGTGGGTATTAACCAGCTCAACCTTAAATATGCGTGTTTAACAAGTTGGCAAGTAGGTCAAAAGAACTGAGACAGAAAAAAGTTCTGACCTGACTCCGGCTCACGTGACAAAATGCCCTTCTCAGCTTCCGGCAAACGTTTCTCAGGAAAGCTCCACCGATAATGTGCGTGACCTGTAATTATTAAACCAATATCTAAATAATAATAAGAATTATTTGTTTAACAATAATTAAATCTCTATAATACATATAAATCAAAATGTTCGTCGCTGTTTCCGGTCGTTGTCGTGTAGGTTGTCCGCCGCTCCCGTCGTCAAAGTCGTTGTTGTTGTTGTTGTTGTTACCGCTGAAAGAAAATGTGTTAATGTCGTCTGCTTTCCTAGCGTGTCGATGAATGGTTATTGCTGTCTATCGTGGCGTCCCACTGTAAAGCGAAATGTTACACTGCTTCTTGTCGTCTGCTGCTGTCACACGGCTCCAAAAATAGATATGCTGTTGCCTGCAAACTTTTGCAAACTTTTAAATATCCTGGCACGTCGCACCAAAAATGATTATCTTATGTGGCACTTTGTGACTATATTGCGTCACGGCGTGTAAAATGATAATCTATTGTTTCGCAAAGTTCGTTTTAAGTCGCGTTGTGTAATTTTTTGATTTGACTTAAATGTTCCAGATTCGTAGATTATTCATCAGTTTGCATAATAAGGCAACAAGTCTTTTTGTAGCATATAACAACTTTTATTCTTGATTAAATATTGTATTGTAAATGTATTTTATTCTTATTTGTATTGTAATTCTTCTTTAAGACATTGAGACAAGAAATAATCAGAAAAGAAATAAACAAGATACTCCAACACAAAATATAATCCGTCCAGAAAAACAAATGTCCAAATGTCCGTCTCTCTTGCACTATCCCGTGAAGCCAGAAATTGGGATATTCACTTGTGCTTATTCAAAACCGCTTGGCTTGAATGGCTCGCTGCCTTGGCTCGAATGGCTCGAATAGAGGTCTCAACACGGTCCGTTTTATACAAAAATGGTGACCTTGGTGCTGACCTACTTGTTTTAGGGAGTAAACAGCGTTATCCATCACATTAACATAAACTCATAACCATTAAAAATATAACAATAAACGGGATATAAAAATGTCCATTAATTTTTGGTCGTTAAATTATTTCTTACTATATAGGCTTATTGAACCTGTTTATATAAGCTGTTTTCATAATCAGTTCGTGTATAATAAATATTTTATTGACCGCTAGATATAGTCGAATGTGCGTCATTCCTGTCCTAAATGTATTTCGCTCGTGACAATGCATCTCATGTTACTAAAATAGTGATGACCATATAGAAATAGTGTTACACTTTATTAAAAATAACGAATGTTTATTTCCGCGAAGATTCTTCAAAGAGTTGCAATGTTGGAAGCCAGGCAAACCTTGTTGGAGGGAACTGTCGCCGAGCAGAAGGCGGAGATCACTAATCTAAGCAAGCGAATAGAAGGTATAGCAGCAAAATTGATGCATCAACTTCTCCGGAATCCTCCGCACTGATTTAAACAATAAAGATACTGCTGATCCAGAGTGGAAATTTGAGCAGGCGGTTTCCACATATTGTCATCGATATTTTAAGACAGAAACTATTCTTAACCAAAACTGATCTTAATGTATAAACCGAACAGTCACGGTGACGGCTGCCATGTGCACAGAAAAAAATGAACGTGGTACTTGTTAATTGTTTTCTGCTCCGTAAAATCGAACAGATCAATCGAAAGAAGATTCATAAGGCTTAGCTTCAGGAGGGGGGGGGGCGGGGCGGGAATGCGTTAACGGGAACTTACCGGGTTTAAGTGAAGTTAGTTGGAACTTACAAAATTCCAACTCACCTCACCTAATCCGGTAAGCTCCCCGTTTACGCCCCCAACCGAACTATTCAGTTTAATAAATTCTACTGTTACGCATCTTAAATTGGCGCTTACGTTTCTTTATGGAGGAGTGTCTATTTATATTAGGAAGGCAGAAAAGTACATTAAACTAAGCAATATTCGTGTACATGATTATTCACTGATTTCAACTATTCCATTATTTCCACTATTTATTGCATGGGTTTTTAGATTTTTTAAATAAATTAACGGTTTATGTAATTGAAATACTTTTTACATCCTGTTAATATTATTAATAAGTCTTGGTGCGGAGACGTCTGTGATTTATTCTCGAACGCATCTGGCTTATAGGTTAACCGCTCAGTATAACGTGTGTGTATACTTCAAGAAACCTAGAAGATGCAAATTTGCAAGTCTGTGTCGGGTTGTAAATTGCAACCTTGGATAAGCAGTCAGATGAATAATTCAGGAAATAGGTAAAATCATGTTAATTAAGTTCATTAAGTTCATCACATGTTCATTAAGAACTCTGCCCATGAAAATAGTACTTAAGTAACACAGTCTATTTATACATGTCTTGTGTATCTCTGTGTAGACATGAAACAGAGGACTTGGGGAAGCTGGGGCGAGTGGGGTCAGTGCGATTTCTCGTGCAACCGGAGCGTGACCGAGGGCGCGAGAGTTCAGACGAGATTTCGGAACATGACCGCGGGCAGCGTTGTCCTGCAGACGGAGACTGACCAGCGTCCGTGTAACGCTGTGCAGTTTGCAGGTGATCGTGTTTGTGTTACTGATTTCAATGTGTTATTTTAAAGTTTTCTTGAAAATAACACCACAATAACCATATATGTTGCGCTTCAATTTGTGCATAACTACATATGGTTAAAAAATAAAGTTCCCTACCGGTTTTTCATCTTATCCTTTCATGTCGTAATTATGTGAAAATGTTTTGCTCCCTGTGTTGACATGATCTTTAAATGTAAGCAAAATTAAATTTATACTATACCTCATAATAAGCTGTAAATGAAGGCACAAGAAAACCCCTTTCAGATTCAAAAACAAGTTTACAAAAATCACTATATATTTTTAGCCAAATAAAGTTCTGTCTGTGAAACATGTTAGTTGCAATTACTAATTTTTAATGTGCAAATTACAACAACTTACGTGATCTGGTGTGCTCGCATAATAATGATATTAATCCAAAGTTTCAAACACGTCAACGGTCCATGAAAATGTGTAAGATTTTGCAATGGAAAAAGCCGAGTATTCCGAATTCGAAAATAGGCAATCGATTATCTCCGGAATCCCCGCGAGATTGATCTCGTGTCTCATCAACCAATCGTAATACACTGACTTTCTCCGAAACGTCCGTAAGATAGATCGAATCGTCAATTCAAAACTTCGGCTTTCGGTTTGAAAACGTTTTTGTTTTATCAACTTTTTGTTTTGAGCATTTATCCACAAACAACACGCAAATTGATATCGATTCACGACGATTGTAACAGGTATTGTGTTTGTTACGCGGTTTTAGGTTGATTGAATTCGATTTTATAGACAAACTTGAGACCTATTCTTTTTTAATTGAATTTGGTTTAATCAAGAAGAACTCTGAGCTTAACGTATGTACCCATAAAAGCTCAGAGCATTCAAGAAGAACTATGAAACATGTATACACAAAGCGCATTTTATTGCGACTTTACTGTGTCAGAAGTTAAAAAATACATACACTTAAAGTGCTTTATATTTATAGTCAAATCAAGTTCTGTTCCTGTAAAATGTATACATGAAGCGCATTTTATTGCGACTTAACTCTCTTAGACGTTATCCAGATGCTTTTACCTGACATGATGTTGATTATGTTTATCCTTATTTACGTGCATTAACCAGGCTGCGATAAGAGTAGCAGTGCAGACGACAATTACGCGACAGCGTTCAGTTTCACAGACGAGATCGCTCAGGCCACGTGCACCGCAATACGTTCCGAAGGAGGTTACGTGAAAGCTGTGCGACGCACGTGCTCCAACCAGACTGTCTCCTGCGAGGACCTGTGCAAGAGTGTCAGGTTAACAAACATTGACTAATGAGAATGACTCATCGATAGCATAGTTCTAAATAATTTAAGACAGCCAAAATTGAACCATACATTTCAATCATTGAAAATCAGTTCAACAAGAAGATATCATAAGAAAAACAAATCCTAAGTATTCAGTATTTAGCCATAATTTAGGGACCTTTTCACAGATTTTGGCACGTATTGAAGTTTGTCATTAACTGCTTGATATTGATAAATGTAAACATTGGATTTAAAAAGCTCCAGTAAAAAACAAGAATACAATTAAAGAAAAAGAAAACCTTCATCTGGGCTCGAACCACTGACCCTGGAGTAAAAGTATATCGCTTAGACTACTCGACCACCAGTGCTCACACAATAAGTGATATACATTGTATTTTATACTTTATATAAGCAATTCTCGTAGTATCCCAAAATATAACGACAACAATAGAACTCTCAAAATTATACAATCGTTTTGCGTTGCAACGCTTTATAATTTTCAGGGTTTTAAATCGTGAAAAAAGCATATAATGGATATTTTAGAGCATGGTAAATGTTCAGTATTACTGTTTCCTCACAAACAACATAACTACAGCAAAAAATTGCGAATCTGATTTTTTTTAAATTTAGTCAACTTACCAAAACGCGAAAAGGCCCCTTTAAAATCGAAGAAGTTTCTTATTTATGGTATTAAATTGCTTTGCGACCGGCGGCTTGAGGGGCCTGTAGATAAAATTGCTATAATTGTTACTTGCGGGGGGATATGGTAGACGCCAATTGATATGAGGTCAACAGGTAAAAGGGCAAGTTCATAGGGGCTTGCACCATAATCTTTATTTTCACACAGTTTTTCAGACGGTTTACTTGGTAGGAGAAGAAAATAATTGATTTTGTAGTAAGCAGCTAAACGTCAAGGTAACAGAAACTTATTATCATAAAATTGGTTTGTCTAGAGAACGCTTTTATATAAGGTCATCTAAATCGGTATGTTGGTAAACTGTAATGAAAGGAAGACGAGTTTTGAATAATAGGAAAGTCATGGTAACTGAGACGTTTTATCATGAAATTGGTTTGTCTAAAGAACGCTTTGAAATAAGGTCATCTAAATCGGTATATTGGTAAACTGTAAGGAAAGGAAGGCGACAATTAAATTATAGGACATCAGGGACACAGGCGGTTATACAATGGAATTCGTTTTCGCATGATAAACTATTTAACACGGATACCAGCTATCATCCGAACTGGTTTCCCAGGTAGAACGCATTAAACAGATATACTAATGATAGTACATCATTTAACTTTGGGTTGAACAGGATACATATGATTGTCATAAGGGCTTGAAACACGGCAATTATTACCGAACTATATGTAGAAAAGGTACATGAAGATACATATTGTTTGATATAATTATAAAGTGTGTATATTGCGCAACACAGGGACATGCAATATTGAACATCTCTTAATAATTTTGATGCAGGTCGGTTCTAGGCGGCATGCATATTATTGATAATTACACATACAGATAATCCTGTTGTGCCTGATGTAACTTTATAACAAACGAAAGCATTTGTTTTTTTCAAATTCGCCAATCCATATTTTGTTACGTACTTAAATATATTACCCATCAAACTAGATACCGTCTTAAACCGCCCCTCGGTTTCCAGCGCAACGTGCTTCAACGCTCTTCACGTTTACCAACCGGACAACGTGCTGGGTATTGCGGAGACCGGAAGAGCCGGCCTGAAGACTTACAGATACAACTCCTGTCTCGGCTCGCTCTGCGGACCCAACTTCTGCTGCTGCGACAGCAAATAAGATTGACCGATCCTCATCAAAACCTAACAAAAACAACTGAAAAACTGTTTTATTATTTATGTATTTGTTAATGCGAGGTTAATTCTTTCTTTAAGACATATCTTTCATGCTTTTATATAATCACTTCAATATTTTGAACAGGAGTTTAGATCATTTTGAGCTTGGTAATAGATACACGTCTAGCATTTGTTGACAAAATTCTGCAAAGGACCTTTCTGTTTATGTTTGTTTCATTTAAAATAGCTTTGTTTATGGTATTTTAATGTGGACGTTAAAGGTATTGTCAATTGTATGATGCATAATGTGAAAGTAGTGTTGCAATTACAACTTACTGCAAATGCATAGTTGAGATGGTAGGGGCTTTCTAAATGTATAAATACTTAATTTAACACCACAACCCTACTTTTTAATAAATGTGTTTCTCATGACACCTTTTACTTTTCTATATGGTAAAAAAACTGTTTTAATACAATAGTCGTATAAAATAAATCATTGAGCGACCGTGGTCTTCAAATACTGTCTATTTTCTATGCCCGAATTCACCAACATATTATACTTGAAAATAACGGATAGTCTACGACCATATCAAACATATTACAAGAGCGTATACATACAGGCTTAATGATGCTTCTGTCAGAACACTGCTTTAAATAAAGACTGCTGTAATAGTAGAAACAATAATTCAGGTTTAAGAAATTCTGTAATCTTTACAGTTTTGCTAGTGACAATTTATCCTTTACACTATTTGCATAGTTATTATTGTTATTGCATAATAGCGATTATTGTAAAGACTGATTACTTTAGTAGTGGTTATCAGGGGTGAGATACATATATATTTTGTAGCAAAACCGACGTTTTCAGATATATAACTACATTTTATGATTGTGAAGTAGTATTTAAATTTAGAACCTACAGCTAATAATTAAAACCATTAATTTGACCTCAGTAATTATCATAGTGTTAGTGAGATGAATTTCCCATAGACCGTTATTTTAACTGATTTGGGGATAGAAAAAAAACATAAAAATTTAAACAATAAATCGTCTGCTTATCCAGAACGGAAGGTAGAGCAAGTGATTCCCGATATTTTCATAGATATTTTAAGACAGAAAACATTCTCAACCAAAACGGATCTTACAGTATAAACCAAACAGTGACGGTAACGGCTGCCAGGTGCACAGAAAAGTTGCACGTGGGTATTGTAGATTATATTTTGCTCTGTAAAATCTAACAGATCCATCGAACGTATATTTATAAGGCTTAGCTTCAGGGGGGGGGGGGGGGGGGGGGGGGGGGGGGGGGGGGGGGGGGGGGGGGGGGGGGGGGGGGGGGGGGGGGGGCATGCGTACAAGGGTGCGACAAGGGTGCGTTCCGTGTTTAAGTGAGGTTAGTTGGAACTTACTTCCAAGATGGCATCGTTTTCATGTTTTTCGTGAAGGATTTGCTGATAATTTCACTCGGTAAGCCACTTTATATTTATATTTCTTTTAAATGATGTCCCTGCATACATTTTTAAGTGAATCCAGCACTTATCTACATTTTGCATTTGACAGGTTAATAGCAAGTTTTGCAAGCAAAATTTGTTAGAGACTCAAAACCTGATAACTGCCGCATCCGTACCGAGAAAGAGTTCGCGGCGCGGTTTCAGTTCTTGAACTACAATCATTTACAAATTGACACATAATATAAATATCGTGTTTAATAGAATAATTTTTACAAGATTGTATATAGAAAAGCCACAAACGATTTTTTAAGCGCCTTTTGCGTAACCTCTTTGATAGCGATTGACTGATTTCTAGTAGTACAGCGGGGGTGGGAAAATCTGAAAGGCTGGGAAAGCTTCTTAGGTTCTCAATAGACTGATCCCGAAATTCGCTCGAGGTCAGAAACCCACTTATCACCATGGTACAAACAACGCTAGTCCATTATATCAACCAATGATAGCTTTATTAAATAATAACGGATGATACGGTGTTTTTTTTTTCCAAAATGCTACTTTTCCGGGATACAGCTATAACACACACACACACGCTCGCACGCACGCAATCACACATACACACACGCGCACACACAAGGGCACATACGCACACACACGCGCGCACTCGCTATATATACTATTTTACTAAGTGATCAATAGAACCATTATTTCATTATGTAAAGAAACAATATATTAAAAGAAAAATGTTTAATTTTATATGCACATAAATTCCACTTGATTATGTTTCATAATGATACGTAATACGCTGCTAATTGAACAAAATCGTGACAAGTGGAAATAATTTATCCATATTCGCTTAAACACATTTCACGCGGTGAATATGTGACTAACAAGTGACAAAAGCAACAAAAATGTAAACCTTTTTATAAATAAAATTATTTAAAAACGTGATTTTTATAACTGTATTTAATGAGAAAGTATTGACCCATTGAAAACCTTTGAAAAATCGCAAATTTACGAGTACATCGCAGTTGATAGTACATTCGTACAAAAATATTTGTGACGGAGGGCGGGGGGGGGGGGGGGGTAGAGGAGTTACACGTTATTGGTTAGGATATTGGTCGAAATCGCAAAGCTGAAACATCGAGTATTGATGGCAAACTGTTGCATATGTCTAGTATGTCTCCTGAGATACGTTAGTAAACAGTTTACAATCAATCTGCATTTGAACAGAGAAAGAGTCAACTAGGTGCTACGTATCCTTAGTTTACTTCAGTTAGAGGTCAAATCTTTACATTATTCCATTTGTAAGGCACTGGCTTTTGGGTATGTGCAATTTCATTGGTTAGTTATTAATAGAATTTTGCAAAGGCTTTACTGATTTTTTTGCGAATAATACGTCTCGCGCTTCCAAGTGCGTTATAAAAATACAACGTCATAGTCACATGGTGTTTGTTTGGTGATTAGTGTGCTATTTTGTCATGTGGTATTTTTTTGGCGGGAGTTTTAGCAGGTTAATTTCGACACAAAGCATTTCATTGGGAATATTCCTGACAATCGGAAATAATGTGTCCATTTTCGCACAAACTCAGCAGAAAACAACAAAAGTATTTGGTGTGATCATTTTCTACATTATTGTGTGGTGTTTAAATGATACTGTCACGTTCCTAACAACTGCAACGTAAATATGACGTATGCAACGGGTACATAACGAATACATACAGATTGACCGATGTTTTGACAAACAAGGGACTCGTGCCCGGTACTTATTGACGTTTGATACCCGAGGCAATAAAATGTTGATCTAGGCGTGACTGCATTTTGAAGATTGTATGAAATTTGGTTTATTGCGTTGGTACAAATTTCGATTATTATATTAATTTAATAATGCCCCAAATATTCGTTACGTTACATAACCTTCCCCCTTAATTTGATTTTATTTATTTTATGAAGTAAACAAATCTTTAAAATGTTACTATTGAATTACGATGTCCATTAAAACATCGTTCATATAAACACCTATATGATGAAAAATCTGCGGATAACGATAAAAAATTTACGAACGTCTCTGCTACATTAGGTATTGTTATACAATGTAAATGTCAATCGAAATAAAGTTGAGCACACCGCAGGTTCGATGTCGTTGATCGTTGGCCATCTGTTCATATGGTATCGCCCATGTAGTATTGAAGTTGTCGCTCGCTGCGAATACGATGTCGGGTCTATCACTGCCGAATAGCCGATTGCCATCTCGTCCGTTGTGAATCGCATGCGTTTGGTGATTCCGATCTGCCATCCGAGGTTATATTGCGTCGTCCATTGTTGTTTTCGTTTCAACCATCGTTGTTGTTGTTTGCGTTGCTGTGTATATTGTTGTTTTTGGTTCCAGTGTCATCATTTCTATCAGCACATTAAGATCTTCTATTGGTCATTATGCTTACAAGAAGATTTTTTCTTTTGATGGCTTAGTGTGCCGAATATATACTTGTCTTCGAATGCGCTATCCACGCACATCAATTAGATGAACCACATGCATCCACTCTATTGTGTTTAACGTCATTAGTATTTTTTCCAGTGTTCCGTCACTTTTTGTCGGTCGAAATCTTCTGGCGTTGGGTCTTCTGTTATCAAGAGAACCATGTGTTCACTTTGTGAGTAAAACACAGTGATTCCCCATGCTATTTGCGTAGTATGGTCTTCAATTCGTTGTGTATGGCGTTGTTTCGCGATGTCAATCCGCATTTGGGTAGACTTGAAATCTCGATCTTTCATTTGCGTTGCATCAGATATTCAAAATATTGGCAAACATTTATAAATATCCTATTTCGTTAGTCGTATATATCGTCATGACATCTTACTAGAACGTCTTAGTAAATACAATCTTATTACATTAATTAAAGTGGCCTTTTCACAGATTTTGGCATGTTTTGAAGCTTGTCATTAAATGCTTAATATTGAAAAATATAAACACAAAATACCTAAAAATATCCAGTAACAAAACACAATAATACAATAAAAAAAGAAAAAAGTAAACCTCATCAGGGCTCGAACCACTGACCCCTGGAGTCCTGGAGTAAAAAGTCTCCCGCTTAAACCACTCGACAAACCGTACTCATGCTATGAACGGTTGTAGTTTTTACCTTTGTAAGCAATCCTCGCAGTTTCCCAAAATATAACGACAACAACAGAAATTCCCAAATTATTCAATCGTTTCGCGTTGAAACGCTTTATAATTTTCTGGTTTTCAAATCGTCAAAAGATGCATATAATGGATAGTTTGGAGGATGATATATGTGCAGTATTACTATTTCCTCAAAAATATTATAACTAAAATGAATATTATATTTTTATCTATTTAGCAAAACGCGAAAAGGTCCCTTTAATATAGAAACACTTCATGAAAAAATACATAACAGCTGGATATCTTGACATTTGACGTACGGGCAACCAGGAAATTTAAGACATGTATTCGCTACTTTACTTCCCTTTGGAATCGTACAAGGACATACGTATCCTGTTCATATCGTGACTTCATAAACCTCACTTTCACCACTATCATATGCCGATAGGGAATATTAATAATGACAGGCTAATTGATCTGCTTATACCTGTGCTTTGCATTCCTACACTTAATTTACGCATGTACGCTTAAGGCACATTTCATAATGACATACCTAATCGTTGAATACTTTGACTTAATGTTTTTTATCAATAACAATCAACTACAACATACTTTGTGGAGAGACAGACAGTTTTCTTTTTATATACAACAATTATAATAGTATCATTACTTTAATGCCTACATATCCCAAAATAAGGGTTTGTTCCCTAATCTATTCAAATAATTCTTATGCAATATTGCATCTTCTGTCCACATCGTTACATGATGCTTCAACGGAACAGGAACAATTCTCTCAATCATGAGGATACCAAGGTTTTGATCAGAACCCCGGATGCGATATGTTCACACGCCGATTTGTCAGCCATGTCCACATAAATTTAACGCAATAGCATTTTCCATCAATATTTCTCTATGTAACATTAAGAAATGGTAGCCGATTAATCGTAGATCCGTGCATCCTTAAACTATAAGGTACATTGATATTAGACATTTTATGTGCATATAATAGCATATTTTAACTGCACGTGACAGGGGGCAGAGCACACTTATTTCTGACTTCACATTACACAAGACCATTAAACTCATTTAACAAGACCTTAAATATATACACAAAACAAGTAATTATGATTATGATAAATCATAGTGACATTTTTGTATGCTTATTTTCTGTCTTCCGCATTGACTCTACTTTGACTTTATTTTCTTTTTTATACTTAATTTTGTCTCCAAAATAGCCTAATTCTGATAATGCCAACAACTATATGCAATTTTTTAATATCCTCAATGTGTTAGTTGCTTATTTCCTTATTCTAATTATGCATAAAACCATGTAAAATTATTCAAGTATTCTGATGTTTGTGTCTCTAAATTTTAGTTAATGTGCCGGTCCCTAATTCCTTGATTGTAATAATAAAAATGCTCTTCATAATTTGTTCGTCACAAATTTCTTTATTGATAACATACATACGCTGATGCAAAATTCTGAGACTTTCTTATTTATATATGTGCCTTCTTACTTTATATATTATAATAATACAAAATTAGGTAAGTTTTTTTAAAGCGGCCTTTTCACGTTTGGGTAAATTGACAAAATTCAAAACATTTGTTTCAGATTCGCAAATTTTCGTTTAAGTTATGATATTTGTAAAGAAACAGTAATACTGAACATTTACCATGCTCTAAAATAACCATTACATGCATCTTTTGACGATTTAAAAATCCGAAAATTATAAAGCGTTGCAACGCGAAACGAATTAATAATTTGGAGAGTTCTGTTGTTGTCGTTATATTCTGTGAATCTACGAGGATTGCTTATATAAAGTATATTATACATCTGATATTGTATCCGGATGGATGGCCGAGTGGTCTAAGCGTTAGACTTTTTACTCAAGGACTCAAGGGGTCAGTTGTTCGAGCCCTGCTGAGGGTTACCTTTTTTTCTTTAAACAAAAATTTATTCTTGATTTTTTTTACTGGAGCTTTTTATATCTAATGTTTACATTTATCAATATAAAGCATTTTATGACAAACTTCAAAACATGCAAGATCTGTGAAAAGGGCCCTTTATAAAAACACTCAATTATTTGTTCGCCTCTAATTCCTTCATGTCAATAATGTCAAAATTTATGTAACTCCTTTCAAATATTTTTATATCCTCGTACGTTTTAAATTAAATGACACTTAACAAAAATACCAACCATTTAAAATGTATTTATTTATTATCCTGAAAAAAGTGTCCTGACTAGGTTCTAAATACTTATAATTCATACTAACGTGAATTTCTAAAAAAATCTTTTAATATTCATTGGCATGACGTATTTTACTTTCTTTTGATAACTTTCTCAATTTTGAATTTCCTTTCTCTGATTGCCACCATTTATTTAAACAACTGACCTGAGTTCATGTCGCTTTGTTGTTGTTCTGTTGGCAAGTGATTTTCGTATAATGTTTTTTCCGGTTCGATCATGCTGATTGCACCATATAATACTGGAAACAGTCGATTTTAACGTGTGCAAATTCTGATTGGCCGTGTGCAAAATCACGTGTCTAACAACTGCAACGTAAATATGACGTATGCAACGGACAAATAACAAATACATAAGGAATAGACCGAGGTTTTGACAAACAGAGTAAACTTGATACCCGATGCAATAAAATGTCGATCTAGGCGTGACTGCCTTTTGAAGATTGTATGAAATTTGGTTAAGTGCGTCGATACGAATTTCGATTATTGTATTAATTCAAAAATGCCCCAAATATTCGTTACGTTACAATACTTCGCATTTTAACTCGTTACAAAACCGTCCGGGGAAGACATAATAGACTATCGATAAACGTTGATAACACAATATTGCTTTCAAGATGAGGAAATAAAAACTATGGAAGTAATAAAGTGTCAATGATCAGCCGGTAATCATTTCATCATCTAACAACAAATATTTTCCGTACTCTTTCAGTCGGTATGGAAATCGTTCTTTTAAGACTGAATAGGCTACCGTAGTTTCCAGTTTGCTATAAATAACACAGTAGGACCTCAATTTTGTTCCGAAAAGTATTGTGCTAAGATGTTCTATCTGTAAGAAACTAGGATATTTTTAGAGACCACCGTCATGCGAAAATGGTTGTTACGCAATATGATGACACAAATGATGTGATACCCCGTAGTATAATTTTTATTTACGAACATTAACGAGGTTTTAATACACGTGCTTTTAATAACACATATTTCATGCGATGAAAATGCAACTTACAATTGACAACAAACAACAACAACAATTCAAATCTTTGTTTTTAATTTAATTATTTACAACGTATTATAGTAGCTTTATTTCAATGTTAGGATATTATATTTATTCGCAAGCGAACAAATTATAATCCGACCCAGTGTCCTTAAATTGCGTTAGTTATTAGTTAACAACTACACGTGAAGTCTGCAAATGTTAGCTTTTACGGTCACTAAGGACAGAGTTTATAGTTTGTTTTTTTTAAACATTTCTACCATTCAGTCATTGTATTGTGGCAATAGGAACGATTGTTTTCTTTCAAGATTTATCTATTTTATTCTAGCAATGTCTGCCACATCAAGACGTTTCAAACCAACGTTGTTATAAAAGCAAACTTTTCTTTAAAATAAAATAAGGTAAAAGACGTAGATGAGCAATAAAGCCTCGCTTGAAAGAGATCTGATCTACAGATTATTTTCAATTATCAAGCAGCAAATCGTGTATAGCTCCTGCCACGGATTATGGCGTAACAAGCGACTTGTGGTTTCAACTGCATTTCGAAGATTTGTAAATTTCCATCTTTATAAAATAAAATTCCAATAAGACTAATGGCCAGGTTTGCGAGAGAATTACATATTTTTCTTGCATATATGAAGTGAACCCTTAATTTGTAGTTTGATTCATTTTAATATTCAGGGTTGCTCATGCGTTGGCGTTTAGTTATTTAACCACGATTTAAAGTGGTTTTGGAAGTGTATCTTTATATCTTGAGGAAGTATAGATTTGTTTTACATATTTGGTAAACTTTCCATACGGTCCATGTTTCTATATGATGACTACTTTATCGATGCTTCTCTCTTAATACAAGCTGTATTCGTAGCAATTGACCTATTAAGTACCTTTATATACATCTGTTAAAGGAGCTGACTGTTTTCATCTGCATATAAGGGCATGACCAAGTTCAAAAATATGTATCAATATCAAATTGGGTTCCAATATATTGTTTCGTTATCGATTTCGATCGATTTAATATAAATAATACTTATTTATAAATAATATTATTTCATAATTGTTCTAATGTCAGATGCAATATCCATAACCTGCACTGAATTTCATTTTAGAGAATGTAAGCTGTTAAGCAAACAATGACCTCAACCTCAACTGCATGGTACTGGTATTTGCCATCCATACTATTACATAAAGTATATCATCGAGACCTGTTACCTGTAAATATTTATTTACGGAGTAGTTTACAGGTTAAGAAATAAATATCATAATTATTAACCTAAAATACTATTTCCATGTTTAAACAAACATAGTGCTTGTTAATTTTTTAAAATAGCATCAATATGCAAAGGTTTAAATTATCCTTTACCACGAATAGGACATACAGTTGAAACTAAACTTGTAGCAGCACGTTGGAAGTCTTTAAATCATCGTGTGATCAATTTGGGATTTTCCAAAGGCCAATGTAGGTTGACAGCTTTAGAACGATCAAAGAATAGCATAATATTGTTTGTTATTTTTAAACAATTTTAGGACACACATCTGACTCAGATAGAACGATACACACACTCCGCGTGCACACTCTGTATCGAAGTATGCTATGAAGATCATTTCGTTTAACAAAAAACGGGCTTAAAATCGTTAGCAGGGAAAAACAAAGCAATATGTACCCTTTATATTGGGCATATTTATTTCAAAATCAAAGAAATTAGTTTTTTATTTTAATTCACTAAATGCAATAGACTCCCGCCCTAAGCTGGCGGGCATCTGTCCCAAGATTATTAAAAACATGTACCTTAAACCGTCCTTATCTGAAACTCATGCCGTTGTATGAACCTAATGAAAAACTATAGTATATAACAATTTTTATGGCTTTATTTGCTTGTGTTTTGATTGTGTAAAATATTCGCGATTTTTGGTTCAACGCGAATTCAAATCTATCGCATTCAATATGACTGTATCACATTATTATTAAGATCCAACATGAGTTGTCAATGGCGAATCACGTACTTTTTATATTGTGCTCTTGGTGACATTGTTCGTGTTTACTTCAGTTTTGACAGATACGTATGCAATCGTTACTATGCACCTGCACGAAACTGTCTATGTAATGATAATATATTGCAAGTTGACATGTTGATTCAATGAAATGGTCGTTGATGAGTTACGTGACGTCTACGATATAAAGCTTATTTGTCGTTCGGTTTTAGGTGTCAGTTTGAAGTGTCATGAAGCAAATGAAAAACGCATTCAATCTATAATTTACACGTTGATTTAATAAGATAATCTTGACATCTTAAATATTCAATCGTATGCCACATTCGTATATATAAAAGTGGATGTTCAGTCTTTTCACAATCAGATGTTGTTCTGCATACATCAACATTGAACAGTCTGCCAATATGTCAAAACATATAATTCTTGCAACCTTCATAAATGCGCTTGTGTTAACGGTTGCTAAGGAACCATTTTGTCCAGTGTGTGCCCGGTATGAGTATGATGAAAAACTGTTAGAGATGGCTTTGGGAGTAACCCTAAAGGAAATTAAGGGAACCAACGCTAAAGTATTAAGTACTTTAGCGGATATAGAAGAAAATCGGATGGCATTGAACTCGGCTTTAGAAAAAGCTAAAGATGATATCCAGAAAATTGTTCATGAATATAGACAAATCAACAAGAGCATCAGCATTTTGCATGGTAATTATAAATTAAGTGTTTTATTTGCTTTCTGTGGATTTTTGTTTGTTGTTTGCGACTAGTAAAAAAATGCCTAAAACTGTTCGATTAACATGTATCAATGACAGCGAATTATTTCTTTTTTATTATATTTTTTTTATTTAATTCTGCATAAGATATTCATATTGTCTATGTATTTTTACTGAATAATGAAAACAAATAGTCGTAGAATTAAATGTAATTAAATGGCAAATCTATTTCTTGTCATATTTTAAAATGCCATGGTATAGTGTTAATACAAAATGTGCACAAATAATAAATATAATGCAGCAACAACTTCAAAAGTGTAATTTGCTGCATCATGTAAAGCGCACTAGACATTGCAGCTGGACATCTTGATCTAAGCTTTTTTATGTAAATTGACAATATGTACTAATGCCGCAAATTACACTGTTAAAGTTGTTGCTGTATTACATTTATTTTTTGTGCATATTTTGTATTAACACTATATCATGGCATTTTAACTCATGTTTATGAAACACATATCATTATCTAAGAATGCATTATTCTCCGCAAACCTACTTTTCCAGCCGACTTTAATTCCGCGTTTGAAGAAAATTCCGAATAATTTATGAAAAGAAATACAAGAAACTGCGCAGATGTGACATGCATGTGTTTTTATATATGTCGTAACAACGGTTTAGTTACCCGTTTCCACGACTTTGCAAATTTTAACCAAGACTTGTTGACTCCCAAGGTTATGCTATATATAGATGTATAGTCGATGATTTTTTTTTCGATTATTTATGCGTGAAAAAAGCAAAGTAATGCACGTATTATAAAATCGTTACCCCATGCGCTATTTATAGAAATATTAACAGATTACTTTACAAAATCCGAGTTTTTTAGAACATAAATACTAGTTTTACAAAGAAATTTAATAAATTAACACTAAACGTTAGCCTGACTATGTTTTGACTTTATTTCTAGACTGGCGGCTTTAGATATTATTATTCGTAATTCAACCCGATTCATCAAAACAATTGTGAAAATTTACATAATAAAATATGCAACTGTTATTGGTCTATGTTGTACAATTACTGCATGTTTTTATTAATATTTTATAGTGGCCTAAAAGGCATTTAACAATATTAACAACAACAACAATAACACTAGATATAAACAAGTTGAACGTTCCAACGTTTATTGTTTGTAGCATTACATTTATTAATGTAAGCATTATGAGTAGGAAGTACATGACTTTCTCGGTTAGGCGTAGTAATTATTTTAGCACGTATCACAAAATTAAAGTGAAAAATGAGCTTTGCTCGAGAAATATACATGAAATCATGCTTTACTCGAGAAAATGGAGTTCTTTGACAAATTCTATTCGAAGAATCTATGGTTATTGTTTCAATATTATAATTTCAAATTATACCCGGTCTGACGCTTCTATAACATACGGCTACCAGCGAAAAATCTTCGAGTGGATGTTAGGATTTTATTTTAATGAGCTTGGAGCTATACGTGCCTGGTAACGGAAAATTGAGTTCATTAAACGAATTAATGTATTATTCAATAAACTGAGATGTAAATATTTTGTTATGATGAAACTTCCATGCTTTTGATGTTTGGTAATGACGCTTTTACATCAATGTGTGCTAAATAGTTGTGTTTATGTTAACGACTCATCTGAAACGTATGGGGAATGTGCGCATCACACGTTTTAGTATGGTGAAATATTTTTTATGTTTATGGTTAAAACCCTTCAAGCATTTAAAAGAGCAGAGTATTATAAGTTCATTATATTGCATACAATACAGTTAGAGTTTGGGCAAGCAATTTGTGTCACCTTTCATGTAATGTAATGTAATGAATTAACATTGCCATACTCTATCTTGTACTTTAAGCGACACACATTATATAATATACGGAGTCATCTATAATCTCGCCCTTCTTTCATCAAGGGCGACACACGACACACGAAGCGAAACACCATATTTTGCACGACACACGAAGCGACACATGATATTTTGGGCGATACTCAGAGTGATACACGATATTATGTGCGATACACGAAGCGACGCGCGAGAATGTACCACAAAATATCGCCTTGTGTAGGAAGCCCAAAAGGCGATATATCGTGGTAAATATCATGTGTCGCTTCGTGTATCGCACAAAATATCGTGTGTCGCTTTGAGTATCGTGTCTCCCGTTCAAAGGGTGACACACGACACACGATATTTTGATCGACACACGAAGCAACACACGATATTTTGCGCGATACTCAAAGCGACACACGATATTGTGCGCGATACACGAAGCGACACACGATATTTTGCGCGATACACGAAGCGACACGCGATATTTACCACAATATATCGCCTTTTGGGCTACCAACACAAGGGCGATATTTCGTGTTACATTCTCGCGCGTCGCTTCGTGTATCGCGCAAAAATTCTGTGTCGCTTCGTGAATCGCGCAAGTTATGTTGTGTCGCTTCGTGTATCGCGCAAAATATCGTGTGTGGCTTCGTGTATCGCCCTTGATGAAAGAAGGGCGATATTGTAGATGGCACTATCCGGATTCCGTAATAATAGGTCTATGTTTGCAGCAATTCATTGTGAAATCCTTCATCGCAACGCGAGATTAAGTTCAAGTTCAAGAGTAAGTTCGGAAACCTCAACCAACCGACCTATAGAAGGAACAATTAATGAAAACAATCACTTTTACATATAGACACCGACACCTTTCTGTTATTTGGAGCTAAGGACACCTTCGATACTAAACATGTTCTTAAATGACTATGTACCTATTGTTTAAACATAAACACAAATCATGCACAGATTTTGACTGTGTATGTTTGTGTGATAGAGACATTGAGCATTAAGCTCGACATCAATACAGACGTTACGCTGACAATGTATACAAGTGATACAGACGTTAAGCTGACAATGTGTACAAGTGCACTATCAGCAAATTGTCTGCAATCATATGAGAAAATTGTGTGACCTCGTACTTCAGTCAAAGGTATCATATGACCATATTTTTGTAACCTCATACTTTTAAATTATTGTAACAGAACAAATAAAATAAATATTAAAAAGCCAGAAATTGTAGAGATTTAAATTTAATGTTGGGCTTTCCTTAGAGGGTATAAATTGTTTGGATACTTGTTTTTTATACAGGATTTAGGCGTTGGGTTATTTTTTTAAGGAATTCAAATAACATCCGTTCGTACAGTTGTTTTTAAGCTTTAATTTATAATACTAATCTAATGAGCTTGTTTAAAGTGATTTTTTTGTTTAA
Source organism: Dreissena polymorpha (assembly GCF_020536995.1). Classification (NCBI taxonomy): domain Eukaryota; kingdom Metazoa; phylum Mollusca; class Bivalvia; order Myida; family Dreissenidae; genus Dreissena; species Dreissena polymorpha. Next base: position 31,211,703 of record NC_068358.1, on the reverse strand, counting down.
ACGGTTAAAACGATGGTGACTTATTATGTTGCGGATGTTTGTTTTTTCCATAAATGTAAACCGAATCCCCCCATATTTGAACGGGGTGTTTAGCCACACTTAAATATTTATTTATCGATATTATATATTGGTGATAATTTATATATAGCTAAAACGCACACATACCATGTGTAAAACGCAATAAAAGCATTGGGTTAACGCACATTCATGAATCACCCATACATATTTCAAATATGTATAAGCGCGCGGTTTTTACATACATGTTTGAGTTGTTTGCTTTACTATTTGACTGGTGTACATGTATATATTATGTATAGTATCTTTAATCAATTTGATTATGATAACTACATTCGTAAAGTTTATAGAAAGTTTTTTATTATATAAACCAAAAATGATGTCTATCAGATAAATGGTCTAAGCACATTCAGAATCTAGTAAAGCGCACATGTCTTATTTATTTGATATACATGTACCCTATTGTGTATGAAATGTTACCATACGCCGAACGATATTTCTGGTATTGCTTTGGCATATGTCATAACTTTGTTAGGACGATTTCCTGACACACTGTCCGCGTACTGACCTTGATACCCTGCGATATGGAGTGTTTCGCATTTTTAGAGACTGTACGATTAAGTAGTTGAAGAGGCTGTAAAAGCATATGAGTTACGTTGGTGGACACCATACTGGACTGGTAGGGTTTCTAGCTGCGGGTACTCAAAATTCAAAATCTTTCAGTAACAACTAATCAACTGTACATTTCAGCTATATGCCAAAATTCAGTCCTGTTTTCGTTAGTCTAGTGTATTATTTAGGTAGGAGTGCTGGAACATAGTCCGGGTTTATGCATGATACAGCCTAAGACGTGGAAGAACCTCACATACCGTACTGCGAAATACAAACACGTGTCATCGTATGAGTGGCAGACCGAACCAGTACTTTTAAGTGTTCAAATAATAATAGTTTGTTTCTTTTTTATTTTCCCGAATAAAAGCATTACTTTGGCAACTTATTAGCAATATGGGTGTAATTTCCTCCCCGTGAAGATTTGCTCCCGTTGAGATACAGGACATTGGTATATGCTTTTGAAGTTTGTAAAAAAAACAACTAAACTTTTACTTTTGAGTCGCAATAAGTTTGTGTAAATCCTGAAAAAATATGAGAGATTGTAAATATATTTTTTCTTCCTTGAGGTGTTTGCTAAATCTCACCCCCCCCCCTGTAGAAACAAAATCTCGCCCCTGTTGACAATTAAAGTGAAATTATATGTATGTTTGTAATTTTTATGGCCGTTCAATTTGCATAATGTAAAAGGTTGAACTTAATTTCCTGTGACTGGTATTGCATACACTCAAAAAGCGAACCACTGCAGTGTCATATCATGCGATTTAATCCCACATCATTTCAATGAAGCACACATCATACCATGACAAACATACAGCATCTAATAACAAACACACATAATACCATGACAAACACACAATATCACATGACAAACGCGCAGCATATTATAGCAAACACACAGTAGACTATGGCAAACACACAGAATTTCATCATAAACACACATCATCATAAACACCCAACATATCACTATAAACACATATCATATCATCACAAACACATAGCATACCATCAAAACACACAACATATCATCATGAACACACACAGCATATCATCACAAACACACAGCATATCATCATAATCACACAGCATATGATCACAAACACACAAAATATCACCACAAACACACAGCATACGATAATAACCACATATCATATAATTTAAACCCACATCATATGAATTAAGCACACATCATACCATGACATGCAAACAACATAACATGACAAGCGCAGCATACCATGACAAACACACAGAAGACTATGAAAAACACACAGCATATCTTCATAACTACACAGCATATCATCATAAACACACAGCATATTATCAAAAAAACAGCATACCATCAGAAACACACAACATATCATCACAAACACACAGCATGCCACCACAAACACACAGTATAACATCACAAACACACATCATAATATCGCAAACACACAACATATCATCATAAACACAAAACATATCATTACAAACAAATTACATATCATCAAACACACAACGTATCATCAAAAACACACAGCATATCTTCACAGACACACATCATACCATCACAAACACACAATATATCATCATAAACACACAGCGTACCATCACACACACAGCATACCATTACACACACACAACATATCATCAAAAACACACAACAAATCATCATAATCACACAGCATATCATCACAAACACACTTCATTTCATCACAAACACACATCATATCATCACAAACACACAGCATACCATCACAAACACACAACATATCATCACAAACACACAACATATCATCACAAACACACAGCATATCATTATAAACACAGAATATATCATCACAAACACACATCATATCATCACAAACACCAAACATATCATCATAAACACACTACCTATCATCTTTAACACACAATATATCATCACAATCACACATCATATCATCATGAACACACAACATATCATCAACAACACAAAGCATATCATCACAAACACACAACCTTTGATCATAAACACACATAATATCATCACAAACACACAACATATCATCATTAACACACAGCATATCATCACAAACACACAAAGTATCATCATAAACACACCGCATATCACCTTAAACAGACAACATATCATCATATCACACACAACATATCATCATTAACACACTGTATACCGTCACAAACAGCCAGCATATTATGGCAAGCACATATCATACTATAATAAGAACATATTTCATGATTTAAACCCACATCATTTCAATTAAACATCCAATATATCAGTCAGATACGTAATGCAAAAAATAAGTAAAATCATGTTTAGTTCATTAAGAACTCTGTCCATAATAATAATACTTAATAACACAGTCTATATATACATGAATTGTGTATCTCTTTGCAGACATGAAGCAGAGGACGTGGGGAAGCTGGGGAGAGTGGGGTCAGTGCAATTTCTCGTGCAAACGGGGCGTAACCGAGGGCGCGAGAGTTCAGACGAGATTTCGGAACATGACCGTGGACAGCGTTGTCATGCAGACGGAGACTGACCAACGTCCGTGTAACTCTGTGCAGTTTGCAGGTGATCATGTTTGTTTTACTGATTTTAATGTGTTATTCTCTAGTTTTCTTGACAATAACACCACCATAACCATATAGGTGGCGCTTCAATTTATGCACAACTGCAGATGGTTAAAAAAAGAAAGAACCCTACCGGTTTTCCATCTTATCCTTTCATGTTATAATTATGTGGAAATGTTCTGATCCCTTTGTTGACATGATCCTTATATGTAAGCAAAAAATTATACTCTACATCATAATAAGCTGTGAAAGAAGGCACGGGGGAAACCTCTTTCTCATTCAAAAACAAGTTCACCAAAAATCACTAGCTATTTATAGACAAATAAAGTTTTGTCTGTGAAACATGTTTACACTTAGCGCATTTTATTGTGACATTTATACTGTGTCAGAAGTTAAACAAAAGTCATGCACCTAACGTGCTTTATATTAAAAGTCAAATAAAGTTCTGTTTCTGAAAAATGTATAAATGATGCGCATTTTATTGCGACTTGGTCTGTCATAAGTAAATACGGCATTTGCTTAAGATGATGTTGATTATGCTTCTCTATATTCACGTGAAATAACCTGAATGCGTGTTCTGTTTTTGAATCATGTATACATGAAGCGGATGTTATTGCGACTTAACTCTCTCAGAAGTAAACCAGATGCTTTTACCTGACATGTTGATTATGTTTATCCTTATTCACGTGAATTAACCAGGATGCGATAAGAGTAGCAGTGCAGACGACAATTACGCGACTGCGTTCAGTTTCACAGACGAGATCGCTCAGGCCACGTGCACGGCGATACGTTCCGAAGGAGGTTTCGTGAGAGCTGTGCGACGCACGTGCTCCAACCAGGCTGTCTCCTGCGAGGATCTGTGCAAGAGTCTCAGGTTTACAAACATTGACTAATGAGAATGACTAATCGATGGGATATGCCTATATAATTGCAGACAGCCAAACTCAACCATGCATATCAATCAATCGAAATCAGTTCAACAAGAAGATATAATAAGAAAAAAAACATTCAGCATCCTCAGTATTTAGTATTGAGCCCTAATTTGTTTAAAAAATCGGAGTAGTGTCTTATTTATGGGAGTAAATTGTTTTGCGTCCGGCGGTTTGAAAGGCCTTTAGGTCAAATTGATATGATTGCTTAATTGGGGGGAGGGGGGGGGGGGGGGGGTTATGGTAGACGCCAATTGATGTGATGTCAACAGGTCAAAGGTCAAGTTCATAGGGGCTTGCAACATTATTTTCATTTCTACACAGTTTTTTGAGTACGCTTACTTGAAAGGAGAAGAAAATAATTGATTTTGCTGTAATAAGCTAAAGAGTCACAGAGACTTTTTGTCAATAAATTGGTTTGTCTTAAGACCGCTTTTACATACGGTCATCTAAATCGGATATGTTGGTTAATTGTAAGGAAAGGCAGGCGACTATTGAATTATACATCATCAGGGTCACAGGAGGTTATTAAATGGAATTCGTTTTCGAATGATACCTATGTAACGCGTGTACCAGCTATCATCCGAAATGGTTTCCCAGGAAGAACGAAATGGACAGATTACTATCATTTAACTTTGAGTTGAACAGGATAACTATCAATGTCATAAGGGCTTGTAACACGGCAATTATTACCGAACTATATGTAGGAAAAGGTAATGAAGATAAGGAATGTTTTATCATAATATACGTGTATATATTGCGCAAAGTGCAGGCACACGCACTATTGAACATTTATTAATAATTTTGATGCGGGTCGGTTTGAAGCGGCATATATAGTTTTGATAATTCCACATACCGATAGTCCTGTTGTGCATAATGTGACTTTATAACAAACGAACACATGTTGTTGTGTTGTTGTTTTTTTTTCAAATTCAACAATCCATATTTTTGTTACTTACTTAAATATTAACCGTCTAAAACCGCCTTTCGTTTCTAGCGCAACGTGCTTCAACGCTCTTCACGTTTACCAACCGACCAACGTGTTGGGTCGTACGGAGACCGGAAAGGCAGGCCTGAAGACTTACAGATACAACTCCTGTAGCGGCTCTAAATGCGGACCCAACTTCTGCTGCTGCACCGGCGATTATACAAAATAAGATAAAACCGATCCTCATCATAACCTAATCCATTAACAGAAAATTGTCTTATTAAGTGTGTATATGTTAATGCGAGGTTAATTCGTTCTTTAAAACATAACTTATCATGCTTTTATATAATCACTTCAATATTTTGAACAGGACTTTAGATCATTTTGTGTTTGGTAATAGATACACGTCAAGCATTTGTTACCACAATTCTGCACAGAACCTTTCTGTTTATGTTTGTTTCATCTAAAATAGATTTGTTTATGGAATTTTGATGTACACGTTAAATGTATTGTCAATTGTATGATGCATACTGAGAAAGTGGTGTTGCAATCACAACTTATTGTAAATACATAGTTGAGATGGAAGGCGCTTACTTATTGTATTAATGCTTAATTTAACACTACAGCTCTACTTTTTCATATATATTATGTGCTTCTCATAACACCTTTAACTGTTTTATATGGTAAAAAACTGTTTTAATACTTTAGTCGTATAAAATAAATCATTTTACGACCGTGGTTTTCCAATACTGTCAATTTTATATGCGCGGATTTACAAACATACTTTACTTGATAATAACGGATAGTCTTAGGCCATATAAAACATACGAGATCGAATAAATACAGGCTAAAATAATGCTTCTGTCATACGAACATTGATCTAAATAAAGAATTCTGTAAAAGTAGATATGAAATGTCACACAAGACTTCATGTTTAAGAAGTTGTGAAACCATTTAAGAATAAATGTTTAGTGTAAGACTCAAGTCTAAGAATCGGTTGGTGAATGCGCGCCCTTGTTAGACAGTGGTTTCGTTTATTGTATCTTAAGAAGGATCATTCAAAGAAAACCGAATTTGACACATGCATTTTGTCTATACAATAATAATATTGATCACGATGACCTGTTATAGGCTGAAGTAAATACAATATTTGTTCTGTTCTATCAATTAACCACACGCAAATTCGTTTATGTTGCACTTTTCAACACTTGGCATTTATTACGTTTATGGTAAACACGTATGCCACTTGGACGCTGTATATATCGCGGTAAATAAACGGATACACGCTGAAAGATGGCCGCTTACAATAAATCAATTTTAGCTTAATCTGCGCAATGAAATGATATCGGCACATTTTCACAATACTTGTTCTTCATGAAATTGTTTGAAATTCACATAATTAATGGTGGCACTTTTCTAATAGTTTTGAATTATTTGGCAGTTGAAGAATGTTATTATTTGATTCGACAATCCATAAAGCAAACAACCAAATATGAGTTGTTGTTTTATAAAAAAGGACTTTTCTTTCATTATTAACATTTTCATTCCTACGCAGAACTACTTTGACGGATGCATAATTCCCCAAACCAGGGGAATGTGATGCGTCTTAGTATAGAGGTTACAATAACGCAGTGACGTCACCAGATATGTATAGAATGCTTTGAACGCCCCAATAAATCTTGCGCTTAAAGAATAACTTTTAAAAGTTAAGTTATGTGTTCACTGTGAATGAACAAAAACTTTCACGTGACCACAAAAGTCAACGTTAGTAGTCATTTTTTTTACAACAAACAGCCGCGCAAGGAAGGTTTTTTTTCCAATATCTTTGCTGATCATCCTCTGACTTTCATTCGACCTAGTGCAGGCAATATGGCATGCATATAGCTTTCGATCGGTATATCATGCGTTTTGTGTGTTGCTCTGGTTTTCGAGAACACTTCGAAACAAAATTCCATTTAAGAAGCAAACGTCAGTAGTAAAATTACAAAGAGTCAGTGTTCTCGAAAATAAACGATCACAGAATTGTCTATGCTTTACCGGATGAACATATATTACACATGTCCATGCATAAATAAACAAAAATATCTACCGGAGAATAAATAAACGAGTGAAAACAAATATGGCAAACGTCAGTAGTACGTTTAGGAATGGCAAATGTCAGAAGCAAAATTATGCAAACGGCAGTAGACGAATATATGCAGGGTTTTCCTTCGACCTTTTAGGGAATACCACTACTATGTTTACTTATATAACGACATTTACTTAAGCAAGTATTATATTAATGCTAAAAAATAAATTGAGAAGCTTGATAGTATTTATAACCACGCACACGTTAGCACTACAACTGTGCTGTATAAATTAATACGTACGAAAAGTGAAAAAGTTCCTTAGAATTTCACGTTCATGACCGAATATGGCAAATGATATGGTTCGAGCGCGACACGCGTGTGCGTGTTGTACATGTAAATTTCCCCAAGAGTGGTCGCCCGCTGTTATAAGTTACAAAGATATGCCTTAAAATGGTTACATTACATCTTACTATGACTTTTTTAAAATATAAAATCTTATTCATTTTAATTGCTAATTGTAATAATAAATAATTATCCCGCAAACATTACATTTTTAAAAACAATCCAAAGTTTATATATTCGCGGATTATTTGTTTACATTATACATGAGCTGTGTTTAGTTTTCGAACACAATGCATAGTGTTTATTCGATATATTAAACCTGTTTACAGATACTAGTATGTCACATGCGTGTCGTTTTTGCGGAGACGCCCTTAAAACCACGTGGGGCTAAAACGACACGATGACAGGCACCGCGGCTTGTCAAAGTATTCTTGCTGTGAGAAGCAAGTAAGTACAAAAGAGTACCTCACCAGACACATGTACGTATTTGTTAAGTAAATAGCAAGAAGCATTAACCGGCATTTTAATAAGTTTCCGAACATGTTCATATTCACACTAAATCATTTAAAATTAATTAAATGGACTGTGTCACTATAGGGCCCCAACAACTCTGAAATGAAGAATATACGATTATGTAATAATAAATGTTTATAATGAGATTTTTTTGTCAGAAAAGTGTCGAGGCATTTTAATAGGAAATTGTAAACACTATTATTCTCGTTGTTACTCTATACTGTTTAATATTCTGTATAACATTAACAGTTGCGTAGAAATCGGTAATTTGATATTTCTTCATTTGAACCCGACGTCGTGAGCTTGAACACCGCTTTATGTTTAAATTCTGTAAAAATGTTATTGATTTGTTTTATCTTTTGTCAAATGTGGTAATGCCAATATAATTAAAGACATTTTTAGAACAGACTAAAGCATTTCAAAAAACAAACAAATGTTAAGCTATTTGCGGCCTTGAGTTCACAATATCCAAATTCAGTCGGAAATGCATATCTTTTGGCGAATAAATTGTACATTCTCCTTTCAAATTAGAACGAGTGTTATAGTGTCTTTGTGAACTTATTTTAAGGTGCAGTGTGCGTGGGAACACGAGACAGTGATGTGTGTGGTATGGAAGCATAAACCTGCCCTTTTGAGTTGTGAGTTATGACTTTCGACTTGTGACTTTTGACTTTCGACTTTTGACTTTCGACTTGTTACGTGTGACATAATTCGGAGAGTTTTTTTTAATGAAATATGGCAGACAAAAACGCTTTATATTCTATAACAGTTTTCTTATTAACTTAAGGTACTTACTAACATAGTCTCTTCTAAAAGCATATTCTTATCATCTTAGTTAGCTGCGACTGGAAGGCTGCTGAGCATCTCGTATTGTCGACTGAGATGTCGTATTCAAAATGTAAGCGTTATACAAAGCCCTCTCAAGTGTAGATTCTCTTAACATTTATTATTTCAATGACGATTGTGAAAGCTGTCATTATTCGCTATATTTATAAACCACTTGATACATTTGAGGGTCGATGGATTTTTCAATATATATTCCCATTAATTATGTTGCGAACAGTGTCGCCCAAAAACAAAGATCTGGGTAGCAGAATGACTGAGTGGTTTACACATTTAACTTGTGATTGGAGGATTTGTTGGTAGTCCGGTTTTAAACTCTGCTAGGTTTGGGCTAGCTGGTTTTTCAATTGTCAAGAAATTAACACCTATCCTGTAAGATATTCAAGAGAGTGTCTATAAGCAGTCTTTTGCACTATCAGTCCTAAATATATTCTGTTATATATTATCCAAAGCAAACCCTTGACATGCGTGTTCAAGATCGAAACACACAAAATTCATCAACATTTCATTTAAAATATTCATTGACACAATGCAAGAACATAAAATACCAGAAATCATGTTGTGATGTTCATACATTATCCTGACTGTTCACATTATTTTTATGTTTTATTTTTTCAGATATTGACCCTTAATGGCAATCGAAATGAAAATTGGGCTCATACTATAAATAGTTTTGGCGCTTTTTGACGTGGTTATATGTGTTGTACCAACTTATTTGCCAAAGAAAACTTTGAATCAGAGATCTGAACTTATAATTGAATATTTCAAAATTTTGCTAATTCAAACACACCTTGATCGAATTGATCAAAATTGGAAAAATCAAACGATTAGACCCAAAAGAATAACGAGCTCAATTATGTAAAACCTGACGTACTGTTCCATTTACCAGATCTATTTGATAGCCAAGATTTCGGCACAAATGTTGATATTCAAGACGTAATTTGCTTCAACGAATGTACTCCATTCCGAAGAACAAAAATAAAGACTTTAAAGAATTGGCTCAATTCCTGAAACCTGGTTTGCAAATGCTACATGACGCTGATACTGCCTGCACCCAACGGTCTGCCATCCAGTTGAGAAACCGATATTCCTGTGAGAACATGCTAGGAAGATAAACAGCGACAGCCTTTTTTAACGGAACTCATACGGACTATCGTCATATAAAATGACAGTGATTTTTTTCTTTTCTGTAAAATTATGATATTATTCTTATGTTGATATACACAACATTTGTTAATATCATCGTCTCAATGGCTGAACGTTATAGCAGTAGCGTACTTATACATGTTGCGTATACATGTATTCGCAACAAATTTTTCAATCATGCTGATCTCATTGACAATTAAGACTTTGACACTTTTATTTGATTTTTGCGTATTGAAAATACACAAATTGCATGAATGTTCGCCCATTTTCAAGGCGTTGTTTTATGTGCCTTAAACTTGGGCACTATTGAACAATGGTTGGAGTATACGGAATGTAGTTCATGTTACAGTAAAGCAGAATTTTTAAGGAAAATAATCGTTATTAGAAAAGATGAAAGTTTTAGGTCAAAGCACACAGATAACATTCTTGTTTAAAGACTTTGCCCTTGTTGTCACAGTGACCTTGACCTTTTGACTTTTAAAAAGAAAAATGGGCGTGGTAGAACTCGTGAAAGTGCATTTACTCACAAGTTTGAAGATCCGAGGTCAATGTCACTCTTAGAGGTCAAAGGTCAAATTGTAATGTAGTGTATCGTGTCTCGAATATTAGTAAATCAGTAATGATAGGATTTTCATATAACATGGCAAAAATGTTCCCTTCTACCAGATGATGTGTCTTGAGCATTACACAGATTTCTCGCTTCAAGGTCAATGTTGCACTTAGAGAACAAAGACCCTTTTTTCCAAAACATGTTTTTTGCAGAGTAACTGATGATGGAATATTAAAAAAGCCTAGCAAGAATTGCACGCAACACCAAGGTCCCTCTTTCTAAGGCTAAGGTCCCAGAGGCCTATTGTCAAATTGTGGTGCAATTGTTTGTGTCATGTTGACACAACATCATGGGCAGTAGTTGGACGCGACTTCCTATATGGGATGTATGTAAAGGTGTTTCGTGTTCTGGATGCAGAGCAAACGACCTCAGAGATTTCAAATTTATTTTTGAAACCAAAAGGAACACATAAACAAAGCAAGATGTATGACATTTTAAATCTCACTGATCAAACCTAAAACACATTTCAAATTTGGACTTGAAGAGCAGTGAAGTAACTTATTTGCCTCAAATATTTGACTAGATTGGGTCAAGGCTAAGTCTCAATTGAGTCATGGTTAAGTCTGAATTTGGTATGGTTGAGTCAAAATCGGGTCAATTTTAAATATATATTGGGTCAATGTCAAGTCTACATTTGGTCCTGGTTAAGTTTGGATTGGGTCAATGTTTAGTCTGAACTGATTCGTGGTTAAGTCTACATTGGGTCAAAGACAAGTCTGGATTGGGTAAATGTTAAATCTGGATAGGGTCAATGTTAAATCTGGATTGGGTAAATGTTAAATCTGGATAGGGTCAATGTTAAGTCTGGATTGGGTCAATGTTAAGTCTGCATTTGGTCAAGGTTAAGTCTGGATCAGGTAAATGTATAGTCTGGATCGTGTCAATGTTAAGTCTGCATTTGGTCAAAGTTTAGTCTGAATCAGGTCAATGTAAAGTCTGGATTGGGTAAATGTTAAGTCTAGCTTGGGTCAATGTTAAGTCTGGATTGGGTCGAGGTTAAATCTGGATTGGGTCAATGTTAAATCTGGATTGGGACAAGGTTAAGCCTGGATAGGCTCAATGATAGGTCTGGATTGGGTCAAGGCTAAGTTTGTAATGGGTCAGGGTTAAGTTTGGATTTGGTCAATTTTAAGTCTTGATCTGGTAATGGTTAAGTCTGGATTTGGTTAAGTCAATGTTAAGTCTGGACTGAGTCATGGTTTAGCTTGAATTGGGTACAGTTTAAGTCTGAATTGAGTCAATGTTAATTCCGGATTGGGTCAAGGTCACAGTGAGGTCAAATTTTATCATTTACGTTAAGTTAATGCCATACAAACTTCAAAGTGTTGAAGTTAGCAGTTTGGTGCATGATTGGTCAGGATATAAATGCAGACAAATAGGACAGACATTATCTAACGTAATATGCCTCCTGTTTACTGTTGCAGACAGCCTTACTATAGAAAATATTAACTAAACGTGGCACAGCAAATGGCACAATACAAGTTATCAACAAAGCGCATTCAAACAAACTGAAAACAATGTGCACCAAAGTTTGAACTGAAAAGTGCCGGTACTAACACACATGGAATAAATCAAACATTTGTTGTTATAATAAATTACTAGAATTACATAAATGAACACAATAAACACAAAATGCTATTTCGTTTTATGATCAATTATAAAAACAAATATTATTCAAAGAATCAGTCAAAACAAATTATGTCAAAAAGGTAATTCACAAGTCGAAAGTCAAAAGTCACAAGTCAAAAGTCGCAAGTCAAAAGTCATAACTCAAAAATCAAAAGGGGAGGTTTATGCTGCCATAGTGTGGGCTGAATTGAAAGAAAGGGTGAACTTAGAGGCGCACATGCACATTCATAGTGATTTCAAAATGCAAACATGTGACAAATGTGGGAAGTCTTACACACACAGAAGCAGTCTGTCAAAACACAAGGCAAAAAACATGCCAATTAAATGTGCATATTATTAAGATAATAATGATGCTGCATTTTTGTTACTTAGTTCTGTTTTCTTTTTAATGTTTATTTTTCATTGTTACAGGTAGTACATTTTACAGTTAATATGATCTCACCTTGTTTTGTTTTGTTTTCCGTCCGAAAGCGGAGGTATATTGTTTTTCCCCCAAATGCGGAGCGACACTATTTTAGCGTTGTCCGTCCGTCCTTCCGTCACACTTTTCTGCCTAGAGATGTTTTAGAACTTATGTATTACATTTCATAAATCGTACTCTAGCTCATCGGGTCATTGTCGACCTGAAATGGAACAAAAGTCACCCGGGGGTGATGAGAAGCCGATTTTTGTTACCCTAGGGTGACTTCAAGCCGATTCTAGTCTGCCGGGGTCGACTAACGTCGGCTTGAAGTCACCCCAGGGTGACATGAATCGGCTTGAAGTAACCCCCGCCGATTCATGTCACTCTGGGGTGACTTCAAGCCGATTCTAGTCACCTGGGGGTGACTAGAATCGGCTTCATGTCACACCAGGGTGACATGAATCGGCTTCTTGTCACACCCGAATGACTTTTGGGTCATTTCAGTTCGACGATGACCCAATGAGCCTTACGCTCAAGTGGATCATCATACTGCGGTGATACATGCTAGTTTCTGTCGAGTTAAACTTGATAACTCCAGGTTTGACCCCCTCCCCTTTCTTAATGATAAATAATATCCGATCAGGTTGTCAGTTCTTTGAATGTGTTTGTTTGATTTTTTTCTTTATCTCAATTTGATTTTTGATAACATGTTGATGGTATTAACAGTAATTGTTTGGTGATAATAGAACAGTACAATAGTACAAATATATGTATTATCCCCAATATCTTAATGCATTCATGCAAATTTTCCTGTGTCACTTTTTGAAACGCTTTTGCAGATCATTCATTTGTTTAAATTTACATGGCAGATGACCCCTGTTGATTTTCATGTCACTAGGTTTAAGGTCAAGGTCACAGTGACTCGAAACAGTAAAATGGTTTCTGGATGATAACTCAAGAATGCTTACACCTAGGATCATGAAACTTCATAGAAACATTGACCATGACTGGCAGATGACCCCTATTGAGTTTCAGGTCACTAGGTCGTCAAAGGTCAAGGTCACAGTGACTCGAAACAGTAAAATGGTTTCAGAATGATAACTCAAGAATGCTTACGCCTACGACCATGAAACTTCATAGGTACATTGAAAATGACTGGCAGATGACCCCTATTGATTTTCAGGTCACTAGGTCAAAGGTCAAGGTCACAGTGACTCTAAATAGTAAAATGGTTTCCGGAAGATAACTCAATAATGCTTACACCTAGGATCATGAAACGTCATAGGTACATTGATCATGACTGGCAGATGACCCTTATTAATTTTTAGGTCACCAGGTCAAATATCAAGGTCACAGTGACTCGAAACAGTAAAATGGTTTCCTGATGATAACTCAAGAATAATTAGGCTTAGGATCATGAAACTTCATAGGTGCAGTGATAATGACTGGCAGATGACCCCTATTGATTTTCAAGTCACTAGGTCAAAGGTCAAATTCACAGTGACAAAAAAATATTCACACAATGGCTGCCACTACAACTGACAGCCCATATGGGGGGCATGCATGTTTTACAAACAGCCTTTGTTTCATTCTGATTATCTGTGATTTGTTTGTATATTTTAATTCAAAATTATGTTGTGATATTTAACTAATAATATGTGTGTTTCCATGTTGAATATATTTCTTGACTGTTAATTTTTATAAACTATTTATGTACACTAAATTAAATGCAAATTGTGAAGCAATGTTCATTATTTATAAAGTCTTATGCTTTCAAATTTTATTTACCTTGTGTTTTTCCAATACGGTTTATTCGGAGAGCTGCACTCAAGTAGTGTGTGTGCGTGTGTGTGAGTGAAAATTATTTGTTCAAAAATGAAATAAGTAAACGGGATAAATTTTAGTTGTTTTATTTACTTTCTAAAAGAAAGAAGCTACACAGTCAACACAGTTGGAATAGTTCGTAAATCAGATAGAATATTCATCAAAGGTTACTTAAATGTTAATGCATGTTCCTGCACATTTACACCGAAACATATATCTGTGTTTGCAATTCTACCACGACACTTGTATTCTATCTAGACAAAGAAGAAAATCAAGTGTCGGCTATTCTGTATAAATAACTATTGTTCAGAGCTTTATGTTTGAAAAATAGTTCCTAACAGTTCACAGAAATATTGTATTAAAATGCATATGCTAAAACGCGCTCTTAAAGAAATCTAATAAAACTTGACTTGTTTATAAATGTAATATATAACAAAGAATAGTATTTTTATAATAACGGGAATAACTGCATCTAAAACAAATGTTAGCCTTGTGGAAACTTCTTTTACATATCACTTATAGCATGTCAGCTTTTCAGTAACATCAATAAGCTTGGCGTTATTTTCGACTTTTCGTTATCAATAAAGGAAACGTTATTTTCAAAGTACTAATGACCGAAACGATGTCACTTATGTACCGATTCAATGGCGTCACTAAATAGAGCTTCGCACTAGGCATCTATAGGAAAAAACGGACACTAATTTCTGCATTCTGCGGCATAGTTGAATCAAATTATTACCAAAACAATCATGCTTAAATCTAACAAAATTTATCTGTTGTTTTAGTTTTCTTTTATTTTGTAGCAATAATCAAAATAATGTGCTGTGTTTACTGATATGTATGATGTCACGTTGATATTCCGCGCACTGTTTATGAATGAATAATGCGTCATTGGATATGCATTTTTTACAATGACGTAGCATATTGAATTCGCAGAAATGGGGAGATTATATTAGACTTTTTCTGAGAAAACTGGTTGATCAGGGACGACACGTTCCGACTTAACTTGATTTTCGGTAAGGAGGGACTTCCTTGAAACTAAATATACCATAAAAGCGGAAAGTGTCGTCCCTGATTAGCCTATGCAGACTGCACTTTACGCACATGTATTAAGCCCAGTTTTCTCAGAACGCGACTCATATATAAACTTTAAAGACATGTAGATTGTGACGTCGAACTGATAGAAGAGTAATTGTTGGTTATTATGGTTATCTTAACCAAGGGTATTTCGTTTCGATGCGTGTTAGCTCACACGAGCCTCCTGCTCTCAAACCACTCGGTCTGTCTGTCTTCGCATGATTTAATTCCTAGACACCGAAACTCTTAGCCGTGGGCTATTACGGCAATAACCTTTTGGAATCGTTTCGTCGAGCTTTTTCCCACCGAACTCCCAGTGTGGCTTTGTGAATGGCATTTCTGTTTGTAGACACAGTTCCTAATATGACCTTTGTCGAACTTTCTCTTTTGTCAAACTCGTGGTCCCTGAAAGAATGTCGCAAGTTATATGCCGATATTTGATTTCGCAAACGAATAAAGTCATATTTACGATTAAACGTGTTTCTACAGAAATCAGAAGAACACAAAACCTACTTTATTTGAACACATGCTTTTAAGCCGACAACGACTGATTTAGCGTTAAAATTCCCGGGTACGTTTTAGTATATTAACCGTACCCGGGGTACATGTAAGTATACTAAAGTGTACCCGGGGTACATGTGAGTAGTACCCGAGCCGACAATGACCAATCGAGCGTGAGTAAACAAATCGTATACAAGTACCTTAAACTGTATTGAAACAAAAACTTGAGTGTGCTTCCCTTTTCGAGCGGCTGGTGAGGCAGATGTTGTTTACGTCGACAAAAGCATATACTTGAGGCTAAGCTGAAAGAAAAAACCAAACACCTCAGCACTTTGACGATACACAGAAATCATCATAGACACCCTTTAAATGAATTTTATAGAAAATGTTCAAACAAGTAAACTAGTATAAGTCACAAATCAATAAGATTGCATATTATTTTATTAACATTAGTTCATTGTTGTTGTTGAAGAATTTATATATGTCGTGCATTATGACATCAATCTTAACTTGTTATATCTAATTTAAATCTAAATTAGCATAAATTATATTGTTTCACATGTTTTTTATTAAATTAAATGCCTGCATATATTCGTCTACTGCCGTTTGCATATTTTTCTTACTGACGTTTGCCATTCCTAAACGTACTACTGACGTTTGCCATATTTGTTTTCACTTATTACACGTTTATGTATTATCCGGTAGATATTTTTTTGTTTGTTTATGCATAGACATATGTAATATATGTTCGTCCGGTAAAGCATAGACAGTTTTGTGATCGTTAATTTTCGAGAACACTGACTCTTTGTAATTTTACTACTGACGTTTGCTTCTTAAATGGAAATTTGTGTCGAAGTGTTCTCGAAAACCAGAGCAACACACAAAACGCGTGATAGACCGATCGAAAGCTATATACATTCCATATTGCCTGCACTAGGTCGTATGAAAGTCAGATGATGATCAGCAAAGATATTGGGAAAAAACCTACCTTGCGCGGCTGTTTGTTGTCAAAATTGACTACTGACATTGACTTTTGCAGTCACGTGACTGTTTTTGTTCATTCACAGTGGTATTGCTAACTTGTCGTCTACATTCTAACTCTTAAGTACAATTAAAATATTACAATTGACACTCAATAAAACAAACAAAATAAGGAAATAAGATTTATCTTATAAGACAAGTCCTCTTATAATACCATAGTTAAGCGTTTCTGTTTTTTTATATCTGCATATGGTATCCATGCTCAATGACATTGAAGGAAGTGAGACAGGGGAGGTAAATGTGCACATACAATCTCAAATTTGATGCCCGTTTTAATAAAAGTTGGCGATATTATGTATTCATCTATCAAACGTAAAGAAAATATTGTGTTTTGCATTCGTCATGTGTTTTTCCGCCACTCAGTCGGCATGTTGACAAAATTTCTATGTTTCAGTTGTTATTTCAGTAAAATTAAATAAAATGAAATATGATGATTGGAAAAGCAGACATCGGTAGCAAATGTAGTGAGCACGTCTGAACTGTACCCACGGGAAAATCCCATTGTTTCCGCGAATAGTTTGTTACAGGTAAATCATAATATCATCACGAATAGTGTGTGTTTTTCTTTAATGTCCCCTGCCTAACGGATTGATAAACTAGAAAGCTGACCTTACATTAACATAGAATAACCCTTTATCCCAAAAGCTACACAAAGTACTTTTTCTTCATCATTACTTATCGCATCAGTAAATAAAACCAACCTAATGCAATATTATGCGTTGGTCCAAACGTCAATTATAATAAAAAAGAACTGACGTAATAATAACATCAACGTCGTGACGTCGCGACGTCGTGACGTCGCAACTTTGTGACGTCGTGACGTCGCTCATTCAGTGTTGCTAGCAACAGCATTTCACAAACAGCAAGTATCAATCAGTTCCGATTTTCAACATTTAAAGATGAGTATAAGAAATACCGAAGGGTAAGTATGTTATATGTATTATAGAAAGTCTAAACAGTTCAAAGTCCCCAAAAATTTGAATGTAATATTATGCGTGGGCCAAACCGACTTTTAAATAAAAAAGAAATTTAAAAATTATATAACGTCTATCCAGACTTTACAAGTTGATGCTAAGATCATGGAAGACGTAATGACAGTGATTAAATAATTAAAATGGAAGATTTTTTAAATATGTATTTCTTATTTATATTTTATTTATAATTAGTCCACGAATTCAATAACTAAATAATTTTTATTTGATTTAAGTGAAGATGCTATTCAAACTTACCTAGGTTCTTCGTTTAATTTATTAACCATCTTTTTAAAGACAAAACATACAGAATGTTGATTTTACCTCACAATATAATAATGGAAAGTAATAACCTTTATTCCTAAGATGGCAGTCACATCATGGCAGCATATTCCGCCAGGCGGACGGTGACAGCGTGCATGTGACTTCCGGTGATTCGTCGCAACGAAGCGGAGTTGGAGAAGGGGACACTTGCGCCGAGCGAATCAACAAAGATGGCGACGGTGGATATATTTTTTATAACTGACATTCAATGAAAACCATGTTAATGCTATTATTATTTATGTATACGTTATCTATTTATAGATTATAGTCAGACTCATACAATGCGCGTTTTATCACTTTCACACTTGCCCGGTGAGCTGTATACGCTTATTTATTTATATTTACATATTCTAAACACTTCAAGCAAATCAATTCATACGGTTTTCACAATTTAACATACTGGGGAGAAAACCACACATTTTTACGAAGACATGTTATTTGAAAGTCTTAATGGCTTGTATTGAGTGGATCTTTTTCCTAATTGGCAATTATTCTGGTAACTCTCGCAGTCATCAAAGCACAGAAAAATGCAAACCCTGGCAAATAATTAAGTCAAATGCAGTCTTTGTCATGTGCTCTGCAGTAATAAACAAATATTACATTTTTGATTTGAAAACAATTGTACGATTTTTCATTAATTAAATTATTTAATGTTGCGGTATCTTTTACCATGCTTCTGCGTGATTATTTAATTACCATGGCTATTTTACTTTTGGTTAAATAGTTTATACAACATTTATAAGTCACTAAGTGATATATATTTAGTTGGCCGTATTATTCCAAACCCCTGACTTGATCTCGTTTTACGATGTTTTTTTTTTAAATATTTCACCAGACCCCCTCTCCCTGACACCTCGTGCGCAGCAACGGAAGTTGGAGGAAGTGCGCACGCGCATTGCAGAGCAAGAGAAATGCATGATGAGTCAGCGCCAACGCCTTGAAAATAACAAACAGTACGATCATCAGTATTTAAAAATTATGGAATTCTTCTCAGCTGTGTCTTTAAAATATAATATATAATATAGGCCGTGTCTCTTTAAAAAATAAAATATATAAAATATAATAATAATAGAATAAAAACATACACACATTACAATAACGCAACTAAAATATATAGTCAATTATATATTTATTGTCAACACAAAACTGACCCTTTAAGGAAACCAACTAAGTGTTAAGCAATAAAAATTATACAAGTGTGTATCCAAGTATACATGTAAATGGTCCTTATCCAAACATATCGTTGATGATTTTGATCGAGATAATAAATTGTACACTGACTAAACTTCTTTCATAACTTTGACTTTATTTTGACTTAAAGGTTCTACGAGCACTTATACACGATGTATGTGAGCGAGACAAACGAAATGGCGCAGAAGGAAGCAGAAATAGAGAAACTGAAAGCAGAGATAGAAGAATTCAAGAGAGAAGCGCGGGAGCTCAGAATCATCAACAGAAACGTGATATACCGGGCTGCCGTCGAGGACCAGAATTTCAAGGACACAACAAAATACCTGCGCAAGTTTGAAAGCCAGTTGAAGAGAACACAGATGCTTACGGCCAAAGCCGAAGGTATTGACGATGATCTTGTTGTGGCGTACCGGAAGGAGAAAGAGAAGTTGAAGGAGGCTCAGGAATCAGCCGAAAGGTTACAGAAGCTGAACGACATGCACAAAGAAAATCTCGAGTTCGTAAACAAGTACTTGAAGTCATACTTTGAAGAATACGGCATGATTAATGGTGGGGAAGATTTAATACCTTCAGATGTTCTTAAGGAAATATTACATGAAAGGTCTGCCGTTTTATCACATTGTCGTATCGACGACCATGATGATGATGACGACATCGTGTTCTCCACACGAACGGACAATGCACCAGCTCCAATCAATTGTACTCGGGACAGTGATACAAACGGACGTGAATCACCCATAGCAACGGTCAAAGCTACCGAAACTAATGAACCAGAAATCGATACGTCTCCCAAACTGGAAGGCGCGTTGGGGAGTCTAAAGACAAATTCAACTGTATTTTTGTCACGCATACATGGGGCACATGAACTTAAACGAAAAGGGGAAGAACCAAATACTGCTCTGAAAACTCAGGAAGAAAAGTTACTGAGTCCTTCTCGTAAAGCAAATGACTCGGTTAAGGAGAAACGCACATCTCGACAACGTTCTACTGGTGCAAGCACCACAAAGAAGCAAGTACACACACGATATGCCAGAACAAACAATGTCAGTCAAAAACTAGCTCCCAAACCACAAATCGATGCCATTCAAGCAAAATGTAAGACTGTTACCCTGCCTGGGTTTGAATCGCGCATAAACGTACGTCCAACGACAATCGAAAGTTCTGCTGGGCTAAACTGGAGTAAACAAATACAAGGTGTTAAGCTCCCTGCGGTTGTCGGTATGCAAAAATCACGTTGCATCGGAAGATCCTCCATATCCACGCATACCCCTGCACCTCCCATCGGAAGGTCATCCAGCTCCACGCATACTCCTGCACCTCCCATCGGAAGGTCATCCAGCTCCACGCATTCCCCTGCACCTCCCATCGGAAGGTCATCCAGCTCCACGCATTCCCCTGCACCTCCCATCGGAAGGTCATCCAGCCCCTCGCATACCCCTGCACCTCCCATTGAAAGGCCATCCAGCTCCACGCATACTCCTGCTCCTCCCATTGGAAGGACATCCAGCTCCACGCATACCCCTGCAACTTCCATCGGAAGGTCATCCAGGTCAACGCATACCCCTGTACCTCCAAGGACTAAGAATGAAGAAAAGAAACGGTTTTCGCGGAAATACAAAACCAATGACAGTTTAAATAAATTGGATAGATAGTTGCATATATGAATATAAAAATTATCATATAAATCTGGTTGTTGACTTTATTGACTGAAAGCAAAGTTTCATTATTATTGCCTGACCTACCGTTAAAAAAGCCGACAATTTTTTATTTAATTCTTACAAAATGTGTAATTCATTTGAGCACATCGCTATGCTGAAATGTGTGCGTACGTTTATTTGTTTAAATACTAATTTAAACAAATACTGGTTTATATTATCTTATAAACAACATGAAATCAATTATCATTTCAATCATGTTGTCAAACTTTCTATCCAATGCGACTTATTTTTTATCATCAAGCCACCAACAGTCTTAATTTAAAATAAGCTACAATATTTTTCTAGAAAAGTTAGACCAGATATACGAGAATTCTTATCTAGTAAAAAAGTCCTTTAAAACTATTATCCAATGCGACTTATTTTTATAATCAAACCATCAGCAGTGTCAATCTGGTAACGTTCAACGTTTTTAAGTTAAACCAGTGTATAAAGGCTTTAGGATACCATATGATATATGGTACTTGCTAAGTTCGCCGTACAGAGGACTTCTTGATATTGACTTTCTGATGCACCAAACCGTGTTGCAAGATCGTGGGTGCTTTTCGTAACCTCTCGATTTACATACACAAAAGTAGTACTTTCATCTTTAGATGATATGCCAACTGTAACATAAACTTATAGATAAGTTTTGCTAACAAGCATTTGTATCCGTAGAATCGGCCCTCTTAATGAAAACATCTGAATATTTTACGTGAAAAGATTGAAATACATACACGTTTAATACGTCAATCTGTAGTTTAATGTGTATTCTTGGACATAACAACAAAAACTGCATTAAAATCGGTAATGTTTGCCAAAATATTGGCGAGACAAAGCCCTATGTAGTTATCGGTATCATGTAAACCGTTTCTCATAATATCTGCCCTTCTGATTGGTTGCTAAGGTTTGTTACAAAGTGCATGTTCTTTTTATATAAAAAGTTTCTTAATGGAAACATAAAACTGTTGTTCATGTTTCTCTTTAAAAAAAAATCCAAAAAATATCGGCTTATACAACATTTGATCAACCTACTAATTAACCAAAAACAAACTACGACAATTATAAGGGTCGTGTTATGAGAAAACTGGGCTTAATGCATTTGCGTAAAGTGTCGTCCCAGATTAGCCTGTGCAGTCCGCGCAGGCTAATCAGTGACTACACTTTCCGCTTTTATGACATTTTTCGTTAGAATGAAGTCTCTACTTAGTAAAAATCCAATTAAGGCGTAAAGTGTCGTCCCTGATTAGCCTTTGCGGACTGCACAGGCTTATCTGGGACGACACTTTACGCACATGCATTAAACCCCTTTTTCAAAGATCACGGCACAGATAGACTAACTACAGCCTATGTAACAAGTATGGTTCACATCTACTACGCTAATGATGCGATCATATGGCACAGTATTATGAGCGGTAACAAACAAAAACAAGCAAAAACAAACATGTCACTTTAACTTAAAAGTCCTCCCTTCTCTGCATTTATAATTTATAAAACGCGTGGGAAAGGGGACTCTTTAAAGTATTTTTTTTGCTCCGATAGTCGAAAACTTATCAAATACTACCGTTTACTACCTTACCATAATTGTAAAAATATCTCAAAATAAGCGTTAATCGTAATGGTGAATTACCGGTACACAAAAACGCAAGTTATGAAGAAAGTGAGCCATGGAAATTGTTTCTAACCCTTATTAGGCTTAACCCATTAATGCCTAGTGGACTCTCCCATCCTTCTAAATTGGATCAATTTATTTCCAAAATTAGGGATGTCTAGCATATTTATTTCTATCTTATAATATTTTTTACAGAAATTTCTTTAAGCAAATAGCGCAGTCCCTGATGAGACGCCGCATAATGCGGCGTCTGACTCTCATCTGGGTCTACGCTGTTTGCCAATGACTTTTTTCTAGACGCAAGGCATAAATGGGTTAAGTGTCAGTGTTATTTCTTGCAATCAGCTTTAAATGTCTACGCTATCAGCATTTGATCTTCTGTATTGCCATAGTACAATATGCGTCTGTAGTTTCCATTTATTTGTATTAAACGACATAAATACTTGCCGATAAGTTTTACTTAGATAAATAAAAACACGAACAGATTTCATTGGGTTTACACTGTGCTTGTGTCGGTACAGAGAGTTTGCTGGTTTTAAAAGTGAACGCTCTGTTAACAGTTCGGTGGCGTAATCGCTGCGAGATGTGTGTTTTTTTAGACCTATTCTTTTTTAGACTCAGATTCTTAATGACCTGATGTGCTGCGTTAATAGCGTAGCATTTTCTTTCTTTCGTTCACGAACAAATTAACCGTTTCGCGGCTTAAAAGTCATATAAATTCATAAAAGTCTATAACATCAATCAATAAGAGAAATAAGTATGCGTATGTCTAAAATCATATTACGCTTTATCAATAAATACTTTAATGAATTTGATTTCTGCATAGAATACCACTCTCTTCCGCTTTGAAAATTGATTATGAACGGAGAGAAAAACACACACACTACTGTTTATGCATACTTTGTTTCTGTTGTCGTTAACTCTTTCAGTGCGGGAACCGAATTTTGAAGGCCTTTGCAAACAGTTTGGATCCTGATGAGACGCCCCAGAACGTGGCGTCTCATCAGGATCCAAACTGTTTGCTATTCTGATAGTATTCTTTGAAAAAAAATCGAAGAAAATGCTAATTTAAGAAATTCTGCAGACGACATTTTAGCAGACGACAAATTTCCCAGCATGCAAAGGGTTAAGCATAATGTTCGTTTCAGACTCGTTAAAAATAACATATAAGCCTTGTATTCAGCATTAATATGTATAACTGATGACTTAAATCTGAATTTCTTTCTCCGTGCACACGCTGGTTGAGTGTGTAATTGTTGTATCTCACGAAGAAATGTAATAAAGATACTACGGTAAGCACCCAAACTCTCGATTTGTGTGTGATTTTCGCCAAATCAATGGCAGGGAAACCATGCTGCAGCAATAAATGTGAAGAAGTAACATTAGATACACATTTTTTCGTATATGTCATTTTGCATGCACTACGAATTTGTGATAGAAATTTGCATGTTCAACCTACAAGTATCTGTAAGTCACTTGATGCATGTAAAGTAAGTAAAACCAAAGCGGACTTTGATGCGTTGACTTTAATCATGTGATTGTAAACAAAGCTGCATCTACGTGAGTGCCCATATCTGTCTGAACGCGTGCAGGTTTTATCAGTTTAGTAAATTTATGGGTTTAAATCTAGACCAAGGATACATGCTACAGTGGTCCATCGACAATGTTACACCCGTGCTACTAGTAGTACATACATTACAACAACTTTTTAATTAACCTCTACATCTTCTCCAGTTGATTAACACATCTACTTAATTTCTAAGTTATTTTTGTCGTTGTCCTTATACGGTGAAAATTATATGCACCGTGGATAAGACGAATCGGCTTTATTGCATTAACCTCTGAAAAGAGATTGGGCGAGTGTTTACGGGCAGTGTCATATGACCGTTCTATTTAAACATTAAACAGGGATGACCTGTTATCAAGAAAAAGATCGCCCACTGACGGGTTATATCAGTGGTAACGTCGCTTAGTGTTAAAACGCGAGCACCTCAGCAAATGACATAGTATTAATTGAGAATCGTCGCTAAAATCGACGACAAATCAGTTTTAGTCATTATTTGACAGCGGTATGTTAGCGTGTGTGTTCGATATAAAACGTTTTTATGCGAAAGTTGGATTTGGCAGGTATGTTGTCCGTTTCATTAGATTTATTATAATTTTGATAATTTAGTTTGCTTTGTATTTTCTTTTTTCTAAACTGTCTTTTAAGGCGTTCGAAATTGCATAATGGTACGGTGGTACCATTGGCACAGGGACCTAAAAGTAATCACCTCTTTATATACTATAAAACAAATACAATAATACAACTGTGGAGAAAAACACATATTAAACCCCCTGGTCTGCACACAGTTCACTTTATTTTATCAGACGCCGATCATCGTATAAATCTAGCCATATTATACACAGAGGGGTAATCACGTGATAGTCAAGATGGCGATGTCCATTACGAGACAGTTATTGTTCGCCGTTTTATACACTTCATTATTCATTTTTATTTTTTAAATGACGCTCACTTTCCAGCCATATCAGTAAATATCAGTAATCATGATTACTCAGAAAATAAAACAATTTATATTCTCCCGCATGTTTACATGACCGAATGACTTAAGTCAAACAATCAAAATATATGGGTATTTCTCTTAAAAGGAATGAACAAAACCGATTTCAAATAATGCAAACTGAGCATTAAGATTTCTTCGCCACAACCTCAAAATTGACTTACCAAACGTGAAAGACCATGCTAATAAATCTATAACAAGGCTCTTATCAGAATACTCCTTCACTTCCTGGGATTCACAAACGAAAATTCAAACACATAAAGTGAAAACGGTATATATCTCAATATAAGTTCGGTAAATAATATAACGGATTCACTTTATTGGCATACACTTTCAAATGCGCCGAACAAAATTCGGTCTCATCATGCAATATAAAATCATTAATCATGTAGTTGCCGTCATTCCTCCTGATATTCTTCTTGTTTGTGTCGACCACGGATCCAGGCTCAGCAGTATTCATGGTTTTGAACACATAAATAACCAACCTGAATGGAACCTGCATAGCTGGATCAAATCCCTGCGTTCATAACCAACCACGTGATGATTGCCGAGCCAAGTGGTACAATAATTTACCTGTTGTTAATTTTCCTTTTTTTATTTATATAAATATTTTTATTATTATTTACGTATTTTCAAAATATTAAACAAAATGTTACTACCGGTACTTTTCATAAATAATACTTAAATAAGAAAATGAAATCCTCCAAAATCTGGTAGGATTTTTGTGTAATGGCATGGATTTTATGTGAGACCATGGAACGAGAACTCTGCGTGAAGATTAATACGAATCTCAGAAGACTCGTCTAAATTTCCATTCTATCCGGTAAACGCAATCCCATGGATTTGTGTACCACCCTTGTATGTCATAGCCCCCTCCCCCGTTGACATTTTCCGTAATAATAATTTTTAATTAACTTACATCCAACTGAGCATCTGGAACAGTCTTCACTTTTTACCTATTTGGCGCCGGAGCAAAATCATTATCTTGATGAAACTCTGTCAAAATGTTTATTTAGAAAGTATCGATGGCCTAGTACATATGCGCATTTTGTACAATTAATGAAATTGAAGATGAGTATCATTTTGTTCTAGTATGTCCGTTATATTATAAGTTTAGAAATGTACATGTTGTTTACAAAAGATAATAAACCAAGCTAACCAAGTATATTTTTTTTACAATTATTAAATGAGACCAGAAAAAATGTATTGATACGTCTAGCTATTTAAAGCAATTAGACTAAGAATTATAATATATAGATCAATGAGAGTTCCCCCCCCCCACAACTGAAATTTAGTACATAATATCTAACTGAACTAGAAGTGGCGCGTATCCACACGCCGCATAGATGTTATATTAAAAGGCAATTTTGGGTAGGTAAGGCCTATGTTGTCGGGGTCCCGGGGTGGGTAATGTGGACATGGATGGTCGAGATAGACCGTGTTATCATAAGAGATGTTCAGTATTAATTTGAAGTTAATTGGTGAATAAATAAAGTTATGTTAAAACAAAATTTTGGGTACGAACAAACATTTGGGAACGACAATTTTGGGTATGTACAAATTATGCCCCAAAAAAAATTGGGGTACGAAAAAATGTGGGTTAGAAAAAAATGTGGGTACGAAAAAAACTTTTGGTGCGAAAACATTTGGGATAGAAAAAAATGGGTAAGATAACAAATGTTGGTACGAAAAAAAAATTGTGTACGAAAAACATTTGGGTACAACAAAATTTGGGTACGAAAAGGTTTGGGTACGAAAAAATTATGCCAAAAAAAGATAAAATTTGGGTACGAAAAATAAATTGGGTACAAAAAAAATGGGTACGAAAAAAATTGAGTACGAAGAAAATTTGGTTACGAAGAAAAAAATTGTGTACGCAAAAAAATTGGAAACGAAAAAATTTGGGTATGAAAAAGTTTGGGAACGAAAAAAAGTGGGTACAAACAAAATTGGGTACGAAAATAAATTGGGGTACGAAAACAATTTTGGTATGAACAAAAATGGGTTGGACATTTTTTTTGGTACGAACAAAATTGGGTACGAAAAAAAATTGGAAACGAAAAATGTTTGGTACGAAAAAGAATTTTGGGACAAAAAACAGGGTACGAAAAAGAATTTGGGTACGAAAAAATTTTGGTATGAAAAAATGTGGGTACGAACAAAAATTTGGGTAAGAAAAAAAAATTGGGTACGAAAAAAAATTTGGGTACGAAAACAATTTTGTTATGAAAAAAATTGGGTAGGAAAAAAAATTGGGACGAAAAAAATTGGGTACGAAAAACAATTTAGAAACGAAAAAATTTTGATACGAAAAACAATTTTGGGACAAAAAATGGGTATGAAAAAGAATTTGGGTACGAAACAATTTGGGTACGAAAAAAAATGTGGGTACGAACAAAAAATGTGGGTACGAAAAAAAAAGTTGGGTACGAAAAATATTTTGTGTACGAAAAAAAATTCGGGTACGAAAAAAATTTGGGTACGAACAAAATTGGGTACGAAAAAAATGGTTACGAAAAAAAAATTGTTACGAAAAAAAAATGGGTAAGAAAAAAAATTGGGGGTACGGGGAAGTAGTACCCGTGGACCTCTCGATAAATTTGAAAAAGGACGGGAATTAAGCTGCCTTTTCCCTTTATCAATGGCCCAGAGGTGGGTAATGTGGACATGGATGGTCGAGATAGACCGTGTTGTCATAAGAGATGCTCAGTATTAATTTGAAGTCAATTGGTGAATAAATGAAGAAGCTATGTTAAAACAAACTTTTGGGTGGGCGTGGTCGGCCACTATCTCCTCCTACACTATTAGCACGAGAACCTTGAAACTTACACAAATGGAAGCTATGAGCATATGTGCGACGGTGCACTATCGGAATTTTGATCTGACGGCTGGGTCAAAAATTATTATCATGTGCGTCGCATGTTGTTCGTTAAATGAGATTTGTTTTACCCATTTTACCCATTTATTTACCCATAACTTGTGACCCAGGGGTCAGGTCAAAATTCCGTTACCGTCGCACATATGCTCATAGCTGCCATGTGTGTAAGTTTCAAGGTTCTAGTGCTAATAGTGTAGGAGGAGATAGTGGCCGAACGGACGGACAGAAAGACGGAGACCAATACAATATCCCCACGCTTTTAAAAGCGTGAGGATAATAACATTGATAAATTCCATCGTGGAAGAGGTATTAATTACGCATAACATCTGTACACGTGGTAATTTGGGGGATGTCGGTACGCGCGAAATCTTTTGTTATTGGAAGTTCAATATTCACATGTAGTATAAACGAATTCCCCTTTATCGAACCTTAATTTATTTAAGAGAATAAAAACTAATTTGTTGTTTTGCACAATTCATTTTAGTGATTCAAAAATGTCATATTAGCAATGTTTCGTATATATAATATCACCTTTTTAAGTACTAACGGTGGTCACGGCGCCGGCTCGGCGTCGGAAATCGTGTTAAACTTTCCGAAATCCCAGTTATACAACGTTTGATTGTGTCAGATGCACGTGCATACACTGTTTAACCCATTTATGCCTAGTGGACTCTCACACCCTTCTAAATTGGATCAATTTATTTCCAAAATTGGGGATGTCTAGTATATTTATTTCTATATTTAAAATATTTCTTACAGAAATTCCATCATGCGGCGTCTCATCTGGGTCTACGCTGTTTGCCAAGGCATTTTTTTTCTAGACGCTAGGCATAAATGGGTTAAACAACAATAACATTTCTTAAATACAATCGTCAAATACCATTGTATACGTGTCATGTATTAGTAATACCAACATGAAACCTATTTACATGTTGGATTTCGGTACCCGCGCGAGCGTCATTGAGCGTGTTTAACTTTCTGAAATACCAGTTGAACAACGTTTGTTCCTTGCAGATGCATGTGCATACAATTTTTTTTTTTTTTTTTTTTTTGTAAATAACATCGGTAAATGCCGTTGTAGATGTGTTATTTTTTTATTAATACCATCACGAGACCTAGTAAAATGGGGGTTTTCGGTACCGAAATACCCGAAGGATCCGATGGTAACTTTACATCTTTTCTGTAGTATCATGATATATATAATAAATACTCTTATTCGTTGAAGTGTCACATTCGTAAAACATTATTTTTATTGCATTGTTGCCTAACATTAGATAAGCTATTAATAATATTGAATCTGAAATATGCTGTATACATTGCACCTGAAAATTTACCTGCCCATTCTTTATAGAATTATGATTTTTTTTTCAATTTATTGATTGAATCGATTTCAATTTTTATCAAACCAAAGTTAATGTAATTTTACTGGGACACACACTCGCTAACGGGAAATTAAGCCGAATACATCGATTATGATAGGTATGTTAGCGATACTGATTTTGATATTGACCCAGATATTAAAAGCCTTATCCCGTGTTCAACTGGTGACCCGGTTAAGGATCGATTGGAGTCTACCTCCAAGATATATATGCAAAGCTACCGATATTCGTATCGCGAATGGATGGTAACACAATGCTCATATTATATGGGCCGTGCTCTGTAAAAGGGGGTTTAATGCATGTACATTAAGTGTCGTTCCAAATTAGTAAGTGCAGTCCGCACAAGGATCACACTTTCCGCGTTAATGCATTTACATTAAGTGTCGTTCCAAATTAGTAAGTGCAGTCCGCACAGGGATCACACTTTCCGCGTTTAATGCATTTACATTAAGTGTCGTTCCAAATTAGTAAGTGCAGTTCGCACAGGGACGACACTTTCCGCCTGATCTGGATTTTTGCTAAGAAGAGACTTTCTTAAACAGAGAATATCATAGAAGCGAAAAGTGTCGTCTCTGATTGGCCTGTGCAGTCCGCACAGGCTAATCTGGGACGACACATTACGCACATGCATTAAACCCCGTTTTCACAGAGCAAGACCCATATGTAAAATAACCTGCTATTCATATAATGTTTAGTATAATTCTCTTTTTCGATCAAGGATACATCGTAGATAATTTCTATGCTGAAAGTTAGTTTTACTCCCGCCATTTTTTTATTCTCTCAAATATTTTTAAAATGAATTATGACTTGAGAGATAAGTATAGATTTCATTCTTAGGGGTGAAAACAACACTTGTGTGCCTATATTATTTTTGTTTCACTTGTTACAACTCATTTACTTTATCCCACTTTTACAGCGAATTCGGTTGATTAAAGCGCCGTTGATTAAATTTCTGCTATAAACCACGGCACGTGCTAAGTTGTTAATAAAGCACGACTGTTTGTCACAGAACGATATTCTTTTTTTTTTAAGTTTTTTTGATCAGCGGTTATTTTTTTAACGCGGAGTAATACACTGACCTTGGTTACAATACAGTTAATATCAAAGTACGACAAACACTCATGAAAACTAATTTTGTTTAAATAAAAAGGTTTACTGAATAAACAGTGATATAAATCGAATGATAGATTAGTGTTGATTTTAGATAAGGTTTATCATGCTCGGCACGAAAACGAAAACGCAGTCGCCAAGGTTCGTGCTTTTTGTTTTTTAAGCCTTGCATGATAAACCTGATCTATAATCGACACAAACCTATTATTCTCTATATAATGAATGAATATTTAATGCATTTATATATAAATATATACATGTAACACATACGTTTCCATTTATCAATACCTATGTTCATAAGAGTGAAATTTGTAATAAAATGATTATGAGAAATGGAGATACAAAATTTGTTGCCTACTTGGAATATCTGAAAAAAATTGTTTATGTCAGTTCTAGGCTTTGATTTTTGATGCAGATTACCGTGGTTATATGCGATTAAAGAGTAGACAATCAAAATGATACAGGTCCCATGCTTTAATTCTTGGATTAAAATTCGCATACTAACTTATATGTAGTTTAACGATTTTTTTTAACAACAAAAACATGCTTCATCGCGAGATCAAAATCAATTTTGCATTAACATGGTATTGATACAGAATACCGGAAAAGTATGTAACATTAGATCAACAGCAAAATAACTTGTTACATGCATGCATCATGTTCATGCTTATTATTAGGCAGTGCAGTTGGCTAGTTGTTGGAATCTGCGCACACACCATTTTGATGATTAATCGAATAAAACAGAGGCCGAGTTTTTAATTAATCAAGACGTTATATTGTAGTGTAAGTATTTAGTAGATGTATAACAAGTTAATTCTTTAACAATTTATAATGTGTGCTTATTCTTCTGGTATTAGTTGAGACAAGAAAATGGGTGTTCTCAAAACTATGAAAATACATGAAAAGAATTTAAACTGATTTTTGAAATATGAAATAAAATTTAAATGTAAATATCCATAGATAGTTTGTTAAACACCTCACCCACTTCAGATTGTTGAGAATTGTCGGGATTGTGTGCCATCAAAAAGACATAATTGGAACACCCCATACGATGACACATTTTAACAATTAAAATACCAGCTATTAACAACAATTACACTGACCAATTATTATAACAATGTAAACAACAGTTCCTGCGTATCTTGATACTGTTTTATACCGCAGTAACTTGTGTTAAATATGTATACAATCGTGTCGTATAAATTATAAAGCCTTCAAAATGTTCTATTAAAAATGGATTTTCTATTAGGAAAACGCAGACAGTTCCTTTTTTTAAATATCTTCAACTTATGAAGCCCCGCCATGTTCTATTTCGATTGGAGCTTTCTAACATGTTTTTAAACGTTGAAATCATTCGGGGTGACATTCTACATTCCAATACACAGTCTTTCAATTGAGATGTTTTTCATTGTCATCTTTTTACCTCTCAAAACATGGCTGCGGAAACGATGTGATTTCTGCAGGAATGTATCTTATTTTCTGTGTCAATTAAAACACATATCAAAGTTGACAAGTAACTCAAATCGCTCTTGTGCTTATTGTTAACGCTGCTCTCTGTAAATAATTTCGTTTTTCTAATAGAATTCTAATGAATTTGAAACGATTTTTTTTTTAAATAGAGCTTTTTTTACTTATACCTTCATATGTTTCTAATGCATGCTCGAATGCATAAGATCCATAAAAATGATTTTCAAAGTCACATTCATCTTCAAAAACAGAACTGTTATATCCATTAGTAAGAGTTCGAATGACATCATAATTATATGCTGATATTTTGTATAAATTCCCTTCCGAGTAAACTTGACTTAGAAACTGTTTTTTCCACATAGTTCAGCAAGGGTTCACTTTAACCCATTTATGCCTAGTGGACTCTCCCATCCTTCTAAATTGGACCAAATCATTTCCAAAATTAGGGATGTCTAGTATATTTATTTCTATATTTAGAATATTTCTTACAGAAATCCCTTTAAGCAAATAGCGCAGACCCTGATGAGACGCCGCATCTACGCTGTTTGCCAAGGTCTTTTTTTCCAGACGCTAGGCATAAATGGGTTAAGATGGAACAAGTAAAACGGCTGTATCTCCATTGCCATTCGTTTTGTTCTGTATGGAAGAAACTAATCCAAGAACATTTACTGCATTAAATCTGGTTTTCCATCAATTTGTTTGCCCATCTTTTTCTGCATTCTTCACACATTTAAACGCATTAGAGCTCTTTAAAGTAGATTCAGTTGCTCTTTTTTATTGTAATGATATGTCTAAAATCTTTAAAGGAAACCAAATTTCCCCAATACTCATTCTCTACACATTTTTTTAAACAGATGTTAACAACTCATTGTGTCTCAAATTTGCTACAACTCTGCAATAACAAAATGAAGCAAATAGTATCTTACATGTATTAAGCGTCATGTTTAAATGCTAAACTTTGCATTTTTTATTATACATATTTGAGAATAATTGTAAATGCACACGTATCATGGATTTTTACTCATTCGGCCCATACTTGAATATGTATTTGTTTTAGTTCATATATTAACCAATTTCAATGCTATTGAGAAATTATACCAGTCTAATATATATTACTCCTTTCTTGTAAATCTATTCAGTGGAATTGATACTGGTATTATTTCACATGCACAATGCTAACAAATCGTGTAGATTCAGTACATCTCATGTAATTAACAATACAGTTACACGCATGCGCATTACAAAGATGTAACAAACGACACAGTACTATTTTGTGTCCATGGTCATAGCTCTAAAGAAATGTGTGTCACAATAAATACCTCTAAATGACACCTAAACGACAGTGAAAGATAAACACAATTTGAAGATGTTTGATTAGTGATGGCAGACCGTTAAGGGGCCTAGATATTTGTTTGACCAACGGTAAGCGGATCAGGTATTTGGAAATTTGTTGGCTACTTACTGAAGATACTGTTTCTGATAAGCATACATAAAATGTGTCAAGAAGGTTGAACAATTCAGGTATTTGAAATAAAGCTAATTAAACCCAAACACATACAGCACAACCGGATGCCATGGTGAAGATCGTCGTCGTCACCGTCGTGGTCATCATCCTCATCATCATAATCATCATCATCATCATCATGAAAGTCCACACAAAAAACACACCTTTTTTCTAATTTATAAATATCAGCATGTGGACTTTCAAGGTTCAATTCACAGTGTTCACTTTCAAGGTCAAAGTCACAGTGTGCACTTTCAAGGTCAATGTCAGAGTGTGAACTTTAAAGAACCAAGTCACAGTGTGCACTTTAAGGTCCAAGTCACAGTGTTCACTTTCACGGTCCAGGTCACATTGTGCACTTTCAAGGTCAATGTCAAAGTGTGCATTTTCAAGGTCAATGTCGCAGTGTGCACTTGCAAGATCAATGTCACAGTGTTCACTTTCAAGGTCCAAGTCACAGTGATCACTTTCACGGTCCAATTCACATTGTGCAATCTAAAGGAAAATGTCAAAGTGTGCACTTTCAAGGTCAATGTCGCAGTGTGCACTTGCAAGATCAATGTCACAGTGAGCACTTTCATGGTCAAAGTCACTGTGTGCACTTTCAAGGTCCAAGTCATAGTGTAATCTTTCAAGATCCAAGTCACCTTGTGCACATTCAATGTCAATGTCAAAGTGTGCACTGTCAAGGTCAATGTCACGGTGTGCACTTTCAAGGTCAATGTCACAGTGTGCACTTTAATGGTCCAAGTGACTGTGTGCACTTTCAAGGTCCAAGTCACTGTGTGCACTTTTAAGGTCAATCTCACAGTGTGCACTTTCAAGGTCAATGTCACACTGTGCACTTTCAATGTCCAAGTCAAAGTATTCACTTTCAAGGTCCAAGTCACAGTGTGCAATTTCAAGGTCAATGTCACAGTGTGCACTATCAAGGTCCAAGTCACAGGGTTCACTTTCAAGATCCGAGCCACAGTGTGAACTTTCAAGGTAATTTCACAGTGTGCACTTTCATGGTCAAAGTCACAGTGTGCACTTTCAAGGTCAATTTCACAATGTGCACTTTGAAGGTCCAAGGTCACAGTGTGCACTTTCAAGGTCCAAGTTACATGGTGCACTTTATTGGTCTAAGCCACAGTGTGCACTTTAAAGATCCAAGTCACAGGGTGCACTTTCAAGGTCAATGTCACAGTGTGCACTTCCAAGATCCAAGTCACAGTGTGCACTTATTTTCGAGGTCAATTTTATCGTGTGAACTGAGAGTTTGTTCTCTTTCATTACATATCTACACATGTAGCCAATGTACTTGTTCTTGTCCGGCTCATAACTTTGCTGTATAATAACGCATTTTGAAATAGATCAGCTCAAATGACCAGCATATAATTTTACGACGACGTGTAACGTGCAAAGCATGTTGCTAGCTCATAGATCAATTTCACAGTTGCCATTTGTTTTTGCAAATTCCTTATACTTTTATCTTGAAACTGCATGTTCGTGTTCGGCCAATAATGTTGTTGTTTATTATATTACCTAGTTGCTCGCTTTATGGTCAAGGCCACAGGTCACCCTTGTAGTTTGGCATAACACTTTTATTGCAAATATTTTTTCGCGCATTACAGGAAATAAATTGGCACGAATAATTATATCTGGACAATGTCTCGCGTGAAAATATAATGTCGGTCTCATAAAGAATACAGTGAAAACTTGAAGTGTGTGCGAAGTCCTTGTATGATATTAGAAATAGTTGATTTTAAGTCAGTACAATGTCCTTCTGGCCGATTGAAAAAAATGTCATCACCTACTATTCGCCCACTATTTTATTTGCTTAAATGCCATTATCTCTTGTGTGAACTACGCTTAATATGTACCAACAACAATAGACTGGACAAAGTTCTGACACATTTCTAGTCTCCGTTAAAATAATTATAAACACTCGATGAAACCAAATAAAAACACCCATTATTTATAATTGAACTACTTACTTTTCATTGACTGTTTGCGCGTTAGCAGTGCAGGTAACGTATAAAATATTTTAAATCCACACACCTTGCCTCTGACTTTGAAATGAAATACATGTTAATTAATCCATAAAGATGCAATTTGAAAGTGTGCAAAATTGTCATTAAATCTATAACCTAGTTAGCAAGTAATTTATTATTTTTCAAACGGTACCGCTTTTAAAACCGAAAGTGGAATATCTAGACGTATACGTCCATTCATTTCGACAGACGCGATTATTTTTAAGTTTTAAAGCGCAAAAAAGACGGATTTCTACCGTGTAACCACCAGACATATTTTAATTGGAAAAGATAACATCAAATCTATAGCCTAGTTAGCAAGTAATAAAATGTTAATTAATCCATATAGATGCAATTTGAAAGTGTGCAAAATTGTCGTTAAATCTATAACCTAGTTAGCAAGTAATTTATTATTTTTCAAACGGCACCGCTTTTTAAACCGAAAGTAGGATTTCTAGACGTATACGTCCATTCCGACAAACGCGATTATTTGTAAGTTTTAAAGCGCAAAAAGACGGATATCTACCTTGTAATCACCAGATATATTCTAAGTGGCATAGATACAAAATGTTTCTTATTTATACTTAAATTTACTATGCCAAATAAGGTATGTGGCTTTAATGATTTTGAAATATAGCATGTTTTGTGCACCATGTAGTTATCGGACCGCAGTTGTAATCGAAGTTATATAACAAATGTATATGTATTGTGTTCGGGATCGAACTATTGAAAAAAAAATTGAACTTCAAAAATATATTCGTTTTTCTCGTCAGTCGTTTGATTGTAAGGTATATTTTGTATTACAGCTGACATTGTCAAGCATGTCGCCACAACGAGGCAAACTCTACATCAACCACGGGGAAGATGACCAAATGGTAAGTTGTAGTTGCTGCAGTTTTGCTTTTATCAAGCTATATTAACAGCGAAATATAAAAACTGACGCGTTGTAAACCTGATAGACCTTGTATTGACCTTACACTGTAGTCCGTGAATAGATGGGAACTACCTGATTGTAGTCTACTTGTGAACAGGGTGTATTCGTCATATGCTGTCGTGTGGTTGTGAACAGTGTGTCTTCGTCATATGCTATCGTGTGGTTGTGAACAGTGTGTATTCGTCATATGCTATCGTGCGGTTGTGAACAGTGTGTATTCGCCATATGCTATCGTGTGGTTGTGAACAGTGTGTATTCATCATATGCTATCGTGTGGTTGTGAACAGTGTGTATTCGTCATATGCTATCGTGTGGTTGCGAACAGTGTGTATTCGTCATATGCTATCGTGTGGTTGTGAACAGTGTGTATTCGTCATATGCTATCGTGCGGTTGTGAACAGTGTGTATTCGCCATATGCTATCGTGTGGTTGTGAACAGTGTGTATTCATCATATGCTATCGTGTGGTTGTGAACAGTGTGTATTCGTCATATGCCATCGTGTGGTTGTGAATAGTGTGTATTCGTCATATGCGATCGTGTGGTTGTGAACAGTGTGTATTAATTATATGCTATCGTGTGGTTGTGAACAGTGTGTATTCATCATATGCTATCGTGTGGTTGTGAACAGTGTGTATTCATCATATGATATCGTGTGGTTGTGAACAGTGTGTATTCATCATATGCTATCGTGTGGTTGTGAACAGTGTAAATTTGTAATATGCTATCGTGTGGTTGTGAACAGTGTGTATTCATCATATGCTATCGTGTGGTTGTGAACAGTGTGTATTCATCATATGCTATCGTGTGGTTGTAAACAGTGTGTATTCATCATATGCTATCGTGTGGTTGTGAAAAGTGTGTATTCTTCATATGCTATCGTGTGGTTGTGAACAGTGTGTGTTGACCATTTGCTACATTGTGATAGTGAACAGTGTGTATTGACCATTGTGTATTGACCATTTGCTATAGTGTGGATCTGAACAGGGTATATTGACCCCTCTCTTAATCTGGTTGTGAAAAACGTGTAGAGACTCTAGCAGGATCTCTGTGAACTATGTGTACTGACCTTTGCTGTGGTCTGGTGGTTAAGTGCGTGTATTCACTCCAAACTTATGTTTCTATTCGCGAAAAAAAAATATGTTGTCCCCCAACACCGCCCAGTATATCGGTCTTATGGAGAAATGTACGTACTTCCCCCTCCATGTATAAACTTAATATCATTCTATCGTGTGTATATATAAACTATTCTCGTGTATACTTCGATGCGCATCGGTGTCAAGTGTTTTTTTTAAATTCAACTCTGTATTCGACTCGACATGTATGTGTTTGGTATGTATTTCGGACTGCTATCACTGATCGCGTGATGTACCATAACTTATTAAGTCATATGATTTATTAAAGATAAGACGTATTTATGACATTTACAATTTTAGTTACTGCATAAATCTTGTTACCTTGATCCAATTTAAATTTCGTAAACCGAAAATATTTGTAGCCGAAATTGATAAAATTTATAATTTTACAGCTTTCTTTAAGGAACGGTGGTATTCTTCATTAATTAAACGACAACCTAGTCAGATAACACTCAACGGTCCTTTTAAAGGCTTCAATAACCACGCTACATCATAGTTTTATTGTGACACAAGATCCGTTCTGCTGTTTTAATAAACCCGCTAAACATAGTAACATTTAGTCTAAATATTTTGTTTAAGCTCGATTGCATCGAAAGCCGAATGCTAATTGAAGCGCTTTCGAGTCCGTTTCCTGGGTAGAACAATTTTTTGGTGTCTATTTGAAGACCTAAAAACTCTTCAACAGTGGGGATTGTCCGCCATCTTAAATCTCCATATACGGGGTTAAGTACGCGTATGACTTGTAAGCCTGCGCTAGACATTAATACCATTAATTAGAAGACTGCAATAACATGTCCACATCTATTACACAGTGTACCTCAACATCCATTTCACGGTGCACCCTAAGGTAATGCATGATTTTAATAATACTCAACAAGAATGTGGCAACTATCCTTAAACAGGGTCGTGAGTCTAACATAGTTATGTTGCCACGTTGGACGTCAAGCGGTGATAGATAACGTATATGCTGCTAAGACTACATAAGTAGTCGTGCCATGTACTTTGTATTACTTTCTCTAAAAAAAACTGTTTTATAGCAAGCTTACAAATTCAAATACGACATTCTCATAATTGTCCGATTAACACGGACGCTTATTCTTAGTTTATGAATTACAGTTTACAAATTTATTAAGTACCAATACCCAGATTTTTATAAGAACATGTTACGTTTTATGCCCCGTCCATTCGTGTGGGATGGAAGTCCGCCCGTCCGGATTTCGTGTCTCTGTAACTTTTACATATCTGTGAGAATTTTAACATAACTTCGTTTTATTACGTCCACATAATAAGACAATGTGTCTAGAAGAACTCCGGTGCTCCTCAGTTTAAGGTAAAGGTAGCAATTCAAGGTCAAGGGTAGAAAATTCTAGTGGGTTTATAATTATATGTAACTTTAAATTCGGGGAAGTATTTTAAAATAACTTCGGAAACTCAATGCCTTTTACCAAACGATGTGGTCATTGTCAAAATTTCATGTCAAAATTTATAGATTGTATACATGAGTAACTCGCAGACTGTTTAGGTTTTATGCTGTTTGCTGCTCATCAATATCAAAGGGTTGGAAGTGAATATCAAGATCGTACTTTTGAGTAAAAATAAAACTTCCACGGATTTTGTTTACATACAGCGACTACTGGTATGCCTGTTTCTTGGAGTTTTTTTTTCATCCGATCATTTTCAGTCGAAACAATTCGAAATGGACCCCAAATAAATTAGCTGAAATACACTAACGCTTGACAAGAATGATGTGAAAGTACGTTCATGCTAAATTCAATGTCTTTTAAATCCAACGTTCTTCCAGGCTTAATAGGTTTCTTTCAGGTCATGGACTAAGTTTCAGGTCATGGACTATATTTCATGATAACACATTTTGCGTAGACGTTACAACTTTATGGACACAAATATGAATCAAACCCTTTGTCATATATCGCCCTATTAGTGCAAAAAGGTAACATTTGACTAATAATTTCAATTTTACATGGTACCATTTTGCACCAATCGGGGGGGGGGGGGCATATGGTATGTTGATTTGAGAATATAAGCCATGTTTTCAACACGACTACATTTCGTCGCCTTAATTCTAAAGTCGCGAATGTCAAAAATCGCAAAAAATGCATATTTGGTATCATTTTGTCGGCTTGACGAGCTCTACACGATGCAACAATCTGCATATGTGTACCTTTCTCTGCTAAGGCACTATTGACCCCTCAACATTGGCGAAGCGTGACAATTTTCTATTCATTTTTATTCTAAAATCGCGAATGTCTTTGTGTAGGATTATATAAATAGGTTGACATTGTGATTTCCATAATCACGAAACTCAAAACTTTTCTTTAAAATTTACGTTAAAAAGCCACGAATGTAATCATTCATTAATATTACTTTTTTTTTATTTTAAAAGCAATTGTCTTTAAATTGTGCAAATTGATAGATTGCATACATCTCAACCACCTGTCAAAATTGCATAAAGATATCTTGTTTTATAATGCATGGTTTGTTATTTCAAAACTTAAGAAGCGATTTTCTCAAAATCACTTTTTTGGACTTTCGTGCATTTA
The DNA here is from genome assembly GCF_020536995.1 of Dreissena polymorpha. Lineage (NCBI taxonomy): Eukaryota > Metazoa > Mollusca > Bivalvia > Myida > Dreissenidae > Dreissena > Dreissena polymorpha. Next base: position 31,171,339 of record NC_068358.1, on the reverse strand, counting down.
TAATTAGTGTGACGATTTGATGCGTTTAACGTGGGTGCATCGTGTGTCAGACGCAAGTTAGGGGGAAAGCCTACCTACGTTTATATATTGATACGATTGTTGCGAGCATTAAACTCGGTTGACAAGCGGTATTCAAAAATTCTTCGCAACGAGTTTCCCTTGCAAAAAGCCAGTGTTCATCATGCGTAAACATGCGTTTTTAATAACACGCGTGCTTTTTAAAGTGAGCTTATTACCGGTTTGAGAGTGTCACATTGTGGCAAAAACATCCCCCCCCCACAAACAAAAGGCTAATCTTGCTTATGCCGTTGATCTGTCCGGTATAGTGTCGACTATTTTGAAAACAAAGATATACTCTTGCCGAGAGTTCCACGAGAGAAGAGCATGTCAGCTCGTATTTATATATTTTATTCACATAGATACTCTCCTACCAATTTCCCCAATAATATGTCGATTAACAATTGGCCAAGCAGTGGCCTTCGCCATTATTTGGGCACAAGCGCACTAATTATTGCGTTCACACCTAGCAGCTGCTAAACAATCTTTGTTACGTTAACCCATTTATGCCTAGCGTATAGAAAAAAGGCCTTGGCAAACAGCGTAGTCCCAGATGAGACGCCGCATCATGCGGCGTCTCATCAAGGTTTTCGCTGTTTGTTTAAAGGAATTTCTGTAAGAAATATTCTAAATATAGAAATAAATATACTAGACATACCTTATTTTGGAAATAAATTGATCCAATTTAGAAGGATGGGAGAGTCCACTAGGCATAAATGGGTTAATGGTATTTGTGGGCATGGCGATCGCTCGAATGAACAAATGGTCCACTTCTCTACATAAAAAGAAAACGCAATCGACGAATTATAGACGAGCGCTTTCGAAGTGTCCTTGCGAGGAAAGTAAAGTCTATAGTATGCGTCTCTCAACGGGCCAAATCCGAGTAAAACAACTTGCCGTGGATGAACGTTCGATGCCCTTAAGAGGGATGTTTGCCGCACGACCGAAGCATCAATTTAAGCGCTTGGGATGATTACAGTCTGCGTCGGTTGCGGGGACCTTGCTATTGGGTGAAAAGAAACACGGTCGTCGTAGTCCGACGCACGTTTTCGACACAATCCTCGATGCAAGCTTGACCTTATGGCGACTCATACAGCTTGTGACCTGACCGAGGTTTTAGACTGATCTTTGAATCAAACTTTGCCTGTCAGTATCTTCTTTGATTAAAATTCATGGCCTGATATTGATAGGCAAGCAAACATTTATCAGTACAAATAAGCCTAAGTAATACGCATTGGTTTTTCCTACCTGCTTTATCACCGCACAAGACCTTGAACGACATTTCAAATTGTGTTAAACATAGACATAGGGTTTGTAACTATAAATCGTTTATATCTTTGTGCTCTACATTTGATAAAGAGCAATAAAAGCTGCCCTCTTTAAATGGGCATATTGACGTTTTTCCCCGACTATATGGGCATATATATATTGACGTTTTCCCCGACAATATGTACTAATTAAAACTGTGTTTATTGCCATTTTGAACACATCTATTGTGTTAGGTCACTGATCAAGTTGCATAACTCTGACATGAAATTAAGCGGTAGTGTGCCAGTGCTTTCACTTAGATATTTTAAGGGAAACGTACAACGTTTCCATATCAAGGTTTCTGCTACATGTATTCAATTGATACTTATATTATTGAGCCTGTATGACGGGCGAATTTCAATCTTTATTAGATATGTTTGCATTTTTTCCAAAACAGATGGAGTCAATGCACGATATATAATTTGACAATTTGACAGTCGTATCAAAATAGTATCGTCACTTGACTAAAATTAGATACATTCTGTTCCTTTTCAAACGATTATTTTTTTCTTTAACTTAAAAACGCAAAAGCAAATCTATACAGAATAAAAACACATTCTTGTAATACAAAACAATCGTTAATATTTAATTATAAAAAGTCCCAACACAGTTTCAAACGATCAGCAACTCGAATAAAACATGTATGATTATTACCCGAAATGTGTTGCATACGAAAGGCCGTTTCAATATGATTATTTCAGCTGCCAATTCTTTTCAAAATCTCATAATGCACGCGAAAGTACGAGAAGGACACTAAATCCCCCCCTTTCATAACACTTTCACGAAAACACATATGCACAATGGTGACTTTATATGCCTTTATATAACATTATCATGGCGGAACAAAACAATCAACATTAAATGTACCGCTCACATAAGGACGTTCCAATATTTTTTGCATCTATTATTTCAAGTCAACATATATAATGACTCTTACTAGTATTTGCTTCATTCCTATGTTTGATGGTCCGAATTTACTATTAGAAAAAAATACCAAATAACGTTGACAGAGTGATAACACGTATCTGTGTGCCCTGCGGAAAAGCTGTGCTATAATCCTGTGAGTGATCAAATTATTGCTAGTTTTCGATTTATTTGCAGCGCATTTACAAAATTATTTTATGCACTGAGGAATTATAGGAATCTATTAATAAACAGGAAAGCACTTATTCAAATATTAGTCCATCTATCTCTATAAACTAAAACAAAGTGAATCACTGGCGGGATGTAACCTTAATACGTTTTACATTAACATTCCAAAAATATAATATCTCAAATCAAAGAAAAATAGTATTTGCTTCATATGAATTAATTAAATTCTCTATTATTTGTACTGTAAATGCAAATTTAACTAGTTTTATCGAATGTATTTTATTATGATTATGTTGTGCATATATGTAATGCTTACCAACAGTGTAGTAGAACATTTTAACAGGGGGCTTATTTACATTACGGACACAGAAGACTACCACTTACAGGGATGTCAAACGCCCGTTCACAGAAACGCCAAACGTTGTATACAGATTTAGGTTCTAATCTTGCACATACTTATATTTAAATCCATTAAGGTAGTACTGGCAGTCGTCTTGTTGTATTTCCTGTACGCCAAAACGTACACGATTTTACAATTGAAGTAGTAAATATACAAGTAGAGACCGTGTAAACAAACTGCATAGAAACGATTATGCAAAATATATAACTTTATTTTAGTTTAAAATGTGCATTGACGCCACTTCTTTTTCTTAATACCACTTCGTTATAAGTGTAATCATATCTATTACAAAAATGCAAAAACACATCAAGTAGATTGACCAGAAGTCAATGTTTTGTTAATGAAGGATATTGTATATGCAATCGTTTGATGTCATAAGAGATATAATTGTTTATAAAATTCCACAATATTCACAAAGATAGTTACGTTTTCCGTTTGGTTGTTATTTTATGTTTCTGTACATATGTCGATCAACTAAACTTCGCTGATTTGAAATACATTGTCCGGTTTTAAACTACGACAAAATATGTTAAATATTCACCTTCTATATTCCCCCATCGTTTAAAAAGAAAACATCTGGCCCTAAGCGCTTCCTCGGATGTATCACGTGCTTGTGTATTAATGTATCTCAAAAAGAGGTGGAGCCACTGTTTAACTACCGTGCTGATCTTTTGAATCGAGTAGGAGCGTATGGCAGGAACGTTTATCGTTGCGTGTTTAAGCTTTTGAAGCGATTTCTAAATATATTTTTAAACATTTCGGTAAAAGCGGTATTTAACAACTATATAGCGTCAACACGCAAGTATTAGAGAGCATTAACGGGTGTGGTTTGTTTGAGCAATATGATGCGAGGAATCCACTGGGGGATCAACAAATAATTAAACGTAATACTGGTATTATAATTATTATTAATAATTAACCATAATACTTGTATAATAATTATTATTAATAAGGTAGAGTTTTCGTATTCAATACACTTCATTTAATAATTGTGATAATAAATAACGTACAAAATTGCATGAACACGAAAGATTATAATTACGGCTTTATATGCCGAATAACTAACAGATATATAATTATAAAACTATGAAAAAAACATGTGTCGACTTCTTGTGAATGTAAAACTGAACAATTAGAATAAATGTATACAATACATTAAGAAATAATGGAAAAGTTCGGCAGGTGAACGATTTTACCGTTTTGCTACGTCTCTAATAAGTACTTTTCAGAGATATTTTGAACGTATTATGTATCTGGTTTCAAGTAAGTTTCCAGTATGTTTACAGTATGTTAGGATATGATGAGACATGACACCGTATAACAACACTTTCATTAACTTAATGACTAACTAACCGGATTTAGTTTAGACTATTTAAACATATGCATGTATACACACACGAATAAGGAAAGAGTAAATGTATTATTGTATTTTTTATTTCAAATGCTTTTAATGCCTGTTGTTGTACAGGAAGTCTACGGCTATGAACGCAGCATTGTGAAGACCAGCGTCACGTGGGTGTTCATCGTGCTCACAGCGGGCCTGCTGCGGCTTTTCTTCTTCTGGCTCCCGCACCTGATGGTCCGCGCCATGAACAAGAGATGCTCCCTCGACCGGGCAACGGTTCTCGTTTTTAGGGTAAGCTCGATTTGTCGTTGTCGGCTCCGGTACTTCTTAAATGTAACCGAGTACTATAAAGAAATCTACAATTTACATTGGTTTCGGAAATACGCTTGGAGCCACCTGGTCATACTCCTGGGCCCTTTGTAGTATTTATTCCACATCCTGCGTACTTTATAGTACACCTATAAGTCGTACCTGCGCCGCCAATGACCAATCGATTGTAAGTTTGGAAATAATCATAATACGCTTTACTTCCTTCGTGCATTTTATATTAGTTCGTTTAATCGGTATTAATAAAAGAAACTATTTAAACGTCTTAAAGGGGCCTTTTCACAGATTTTGGCATGTTTTGAAGTTTGTCATTAAATGCTTTATATTGATAAATGTTAGCATTGGATCTAAAAAGCTCCAGTAAAAAAATCAAGAATAAAATTAAAAAAAAACGGAAAGGGCTCGAACCAGTGACTGGAGTTCTGGAGTAAAAACCAATTAGACCGCTCCGCCATCCTGCTAACGTATTTTGTACTTTATATAAGCAATCTTTGTAGTTTCACAAAATTAAACGAAAACAACAGAACTCTCCAAATTATTCAATCGTTTCGCGTTGCAACGCCTTATCATTTTCAGGTTTTTAAATCGTCAAAAGATGCATATAATGGTTTTATTAGACCATGGTAAATGTTCAGTATTACTGTTTAATCACAAATATCATAACTAAAACGAAAATTTGCGAATCTGAAACAACTATTTCAATTTTGTCAATTTACCAAAACGTGAAAAGATCCCTTTAAGACAAGACAAAGTTACACACTTTTAGTGCGTTTCTATTTCAGGATGAATATAAACAGTGGTTTGTGTCCCACGTGCACGTTGTCACAAAGGACGGTCATCCGTAAGTACATAATAATGTTTTATATCTATATGTATGCTTTGTTTCGGACATTTTTCCCACAGTGGTCTTTACGTTCGTTCAAGCATTAAGTAATACAGAGTGAGCTATTTTCGTCCGTCACTACCCTGTGTCAGTTGTTCGTCGTCGGTTGTCAAAATTGATTTGTTCTTCCAAAAATGTGTTCATTTTTACTCAAATTTGCTCGAAAGTTCCTTCTGGTCGTCCCCTATCACATACCTTCGAATTACGACCATTTTATGCAAACACAAAATACAAGCACACTAAAAATATCCATCACAAAACATGCACTGTCAAATTTGGAAATACTGTTACATATCTAGTGAAAATTTTCTTAATTATTTCAACCAATTTAGTTTTTTTATCTATCGCCCCCAGGGGATCGGGCGTTTACCCTTATACAGTAGTAAGGATAACACTGTCTGCATTTGAACATAATTCCAAATACATGTACCTTGGTTGGATGTGTACTTACGCATTTCTTTTAGTTATGATGAAAATCATAATAGGTATGGGTTCCCTGTAAGTAGTAGTTGCCATTTTGGTATCAGTCTAATTTGTAATGCATTGCAAATAAGATCATAGTATTTTTATGTTTTTTTTGTTTTGACATTTATTGTAAAAACATAAATTAGTATAAAATTATATAATATATATGAACAATCTTGAGTCTTCAATCCTTTGTACTTGGATATGCAATTAACTCTTTAATGCTTAAAAGAGAAAACGTAATATATGACTTAATTATCCTGTTGTTGTAGCGTGAACGTTGGGCGTGTAAGGTCTGTGTCTGGAGGCAGCAACACCCCTCTAGCGGACGTAGAAGGCGCCAAGGTAACAACCCAAAAGCGGCAACAATAAATAAATCCATGTTGATTAAAGGCTTAATTCTCCTACGAAAATAACACAAATATACTATGTAGGTTCGCACGAAGAAAGTGTTTACGGAGGAATTAAAATTCTACCTGTACTTTTTGTTTACGAAGAGATATAATCCACACATGTTCGACAAAGGCTGAATGCAAGCTTTTGTTGAGAAATGATTTCCGAAAGAAGATTACTTCTTTTCGTAAATAAGGTTGATAATCATGGAGAACGGTACGACACTACTAAGTATGGGTCCTTGATTACTAATCTTCAAAAGTAGGGCAAGGCAATACTCTTGATTACTGGAGGTTACTTATCTTTAAAATAAGTTCACGTACATAATTTAGATCACAGTTTATTGACGGCCTTTACGGTTTTAATAATCTTAGAAATTATGACTTATAAATTGACTGAAAGTCAAGGTATATCTCGTGTTTTTGGACACAAGTCATATTTCGTGATAAGTAATATTATAACATTTCATCTTTTAAATGTGTACATGCATTTAGTCCGACTCAAATAGCTGTCCTCAATTATCTATCTTTTTTTATTTATCGAAATGCATGGAATTCTGTGTTAAGAAATATTCTGTTAAACAATCGCTTGCCAATATTGTTTAATTTCAGAAATCTAACGTTATACGGTATTTCGTGACTAAAAAGATTAAATATGTCTGGGACACCGAATATTCACATTTCATCAGACTCAAGTAAGTACCAACCAGTGTATATAGAGAAAATAGGTTAGTGTTGATTATAGATGGTGTTTATCATGCGAGGCTGAGAAAACAAAAAGCACGAGCCTTGTCGAGTGATTTTTCGTTTTCGTGCCGAGCATGATAAACCTGATCTATAGCCAACACAAATCTATTATTCTATTTATCCCACTGTATTCGGTAAACCTTTTTATTTAAACAAAATAAGTTTTCATGAGTGTTTGTCGTACTTTGATAATGACTGTAGTGTAACCAAGGTCAGTGTATTACTCCGCGTTCCAAAAATAACTGCTAATCAAATAATCTTTTTTTTCAGAATATCGTTCTGTGACAAAGAGTCGTGCGTTATTAATTAGAATTGTATTCATATTGAATTGCAAATCTAAAAGATTTATAACATCAATGTTACATTTAGTTGTTATATACAAGGAACTACATTTGTTTACAACGTAGCCTAACAACGTAGCACGTGCCGTGGTTTATAACAGAAATTTAATCAATCGGGCTTTAATCAACCGAATTCGCTGTAAAAGTGGGATAAATTTAGATCTACCTGCTATTCGGTGGCATTTTAAAGAAGTGTTTGTCAATGTGATTACCAATACTCCCCGACGCAAAAAAATCGTAAGGTGTATCAAGTTGTATCCAAACAAATCTAAATTAAAAAGGCGCACAACTTTGTTTACGTCATTTTAACGTAGGCTGACAAAACGTGCACATTCATAACTTCATTTCATAACGAACAAAGCATTCTATACATGTTTTAGTGGTGTAGGTGTACGTAGAACAGATACTTCAGTCAAATCCGTGTCGACATAAAGGCAAACAGACGTTCACCACGTACGTTTTGGGCTTTGATTTACTTAGCAAACACGGATTAGTGAAATTCATACGTGGTAAACACGTAAGTCTTTTGTTTTGCAGAGGTATCGAGAATAACGTCACTTGCAATTATTTTCACGATGCCGCGTGCCTGTCTTTCAACGAAGTCTTCAGAAGTCGTGTACTATACGGATTTAACTCCATCGACATCCACGTCACGCCGATCATCAAACTGCTGTTTAAAGAGGTACGCATACATGAATGAACATCTCGCCGCCTGTCAACCAATCTCTTATCTAAAATATCGATCAACAAATCGGATAAATCCGGGAGCCGGTTACTATCGGGATGAAGGCAATTCTCATCGAATGTCGAGGTCACTTTTGTTATTCAAAGGGGTTTCGTTAATTTTCTTCAAAGAAGCGTGAATGAAAATTTGTTTAACGGTGTTAATGGGGTTCACAAAAATTAGACAGTCGGTATCCTTAATAATTAGTTGGAGACCTTGCCTGTATACCATTTCAAAAGCCGAAATTTAATCTCGACAAGTGCTTTTGGCAGATTAATTATGTATAATTACAGAAATACACGTAATAAAACGTTAATTTATTTCAGAAAATGACCAAACTTATTTTTGTGTTGCACGATTCATTTTTAAGATAAATAAGTGTAATGTTATAAAAGTTAAATATGAATTATATCAGGTTTCTATGTGATATTTGTTGGATTACGGTTCAAGCTCTGCGCAACTTACCAAGATCCCCATAATAAATCGCTGTTTGTGGGAAAAACAAGTAACGTAATGGATATGATGTCCGTATAGCGACCGGCAGTCATGGGTTCCATCCTCACTGTAGGAGCTTTTTCTAGATCTTTTCCACACACATCACTAGTTCTACCCAGGAAAATGAATCGAGAGCTTTTAAACAAGCCTAAGGCTGTCGATGCAATCGAGCTTAAATAAATAGATTGAAACTAAACAATGTGTTTGACAATACATGTGCCGATGTTGTCAAGCGGGGCTTAATGCATGTCCGGACAGGCTAATCAGGGACGATACTTTCCGCCTATAACTGATTTTTAACGTTTTCGGTGTGTGTTGCAGGTTCTGTCGCCCTTCTACATCTTCCAGATCTTCAGCTGTACGCTGTGGTTCGTGGACGAGTATATGTACTACGCCTCATGCATCGTACTCATTTCGGTACTCTCCATCACCGCCACCATCTACCAGACAAGGAAGGTACACAATGCTAAAACGGGTCTTAATGCATGTGTGTGAAGTGTCTTCCCAGTGTAGCATGTGCAGTACGCATAGGATACGCGTTGACGACACCTTCCGCATATTTTGGTTTCTCCGCAACATTTTCAAGACCAGGAAGGTGAGCTTTCGGTCTTATCGCCGCCCATTGATTCCGCTGTTAGACCCAAGTCGTTTTGATGGAAACAAGAAGCTATGGTTTATTATTTAACTCCAATAAATCATACACGTAAAATGGTAATGAGGCGCTAGCTGGAAAAAAAGTGTCTTCCCAGATTAGTGTGTGCCTTCCGCACAGGCTTATCTATAAAGACACGTTCTACTTGTATGGAATTTTTCGTTTGAATTACAGTAAGTAGATGTCAAACGAAAATCAAGTCCAAGCGGAAATTGCGCTCCCACACTGGCACATGTTCGTTCCAAGATTAGCATGTGCTATTCCGGAGCTCGACTCGATTACTAGTTATTTATTGCATTGTGATAGTTTAAAGCCACCATCTTTCAGACCAAGAAGGCGCGCTACGCTTGCATCTCTACTAACACTACGAACATCTGGCCTGAATCTATGTCTTCTTTTTTTCCCAAACATTTTTGCAAAAATGTTAATTTGTTTTACACCATAAATATCCCTGACACTAACATACATAATAATTTCATTTTTGGGGCAATTCATTTTTGTTCTATTGATAAAATTCACCCCGTGCCTGCCTTTAAGAAAAGGTAAACATTCGTATTGTGTAAACTTCATGCGTTAAGTTTATAACGTTTATCGACCGTCATCTCGTAACGGTGTGAATATAATTGGACAAATACGTTTACTGCCTATGTTACAGATGCATGGACAAATACGTTTACTGCCTATGTTACAGATGCAACGTGCACTTCGGAACACCATTCAGTCTTCAACTATTGTTACTGTGATCAGAAATAACAACGGTAAGTTTATGGAATCGGTCATACGTTTTCAGCATGTTTGTTAAGGCAATACGTATACAAATTCTAAAACGTTAGCGGTATCCGCTTTGGTAAACTGGAAGACCGGCGTTTTACCTAAACAGTATGACAAACTGTCGAAATCAGTACAAATGACATCAATCGAAAACCGCGTCGATTTCGGCATTCTATCAACAGTTGTTTCGGCAATTTTAAGCCGCGCTTGTCGCCTTGTGATGCAACGAGAAAATCTGCGACAAAAAATTACGGCTTTGGCTTTAGAAACTTTTAAAATTGATTTTAAATGATTATTTTCGAGCCCTTACGATATTATGTTTTGATAAAAAAAGGTATGTATAGACTTGCTGTCTCTATCTATTTGTGTTCCTATGCTGTTTTTCAGAGTGCATGGAGATCAATTCCGATGACCTTGTGCCCGGCGATATCATCGAGATCCCAAGAAGTGGCTGCCTCATGCAGTGCGACGCCGTGCTGGTCTCCGGCAACTGTATCGTCAATGAAAGCATGTTAACAGGCAAGTACGGACCAACCGATGTTTCAATGGGCCAACAGGGTTTCCGCAAGTAGTTTGCTAGCCCATAACCATCAATAATCATTTAAGCGAATTTTAAGCAAGTATTGCGTACAGATGGACAAACGGACGTACGGACGGACGAAGAGACGGACGGATTGGCAAAGTTCTTGTGTCCTTTTGATGAATTTTCAACAAATTAATTAAATTGGTAGGTGCATAAGAAGTGAAGCAGACAGCAAGATACCATAGCCCAATTGTTTGAATTCTATATGTATTACCATTTACTGACTTTCAGTCTAGACTAAAACTCTTGTTTGGAAATATGATACGTCACTTGATTCATATACTAGTAATATGCAATTGTATTAGCAAAAGTGTTTATCGAAACTTTTCAATTTTACCAAAAATGTTTAAAGAAAAAGTCGGGTCTTGAACAAAAAAGTGCATATTTGTTTTTATAACATGACCTACGCTCCAGGAGTGAAATAACGTAAGGCTCAATTTTGTTTATTACATGGGTGTAATTACACTACTTATATAACTGCCAAATGACGTCATTTTTTTAACGAAATGACGTCATTATTCCAGCGACTTTCTTCAGTTAAACTCTTTTACAATGTGAATAAACGGTGAAAACATAAAATACAAAGGGAATGTGTTGGTCATGTTATAAATAGAATCTTAGATTCGTGGTCATTTTGTATTGAATTTATTAAACTCGTCATCTAAATAAAGATAAAAACGAGGCTCGCCGAATAAATTCAATACAAACCGACCACTCATTCAAGATCCTATATATATATATGCATTCATGCGGATTACTGTTTACTTTTATTAGCTCTTGTTCTAAGGGTATTACGAACCTGTAAGGGGTACAACACATAGTCAACACATTTTTTTTATATTAAACACTTCTGGTTTAAAAAGCAATACAATCCTGGTTTTAATGTACCTTCATGTTTTACTATAAAGGCGAAAGTGTTCCTGTAACAAAGACACCACTCCCGAACCCACGATTCACGCATGAAGACAGCAAGGTATACTTCAATGTCAAGGACCATGCACGTCACATCCTGTACTGCGGTACCCATGTCATGCAGACACGATACTATGGAGGTCACAAGGTCAAGGCCGTTGTATTCAGGACAGGTGGATATCGGTGAAACCGGAGGGGACTTATGGTTTGCGCTCTGTCTGTCTGTCAGTAAGTCTGTCAGTCAGTCAGTCAGTCTGTCAAACTTTTCTGGATCATGCGATAACTTTAAAAGTGCTTCATATTTTTTCATGAAACTTGGAATGCAATATGGAGATTATGCACGTCATTTCATTTTGTTCCTACGTCAAGAATTCTGGTTACTATCGCAACAAATATATATAAAAAAATACTGGCAATGGTGGAGTTTCACCGGTAGGGGACTATATTGCTTGGCAATTTCTTGTCTATTTTATTTTATATAATATTTTATTACTTAGGTTTAAATGCGTTATTCATTAATTGTAGTTATCATCAGGTACATGCTATGTTGTTTTATGTCATCGTTTTGTTTGCATTATCATTTTATTATTAAATCACAGTAGTGCCCGTGTGAAATATAAACGCGATAATAAAAAATCGTAAATTTGCTCCAAAGGTCCTTATTTACTACAGTGTCAAATTAATAAAATGTTGTAAAGGTTGTGGCACATAGTTCATTATATTCTTACAGCATTTAGCACTGCAAAGGGGGAACTTGTTCGCTCCATCTTGTATCCAAAGCCCGTGGACTTCCGGTTCAACCGAGATACATACATCTTCGTTGGCATCTTGGGCGTTATATCTGTCATAGGCTTCATTTATACAATCATTTTAATGGTATGTTAAATTTTGAATGGTAGCCGTTGATATAATTTGACAATGACACAAAACGGAAAAGTATTTAATGAGTTGCCGTAGACAAAACAAAACACACAAAAATCCGGAATAAGGTTAGTGTTTTCAAGAGTTTACAGCGAAGCATTTTCGCGCACATTTTTAGGGAATTCAGTTTTAAGAAAACAAAATTACTGCTAAAGTAGTTACTATGTTTAGCTGTTTGAATCACATGTGATTGTTATTTTTTTCAACAATAAATTTTAAATCGATTGCGGGAGCTTTCGATGCAGAATTAAAAGAAAGTCTAAAAATATTCTGAGGCGTCAGTGGAAGACTATGTGCTAATAATGGTTATGAGTATGAATTATATTTAGGTACGTCGTGACAATGTCGTTGAAGACATAATCATACGATCCCTGGACCTGGTCACCATCGCCGTACCGCCGGCACTCCCGGCCGCGCTCACCGTGGGGATCGTGTTTGCCCAGAGCCGCCTGAAACGAGCGCGAATCTACTGCATCAGCCCACGCAGCATCAACGTCTGCGGCAGCATCAACACAGTCTGCTTTGACAAGGTAACGCTGGGCAGACTATCACTACAGAGCAGACTGCAGTTGCGTAACCAACTGATAACGATTTGTGCAGTTTTAACAATGATTGGGCCGTGCTCTATAATAAAGGGGTTTGATTCATGTGCGGTCATCTCAAACTAATCAGGGACGACACTTTCCGCCTAAACTAGATTTTGGCTAAGAAAAGACTTTCTTTAAACATAAAATATCATAAAAGCGGAAAGTGCCGCCCCTGATTATCCAATGCGGACTTCACAGGCTTATCTGGAACGACACTCTACGCCCATGCAGTAAACCTTTCACAGAGCACGGCCAAATAATTTCTAAAGGAATGACAGTATTACATCATGATTGCGAATGCAAAAAAAGAGATAATTAAATATTACTTACGGGCGCGTGTAATACAGCATTCCACAATCAACGTGTTCGATACAATCCGTCAGATCAAAACCATCATGGCATATTCTTTGTAAACGAACTGCTTATTCCTTGTTCATTTTACAAAAAACTTTTCCCTATGTAATTTTGTCAGTATTTGTTGATATAATTTTCTTGCTGAATTCTCAGTTTCTTAATCTGTGTGTTGTCTCATGCTTTCAACTCGAATATCCATTGACTTGTTTCAGCTACAGTAATCACCAGATTGTCAGCAATTACTCTATCGCTAACGTTGGAATGATACAACCACAACTCTATGTTTCTACTAAAATGTTCTATTGAAGAAAGTCTTATGCATCGTTTGGATGAAGTCACTGACGAAGACCTATACTTTTGAGTTGTAATTTAACCGAGTTTCGTCCTTTTTGGTGCTTGATTGCACGATACAATCTGCGTGTAACAACATCTTTCCCCCATTGAGTTCAAATGTTAAAGTAAACAGTTTGCTTTCGCATGAGATTAATGAGACAAAGGTCAATGATCAAGGCAAATTACCTGTGACGAGCATTTTGCGACAATAATGCTTTGTCTTTGCAGACCGGTACACTGACTGAAGAGGGGCTGGATATGCACAGCATTGTGCCGGTACATGATGGCAAGTAAGTATGTTATGTACACAGCATTGTGCAGGAACATGATGACAAGTAAGTCTGTTATGTACACAGCATTGTGCCGGTACATGATGGCAAGTAAGTCTGTTATGTACACAGCATTGTGCCGGTACATGATGGCAAGTAAGTCTGTTGTGTACACAGCATTGTGCCGGTACATGATGGCAAGTAAGTCTGTTGTGTACACAGCATTGTGCCGGTACATGATGGCAAGTAAGTTTGTTGTGTACACAGCATTGTGCCGGTACATGATGGCAAGTAAGTCTGTTATGTACACAACACTTATTCAAGTTGTTGACTGCCCATAAAGCGAAGTTGAATGCTCAAACTAGGTTGGAATCGTTTAATCAGCAGGAAATCTGTAATATCAGCAATATGTATGGAAATGATGATTGTGCACCGGAATGGAAGTTAATGCGGACAATGCTAATTTTTTTATATCTTTATGACGTAATACTACTTTGGCACCGGAACGCTGAGTTAATCTGGCGATTGTCGAGTTCCTTGTTTCGCAATGACCCGTTGCTATACGTGAAGAAGAAAAACTGTATGCAATAATAACACTTTATGACTTATTTATCATTGACAACATTGTATAATATTATTATATCCGTTAAATGTTTAAGACGCTATATTAAGGAGTAAGTCCTATTTCATATTTCTCACATGTCTCTTTATTTCATCAATTCAACATGAATGAATGTGCGAAAATCAATATACAATGTGCTTTTTCATAAATATAAACAAAGTGGGGCTTTGCTTTAAAAATAATAAAATACTGGTCCGTCTGTCTGTGTTCGATATTGCCCGTATATCTGAAATAAAACGTGTTTTTACAACAGTTAAAATTTCTTCACATTCATATAAATACAATGTTTAAGAAAAAACTGCTATAAGCCACCCTACCGGGGGCATAAAAAGAGTCAACATAGAAATAATATGATGAAAAAGCGACAGGAGCTGCTTCATTGGTTTTGTGAAAACACTCTTTAATATAAACATAAAATTTACATTTACACAAAAGGATTAGTCTGAAAAGCGTTTTTATATGATTTGATGGGTACCAGTATAGTCATGTGTGATGGGTACCAGTATAGTCATGTGTGATGGGTACCAGTATAGTCATGTGTGATGGGTACCAGTATAGTCATGTGTGATGGGTACCAGTATAGTCATGTGTGATGGGTACCAGTATAGTCATGTGCAATACATCATTCAACACCTTTAATATTTGATTTGGACAACTCAAATGTTTATTCAACCTAAAGCAGTAAGGATATGCAATTACATGACGTTTTTCAATACAATTTTGACTCCATTGTTAATTAAGGCGATATATGCTAAATGATATTACAAAACACAGAAGCCAATAATTGTGTTTGACCTAAGTTCTATTCTGCTTCCGTTAGCATATTCTCATTTATTGAATCGGAGATCGTGCACATTAGTTGCTATTGTAGTAAATATATATGCGTTCTGAGAAAACCGGGGGTAATGCATGTGCGTAAAGTGTCGTCCCAGATTAGCCTGTGCAGTCCGCACAGGCTATTTAGGGACGACACTTTCCGCTTACAAGGTATTTTTAGTTTCAATGAAGTCCCTCCTTACCAAAAATCAAGTTCAGGCGGAAAGTGTCGTCCCTGATTAGCCTGCGCGGACTGCATTATAAAATGGTGGTGTGTTTGTGCATATTAAAAAGGACACACTGTGTCGTTTATACAAAAGAAGGACGTACTTTTCATACTTGCTTTGCATTTATATGTCATGGCGACGTCCACCCACTCAGATGGTACCACATTCACTGAACATTTCGGTGCCCAAATGCATTTTTCCATTCCATATACATAAACAGAAAAAATGAATACTCTGTTCTTATCAACCGGACGATTTAAATATTTCAGATTTGGGCTTGAGCTATCGAGCGTTAAAATGTTACCCCGCGGAAACATGATGGTGGGAATGGCCACGTGTCACTCGTTGACTATCATTGAAGGCGTTCTAAGCGGGGACCCATTGGAACTGATCATGTTTGAGTCCATAGGATGGGTATGTGTACAAACAGAGAAGAGTTCAAATGCATTTTCTGGATAGGTTGACTAGAAATAGGCATTTCCATTGCATAGCCCGGGTAGGCGAACTAGTAGAAGATAGTCACAGTCCATAAGCCAAGTAGGTTTTCTTTTAGTGAACAGTTCGAATCTATAAACTTGGTAGGCGTCATTGAAAGAAACAGTTCCATTCCATAGGCTGGTTATGTGTCATAAAAATAGACAGTTCCATTCAATAGGCCGGGTATGTGTCTTAAAATTAACATATCTGCGGTCCATTAACTCTGTTTGTCTCCACAACAGTGCCAGTCTTTATAATTGCTCATTCATGGTTTTATTCAGGAACTTAAAGAACCAGGCATGGAAGAGAGCAGTAACTTCGACACGATCTGTCCCACAATTGTGTACCCGAAGACTGAGGAGCCGGTGGGACCTGTATATCACAATGTAGTGCACTTAAGCGAATGGCAGCAATACAAAATATTTGTGTATTTACTTTAATGCTCGACAGTGGAATGCGTGTGTAAGCGTTTTGGATTGCCTTTGTCCGTCGTGCGTCGTGCATAAACGTTTCATATAAGCGTCATCTCTTCATAAGCCGCTTAGCAGATCATTAAAGTCATCAGAGCCGTGCACTGTGAAAAGGCGGTTTAATGCATTTGCGTAAAGTGTCGTCCAATATTAGCCTGTGCAGTTCGCACTGGCTAACAGGGACGACAATTTTCGCCAAAACTTCATTTTCTCTAAGAAGAGACTTTCTGTAAACAGAAAAGCAATGAAAGCGGGAAGTGTTGTCTTTGAGTAATCTGTCCGGACTGCACAGGCTAATCTGGGACGACATTTAAGGCACATGCCTTACACACCCTTTTTACCGAGCACGAATCATATTTAAGAAAAACTGAAGCTTCAAGGGTCGGGATATTAATATTTGGCGTTTTATATTCTTATACGATCCTCATTTTGACTTCTGAAGTCAGCAACTTTAAAAATCTATTCTCTGTAACCGCAAGTCCTACACCTTTCATACAAAGTATGCTATACCATTTAGTGGCCATGTACAAAGATTATTTAGATTTCCTCCCTGGGGTCAAACTATGTACACCACAGGGTTAAGTTATTTATATAGTTTATATAGCGAATTAAGTCCATACATCGTCTCGTAAACAAGGTCAACAGTTGTAATATTGGTCATTTTACATCGTAAAGTAGTCATTTACTTTTTGTTAATATGGCTTCTGGGAACAAAATTGTCCCTGCTTTGGGTGTTGATTTAACACGTTTAATATTTGCCTGTAATGCATAATGAACAGCTTTGTTCCATGGTATGTGAGATCAGATTGAGGTCCTTTTACAACGATTCTTTTAACAGGCCAAACTGGTTCGAAATGGACTACGCCAAATTGCAAAAACGTTCGAGCTATGGTCATTCTCGTCCTCTTGTGTGCATGTTGAACAAAAGAAGCGATGCGTAAAAGTGTATTCAAAGCTTTTTGCAAACAAATCATTATTCATTAATTTGTGCTTTTATGTGCAGTCTTTACACTGCATGTTTTCTAGTACTGGAATATAAAGTATATATGTAAATGCAGTGTACCGTAGTGTAAATACTATATTATATAGCATTTTATCCAAATTTTCTATTTCGAAAAAACAAACAACTACATTACAGCTTACTTCAAGATTCGAGATTGGAATTGTCCGTCAGTTCACGTTCTCCTCGAGCCTGCAGCGGATGTCCGTCATCGTTCGGCAGCTGGGCAGCGACCACTTCGACATCTACACCAAGGGCGCACCGGAAATGGTTTCCTCGCTCTGCGTCTCTGATACCGGTACGGACTTCCTTCTTTATGTTTGGTACAATATTGTGCAAATGGTGAAATATTTAAAAAGACATCATTCAAAATATTAACTGGGTCGCGCTTTAATCTCCCATCACAGATCTTAAAAAGTCACGTGGTATAGGCACGGAATTGCATCTGCACACACTATAAAAGTAATATTTAGTTTGGCAAAAATGTTATGGTTTTATGGAAATCCAAACAATATATCACGTACAATGTGAGATAATTCAGCTTAAACATACGCTGAGCTAGAATGACAATCGTGCAGAGCCCTATTTTGCAATACATATTCTCTTAAGTAGCAGTTGGCAGTATAAACGCAACGTTAAATATATTATTTACTTTTTATAATATAAGCCGCTCTCTGATAAAAACGAGGCTTAATGCTTTAGAGTTAAGTGTCGTCCCAGAATAGCCTGTGCAGTTCGCACAGGCTAATTAGGGGCGACACTTCACGCCGTTATTGTAATTTTCGTGTAAATTTAGTCTTTTCTTAGCAAAATCCAGTTAAGGCGGAAATTGTCGTCCCTGATTAGCCTGTGCGGAGTGCACAGGCTAATCTGGGACGACACTTTACGCACACATTTAACCCTGTTTTCCAATAGCGAGGCTCATGTGTATTTACTTCTATAGTTCCGCCTGATTTCCACGATGTATTAATGACGTACACACGCCATGGATACAGGGTCCTCGCTCTAGCATACAAGCCACTGTCCGACAGATTAAAGTATCCGAAATTGCAGAGAATTGAGAGGTGCGTATTTACCGCATTTATATTTTTTTCGTTAAATTCATCAATGAAGATATATTGCACGTTCGTAGGGTTAACTATGCCTTATTTTGTAGAGGTACAGTCGTCCAAACGTACAAGGTTAGTAATATTTCGCCTTTCATGTTGCAAAGAAACCTTCTAGGCATTGGAAAACTGATATCTAACTTTATTTGAATTATCTTCATAATGTTTCAACCCCATGCGCCGACCTATCGGGGTCCGTGTTCAACAACTCATTTTTAGACTTAAAGGGGCCTTTTCACAGATTTTGGCATGTTTTGAAGTTCGTCATTAAATGCTTTATATTGATAAATGTAAACATTGGATCTAAAAAGATCCAGTAAAAATTCAAGAATAAAATTTTAAAAAGAAAAAAAAAGGTAACCCTTAGCAGGGCTCGAACCACTGACCCCTGGAGTCCTGGAGTAAAAACGAGTTAGACCACTCGGCTATCCTTCCTGATAGAAAGCAAGAGGTATTTTATACTTTATATAAGCAATCCTCATAGTTTCACAAAATATAGCGACAGCAACAGAAGTCTCCAAATTATTCATTCGTTTCGCGTTGCAACGCTTTATAATTTTCAATTTTTTAAATCGTAAAAAGATGCATGTAATGGCTATTTTAGATCATGGTAAATGTTCAGTATTACTGTTTCCTCAATGATATCATAACTAATACGAAAATTTGCGAATCTGAAACAACTTTTTTCAATTTTGTCAATTTACCCAAACGTGAAAAGGCCCCTTTAAGAATAAATTATAGACTTAGAACCAAGACAAAATACGGCAAGCGTTTGAGTATACACAGGCTATCCCATGTGACAATGTCCCTAACGAAATGTTTTACACGAAGACTTATGACGATAGAAGAATTTAATACCAAGACTTCTCAATATTAGAGCATTTTTGGACTAGTCGAACTAAAAGAACATTCTTTATTCTTATACTTGAGTACGGGCCCTGGTTACACGTACACAGACCTACTGGTTACATATGCGCCGACCTATCTGGTAACACGTGTACTGACCTATCTGCTTGCATGTGCGCCGACCTATCTTGTTACATGTGCACCGACCTTTCTGGTAACCCCTGTATGGTAACATGTTCCCAATCTATCTGGTAACATATGCGCCAATCTATCTGGTAACATATGCGCCGACCTATCTGTTAACATATGCGCCGACCTATCTGGTTAAATGTGCGCCGAACTATCTGGTAACATATGCATCGACCTATCTGGTTAAATGTTCACCGACCTATCTTGTTACACGTGCGCCGAACTATCTGGTTACATGTGCACCGACCTCTCTGGTTACATGTGCACCGACCTATCTGGTTACATGTGCACCGACCTATCTGGTGACATGTGCGCCGAACTATTTGACTACATGTGCGCCGACCTATCTGGTTACACGTGCGCCGGACTATCTGGTTACATGTGCACCGACCTATCTGGTAACATATGCGCCGACCTATCTGGTAACATATGCACCAACCTTTCTGGTTAAATGTTCGCCGACCTATCTGGTTACATGTTTGCCGGCCTATCTGGTTACATGTGCACCGACCTATCTGGCTACATATGCACTGACCTATCTGGTTACATATGCGCCGACCTATCTGGTAACATATGCACTGACCTATCTGGTAACATATGCATTGACCTATCTGGTTTAATGTTCGCCGACCTATCTGATAAAATTTGCACCGAACTATCTGGTTAAATGTTCGCCAACCTTTCTGGTTTCATGTGCGCCAACATATCTGGAAACATATGCGCCGACTTATCTGGTAAAATATGCGCCGACCTATCTGGTAACATATGCACCAACCTATCGGGTTAAATGTTCGCCGACCTATCTGGAAACATATGCGCCGACATATCTGGAAACATATGCGCCGACCTATCTGGTTAAATGTTCGCCGACCTATCTGGTAATATATTCACCGACCTATCTGGTAAAATGTACGCCGACCTATCTGGAAACACATTCGACGGCCTATCTGAAAAAAAAAAATGCGCCGACCTATCTGGTAACATATGCGCCGACCTCTCTGGACACATATTCGCTGACCTATCTGGTTAAATGTGCGCCGACCTATCTGGAAACATATGCGCCGACCTATCTGGCTAAATATGCGCCGACCTATTTTAAACATATGCATCGACCTATCTGGTTAAATTTACGCCGACCTATATGGAAACATATGCGCCGACCTATCTGGTTAAATGTGCGCCGTCTTATCTTGAAACATATGCGGCGACCTATCAGGTTTAATGTGCGCCGACCTATCTGGAAACATATGCGCTGACCTATCTGGAAACATATGCACCGACCTATCTGGTGAAATATGCACCGACCTATCTGGTTGCATGTGCGTTAAATGTTCGCCAACCTATCTGGTTACATGTGCGCCTATCTTTCTGGTAACATATGTGCCGACCTATCTGGAAACATATGTGTCGACTTCAGTGGTTAAATTAACGATCTATCTAATTACATGTGCGCCAACCTATCTGGTTAGATGTGTGCCGACCTATCTGGTAACATATGCGCCGACCAACCTGTTACATATGCGCTTACCTATCTGGTTACGTGTGCGCCGACCAATCTGGTTACATGTGCGACGACCAATCTGGTAATTGTGCGCCGACCTATATGGTCACGACTTATATGGTTACATGTGCGCTGCCGTATTTGGTTACATGTGGTCCTATCTTGTTACATGTTCGCCGACCAATTTGGTTACAAAAGCGCCTATCTGGTAACATGTGCTCCGTGTGTACAGGGAGCAGGTGGAACGCGGCCTCACCTTCCTCGGCCTCATCATCATGGAGAACAGGCTAAAGCCGGAAACCACCCAGGTCATCAACCAGCTCAACAGGGCAAACATCAGAACCATTATGGTCACTGGTAAAGTTTCGAGACTTTCAACGTCTTTTAACATATTAAAAGATTTCAGTGTGTTAATACTTATATATTAAAATTGCGATAACTGAACCTCGCTTTACACCAAGCCACATTCAGCTTGAATTTTCGAAGAAAAGGGAAATGTCGAAAACAATCTTGAAAACGGTGAATCATAGCTGCCATGACGTCACGGCCTATTTCTTGATTAAAGGCGACAACATGTTGACCGCACTTAGTGTGGCCCGAGAGAGCGGGTTCGTG
The DNA here is from genome assembly GCF_020536995.1 of Dreissena polymorpha. Taxonomy (NCBI): domain Eukaryota; kingdom Metazoa; phylum Mollusca; class Bivalvia; order Myida; family Dreissenidae; genus Dreissena; species Dreissena polymorpha. The sequence goes on along the minus strand of NC_068358.1, from coordinate 31,149,512 downwards.
AAGCCCTCTGAGCCCATCATTCTCGTGCAGGCGTTCCCACCACAGACAGACGCCTTCGGTAACGTCACAGAAACGCCGCACGTGGAGTACGTCTACACAGACGCACGGGAAGACGTTGAAGACAACTTTTATAGCATGGTAATAACATTTTATTTACTGGGGACATTCTATCAAATAACATGGCTCGGTTTATAATCTTGAAATACAAATGACTAATGAAGAAACAACCACAGTAGCGGCTAAATATTGGTGTCATGCTACTAAGTGGTCGATTGATAGTGCTCAGAGCAATATGAAGGTAGGAAGTTAGTCTAGGTAACAGATAAACGTCGTTACCGGTAATTTTGAAAATAAATTACAACTGAAATTTCGACAATTTGAATTGTTTCTTCGCATGCATCGGACCTTTGTGATAAGAGCAAGCTCTTAATAAGCCGTTTTTTATACGTGTTTTACTATACCAAATCTAAGGCAAAATTGCTGTCGATAGTTTAAACTAAATTTGTTTACCTGAACCAAGAGAAATGTTTTTTTCAATATTGGGGATTATACTCGGTTTGGCGGCGTTGTTATATTGCACAATATAGACTCGTGCAGTGTGTACTATATTCATAGTATAAGTGGATAATATGCAAGTACACATATGTACTCAGCTAGTTCCTTTGCCTTTCATGATGGGATTTTCAAAAAATTTACACACGTTATCAGGATTAGGCAATACTAACGATGTATCAAACAAGTTAAAATGCTTTAAATATTGATTTTATCTACTTATTGCAGTTTTTACATTTCATATATATATATATCGGTTACACAACACGAATGTTTGTGTCCAATTACATTTAGCGGAGGCATCTGTATCTTTTAGACTCATGTCCAGATATCAAAATGGAAATATGAAAGTAGTTACTGAAATGCGTAGTTCAATATGAACATACACATATATGCACAATTTTGATCAGAGAGAAGAATGTGAGCTTTGTCAAGTTTCACACAATGTATGTAACCTTTCGTCCGCTATTGTTACTCAACTTTTGTTAAATGTAAGCATTGCGTATGTGAAGCACAATTTCCCTCAATATATTGACAGGATATCAAAGACGGTGGCGCCGACATTGAGAAGGGCCAGGGACGCATCTACCACTTCGCGGTCACCGGGAAGTCATGGGCCGTACTGAAAGAACATTTCTCAGAGCTGATGTCAAAAGTATCAACTATTATTATGCTACGTCTTATTTATTAATCGGTCAAATCAGACCATCGGTTTGAAGACCGCGTATTATTTTAAACATATTTGGGTACAATAAAAAGGTGAACATGTGATTGGGCCGATGGGTAATTCATATCGAAAACACACTCTTTTTGTATATGATAACTCGATGTTTCGAATGGTCGAAATCCGGATTTTCGCAAGCAGCAAAAACACGATGAGAATGAATGAGCGAAATCGCGATGCAAAATGCGAGATGAAAAGTTTCGTGCTATCGACTGAGCATAGGTCTAGAACGCGGGATCGCGCAAGTAATGTCACAATCTCGCCTTTAGGTTGCGTATGTGAAGACTGCCATATAATTACCGTTACCTCTAAAACACTCTAGTTTCATGACGCACTGAATACTTGAATCAGTATAAAGTATAAATAAGACACCACAATCACAACGTGTGATTATTTGTGTAAGAATAGAGTATAGGCATTATTAACTCGTGGTACTTGTATAATGTGTAATTTGGACCTTTGCTCAAACTTTGAATGTTAATGGATATGAGGTTTCTCTCGTTATAATGTGCATTATCCGACTTTGTTGGTTTTGTAATCAGTTCGAAAACGTTTTAATTGTACGTGGTATTGTATGCAATACGCTAAGCGTGGGTGTTTAGTAGAGCTAAAACAATACAATCATGGTCTAACAGGGTTTAAATAATGAAATATGTATTCGTTGTAAACATCTATACTGTTATTGTTAACGACGTACAGTTTAAAATAGCGTTTGTCCATAGCGGACACTTTTCCTTCGTGGTATGATATTAACCAATTTAAGCCTAGTGGACTCTTCCATCCTTGTAAATTGGATCAATTTATTTCCAAAATTAGGGATGTCTAGTATATTTATTTCTATATTTAAAATATTTCTTACAGAAACCCCTTTAAGCAAACAGCGCAGACCCGGATGAGACGCCGCATCATGCGGCGTCTCATCAGGGTCTACGCTGTTTGCCAAGGCCTTTTTTTCTAGACGCAAGGCATAAATGGGTTAAAAGCCAGTAGGTATTGCAAGTTGAGCATCAATTAATATGCAATTGCTTCGTTTACAGATTTCCACATATTTTAAAAACTGATATAACATTGTTTTATTAGCACAACGGACATAATTATTTGTAATTTTCTATGGTATGAAGAACACGCATTAAAAAAAATATGTAACGGGACTGATGTTCGAACCAGGCAATTACGAAATAAAGGCCAAACTGCAACCACTTCGTCACTCAGACGTTTGAAGCTTATACAATTTGTTCACGCTAACTCACTATTTGATAACAATTGCTTAAGCATTAACTAGGTATTTAAAAATGATTTGGATTATCCATAACCAAACCGATAGTCAGGACTGTTATTTCGTTTGTCTAAATGTTCTTGATGCATTCTTTTCCGAATGTATGAGTATAACAATGTTTTATCTCTGTTATTCAGCGAATATGCGAGTCGCGTTCTGAGAAAACTGGGCATAATGCATGTGCGTAAAGTGTCGTCCCAGATTAGCCTGTGCAGTCCGCACACGCTAATCAGGGACGACATTTTCCACCTAAATTGGATTTTTGCTAAGAAGAGACTGTCTGTGCGGACTGCACAAGGTAATCTGGGACGACACTTTACGCACATGTATTATACTCAGGTTTCTCAGAACACGACTCATGCTTTCTCAAGCTGACATAAAATTGCATTTGAGGCCATTTGGGTCAAGGTCAATGTCACCTTTGCTCATATTCGGGCAAACGTTTGCGCTGAATAGTTTCAGTCAGGATGAAGACACTGTGCTTACATTGTGTGTGTGATAAAGCGCCGGATGGCGTTTTCGGCCCGTGGGGTCAAGGTCATCGTAGTAAAAGTGCAAAAAGAGTTTCTCTTCGATAACGTTAGTTTAGATGAACGTATAAGGCTGTTATTTTATTTGTACGTTTCTTATATGCATTCTTAAGGTGAGATTGCATTTAGTGCCAGTTGGGTTTTAGTCATTGTTGCTAAAAATATAATGGCTTCCGCTCAATAACTTGAGTTTGTCTTCAGGTATGGTGCTAAAATTTTCAATGATGTAGCTTATATGCTGACCTCGCTTTAAAAGTTTTCTTTATTCACTTTATTTATTGGCAAATATTTGAACATCTTTTTCGTGACAGTCAGTTTTATTTCCTCGTAGATTGTCGTACGTGGCACCATCTTTGCGAGGATGTCTCCTGACCAGAAAGCTCAACTTGTTGAAAATCTACAGGACTTGGGGTAAATAGACTTAACCCATTTATGCCTGGTGGACTCTCACATTCTTCTAAATTGGATCAATTTATTTCCAAAATTAGGTATGTCTAGTATATTAATTTCTATATTTAGAATATTTCTTACAGAAATTCCTTTCAGCAAACAGCGCAGACCCAGATTAGACGCCGCATCATGCGGCGTCTCATCTGAATCTACGCTGTTTGCCAAGGCCTTTTTTCTAGACGCTTAATCTCAGTTTAAACATGTGGAAAGTGAGCGTTTGGTGTTTGGTCGATTTCTAGAAACAAAAGTCACATGACGACATGTAAGTTTCAAAATGAACATGCGCACAGTGCTGGCTTTGTTGATCCTGTCTCACATAAATATTACAATGTCGATTAAAGGGGCCATTTCACGTTTTGGAAAATTGACAAAATTTTACAAAAAGTTGTTTAAGATTCGCTAATTTTCGTTTTAGTTATGGTATTTGTGAGGAAATAGTAATACTGAACATTTACCATGCTCTTAAATATCCTTTATATACATCTTTTGATGATTTGAAAACTTGAAAATTATAAAGCGTTGCAACGCGAAACAAATGAATAATTTGGAAAGTTCTGTTGTTGTCATTAGTTTTGGGAAACTACCAGGATTGCTGATATAAGTATAAAATACATTCTCTCATATCATAAGAACGGATGGTCGAGTGGTCTAAGCGGGAGATTTTTACTCCAGGACTCCAGTGGTCGGTGGTTCGAGCCCAGTTGAGGGTTACTTTTTTTCCTTTTTTTAATTCTTGTATTCTTGTTTTTCACTGTAGATTTTAAGGTCCGATGTTAAAATTTATCAATATAAAGAAAAGCATTTAATGACAAGCTTTAATACATGCCAAACTCTGTGAAAAGGCCCCCTTTAAAGCGCTCTGCTGGCTTAATTGGACATGTGGTTCACTTATACCGATAGATAAAATGTCGAGTCAGACACTGAGCTGTTGTTATTGGTTTATGACTCACATATAAATCAAATGTCGAGTACAGCACTCGTCTTTCTTGCTTTGTCCGTGTCAGATCAAAAGTGGAATTTTGCTTTGTGTTACCGAATTGTAAATTTTTCGTGCCCCAATATTTTTCTACGCCGTAAAGCATGTTATATAGGACGTAAACATGTAAATTGCCTTTCACTTAAACACAACATCGGTTTATAAATGTATGCTATTTATGAATGTTTACCTTTTTCACTAAATATATGTTGAATACACAGGATGTCTTTCAGTTTTAAGGGAGGCTAGCTAATGTTATGTACATAATAAATTCCATTGCGTTTATTTTGTCAATTACTAATTTCAGTTAAGTATCGATGATCCTTTTGTTGTGTTGCTGCTCAAATTCCATTCATGCACGAGGCTGCATAATGAAAATATCGCATCCGTTGTTAATTTTCCTCTACATAAAAATGTTGCGCATATTTAAAATGTACGCGTTTTCGTATTAATAACCGTCTAAATGCAATCGCGTTTTCATGACAAAGCAAAACAAAGACGAGTCACGTACACTAAGGACGTTTGTCGTTATTCTTAAATGTTCTTTAATTTTCATAAACCTTTGGTATACATGCATGCTCGCTTGCCCTGTTCATTTACTTGCATGCTACAGTTACTATGTGGGCATGTGTGGTGACGGCGCAAACGACTGTGGCGCTCTCAAGACCGCCCACGCGGGAATCAGCCTTTCAGAGGCGGAGGCGTCCGTCGCCTCTCCTTTCACTTCCAAGAATGCCAACATTTCATGTGTGCCGACTGTTATACGGTACGTAAGAAAGCATGCCACTAGCTCATATTCATCGCATTAATACAAAAGCAAAGATTTAGCTAAGGTATTCTGTATTGTTTTGTTTTAAAATTTGTTAAATTCAGATGGAAGCTATATCTAAAAACATTACGCTCAAGTAATGTACGTCGATATCTGCCATTTGTTTTGGTTATTTTTGCATGTTTGATTGACTTGCATATTAACCCATTTATGCCTAGTGGACTCTCCCATCCTTCTAAGTTGGATCAATTTATTTCCAAAATTAGGGATGTCTAGTATATTTATTTCTATATTTAGAATATTTCTTACAGAAATTTCTGTAAGCAAACAGCGCAGACCCAGATGAGACGCCGCATTATGCGGCGTCTCATCTGGGTCTACGCTGTTTGCAATGTCCTTTTTTCAGGACGCTAGGCATGAATGGGTTAATATAGCATAGGTGTCGCCCCCCCTCCCCCACAGATTTAGCAGTTATACTATGTATTATGTTGTTGTCAATGCAATGAACTCGGGGAAATCCATACGAGACGCGTTCTGTGAAAACGGGGCTTAATTCATGTGCGTTAAGTTTCATCCCAGATTAGCCTGTGCAGTCCGCACAGGCTAATCAGGGACGACACTTTCCGCCTTAACTGGATTTTCGTGTTAAAGAAACTTTCTGTAAACGAAAAATACCATAAAAGCGGAAAGTGTCGTCCTTGATTAGCCTTTGCGGACTCAACAGGCTAATCTGGGATGACACTTTACGCACATGCATTAAGCCCGTTTTCTCAGAACAAGACTAATATTTTAACCACATTACGTTCAAGGGATGTTCTTTGTTTGCTTTACAGAGAGGGCCGCGCCGCTCTGGTGACCAGTTTTGGGATTTTCAAGTACATGGCCTGCTACAGTCTTACACAGTTCCTGTCAGTTCTCATACTCTATTGGGTACGTCTCTAACACAGATCCTGTCAGTGCTTTAAATGTATCGGTAACGTCTTTGACACCTTCGATTCGATCAAACGAGAAGCGGTGATTAGTATTCTTATATAGCTCTCAAATATCAAACTGGCACTGACCATTTTAGACGCGATTTCAATTGATTGCATCGTACCTCAATAAGTATATTGTGATGATCCCATTTAACTCGTGCAAAATGTTCAAGAGAAACCCGAATGCAAATATAGTGAAGAAATGAATGCTCGATATTTATGCTATGGAGTTTCTGAATGCCAGGACAATGTTGTCGTTCTACCGTTTACTAGTAAACCTTTCATAAAGCTCGGGCTTTTTTGTCATGTTTATTTAAAGATAAACTGCGACGTTGTTTATCATATCTTTATCTTATCGTAAACAATATTTTTCATCGCCGGAAGTGACCATGTTACCTTTCAGTATATAACCAATTTCTTGTCTGTTATGGTCATTATAAGTTTAATCCAATTCTTGCATGCTTAGATCATTCTTCTGTAACCAATTTTCTTTTTTTTGGTTGGGTCAATATGTATGTATTTAAATTATCCGCAAATCTTTAAGCCAATTATAATCTGTGAAACTCACTGAGTATGTAAACAAATGATCGTCTGTAATTGTTTACCTGTCTGTAGACCAATAATGTCTGTAATTGTTTACCTGTCTGTAAATCAATGATCGTCTGTAATTGCTTACGTGTGTGTTGACCAATGATCGTCTGTACTTGTTAACCTGTCTGTAAACCAATGATCGTCTGTAATTGTTTACTGTGTCTCTAAACCAATGATCGTCCGTAATTGTTTACCTGTCTGTAACCAATGATCGTCTGTAATTGTTTACCTGTCTGTAACCAATGATCGTCTGTAATTGTTTGCTGTGTAAGTAAACCAATGATCGTCTGTACTTCTTTACCTGTCTGTAAACCAATGATCGTCTGTAATTGTCTACATGTCTTTAAACAAATTCTTATCTGTTTGGTCACTTTCTCTGTAAAATATCGATAGCTAAATTCACAGTGTTTCTTTACCAATATTCTTCTGTTAGGGCCAATGTGTGTGTGTCAGCAATAAATCGTCCAAATATGCCAATATGTCTGGAACTAAAATTCTTATCTTTTAAGATCAACTTGTCTTTAAACCAATAATCGTCTGCAAATGTCACTTTATCTGTCAACCAATAGTCGTATGTTATGGTCACTATATATTTGAACCAAAAATCGTCTGTAAAGGTCACGTTGTATGTAAACCAAATTCTAGTCTGATAAGGTCAACTGGTCTGCAAACCAATAATCATCTGTAATTGTCGATTTGTCTGCAAACCAATTCTTGTCTGTTTCTCGTTGCAGATCAGCAACAATTTGACAGACTTCGAGTTCCTCTACATCGACCTTATCCTGTTGACAAGTCTCAGTGTCACGTGTAAGTAATTCATCTAATACTGTTTATTGCGATCATAACGTGTTTGTTTTCTTTATATGAGAACACCGGCGAGCAGGATATTTTTTGTCGGAGTGTACATCTTTTTCAAGAATGAATATTTTTTTCCATAATAACCTTGCGAAATATATTATTATTAAAATGATGAGAATAATAATACTGCAGTCTGCACAGGCTTATCAGGGACAACACTTTCCGCTTTTATGATAGTTTTCGTTATAAGAAAGCCTCTAATTAGCGAAATACCAGTTAAGGCGGAAAGTGTTGTCCCTGATTAGCCTGTGCGGACTGCACAGGCTAGTCTTGGACGACGACACTTTACGCACCCCTCTTTTCTCAGAGCACGGCCCTTATATAAAACATACATAGACGGGTATATATTAATCACAATTGAAACTCAATGTTTAAACTGTTTAAATAACATTTTATTTTTAAATTATTTTACAAGTCTTTAACCCATTTATGCCTAGCGTCTAGAAAAAAGGCGTTGGCAAACATCGTAGACCCAGATGAGACGCCGCATGATGCGGCGTCTCATTAGGATCTGCGCTGTTTGCTTAAAGGAACTTCTGTAAGAAATATTCTAAATATAGAAATAAGTATACTAGAAATCCCTAATTTTGGAAATAAATCAATTTAGAAGGATGGAAAAGTCCACTATGCATAAATGGGTTAATGTATACGTTTAATGACCGTCTGTCTGCGCACAGTCGGACGAACACACGCCTACGGCAAGCTGCACAGAGTGCCCCCACTAGTGAAGCTGACGAGTGTGGCCCCCGTGTTGTCGCTGATCCTGCATATTATCATCATGCTGGCCGTCCAAGTCTTCTTCCTCTTCTACATTAAACAGGCGTCATGGTAACAACATCTAGTCGTTAATACGTGAAACATATAGGCGTTAATACGTGATTCAACATCTAGTTGTTTATACGTGAAACATATAGGCGTTAAAGTGTTGTTGGTAATTTTCGGCTGAGGTTATACTTAAGTGTGCCTCGTGTATTTCATATACTATACAACTTAGTACTTGAGGTACGGAATTTATACGTAAAAGAACCCCAGAGTTTGCCTGTTTTCCATAAAGCATTTTTTCCTTCCCCGGGGTAAATAGTACTATACTTGAGAATACCCGATCCGACGATGACAAATTAGGCGTTACTGCCCGCCCATTTCAAAAGATCTGCCAAAATTGTAGTATACACTTATTTTTTATTTCGATAAAGTGTTATACAATCTATTCATATATCTTAACACATCCCGCTTTGTTATCCCCCGCCATAGGCGGAGGGATAATATTTTGGCGTTGTCCGTCTGTCCGTCTTTCCGTCCGTCCGTCCGGAGCCATATCTTGGAAATGCTTTGGCGGATTTCATTGAAACTTGGTACGAGTATATATATGATAATATCGATAACATGATGATGCACGCCAAACGGCACCATTTCTTAATAATGGAGTTATTGCCCTTTGTATCTTGAAAAGAATGCTTTTTAATATAAGCTTAAAGCTTTATCTCCATTAACACATGAGACAGAGCCATGAAACTTGCCTTAGTTGTTCTCAATCATCTAGGGGTGCTTCACATTCAACACCCATAATCCTAAGGGCTAAGGTCAAGGTCACACATTGAGGTCAAAGGGTGTTGTCCATCCGTCCAGAAAACTTTTGTGCCCAGACGCATATTGGCGGGGGATATCAATTCAACAAATTTGCTTGTTTTCTTAGGTTTAGGATATGGGAGTATGTCTGCACTGTAAATATGTCTAGTGTATGCGTTGTGTTTTATTACACCTTATATGTTGTTAAAGTATATAATTTGGGAACGTAAATTATTGGTTGGGCTCGTTTACGTCTTGCTCCGTCAAACCAGAATTTGTACGCAATGATCCTAAACTAACCGTTATTTGTTTTCGGACACAAACAATATTTACTATTGTTCGTGTCCGAAAACTAAGGTATTATGTTCCCAAAAAAGAGTATACGAAAATTGTGATACTGCTGAAAATATACCTCGTCAACAATGGAGTCGCGTTCTGAGAAAACTGGACATACTGCATGTGCGTAAAGTGTCGTCCCTGATTAGCCTGTGCAGTCCGCACAGGCTAATCAGGGACGACATTTTCCGCTTTTATGACATATTTCGTTTAAATGAAGTCTCTTGTTAGCAAAAATCCAATTTAGGCAAAAAGTGTCGTCCCTGATAAGCCTGTGCGGACTGCACAGGCTAATCTGAGACGACATTTTACGCACATGCATTATGCCCAGTTTTCTCAGAACAAGACACAATTAATAATGTCGTGTACTTGTATGTACCGAACACTTTAGTATTCGATTTTTAAGGAAATGTTTGCAAATCATTGAACATAATTTCATTAAGTTTCACTTTGTTTAACCGAACGATATTCCGAAGTTGTACATTGACCACATAGCACGATGATAAGCATTTTGAATACTGTTACAATAATGTTTAATTCGCACCAAACAAACTGTGGCAATTTTGATTTATTTGTCTTAAACATTCAAAATTATCACAGTAAAATATGTGCCAATTTGTGCCACTTAAGCAGGCACATGTACACGTAGCTGTATATAATTGAATTGTGAATTTTCGACACTAATGAACGAATACCTAATTGTTATAAGAAATCAAATAAAGTAATTTACATCATACAGTTGATTCTCAAGTGATACACACCATAAACCGAGAATGAATAAAGAAGACGTTTTTGAGTTCTTACTGTGATCCCTTCATTAATTATCGAGTGCCTCACATTGTATATCAGAGGGGGTAATCACGTGATATTCAAGATGGCGACGTCAATGCTGAGGCACGTATTTTTCGCCGTTTTATACCGTTTATAACTTGTATCATTTTTGGCCTGGGGCGTAGCCCTAAGGCCATAGCAATGATATAAATTTCTGAGACAGTCAGAATTGGCTGGCGGCAAAAACCCACGAATGAATTAATTCCCAAAAGTCCGATTTACCACTTGGCGGTAATTCATGCGCAATCAAAGAAGTTCTTCGCAGATCTCAATAACCCGCCTTGCAAATACAGAACATCACTATATAACATGACAGTGTCATAAAACGTGTAATAAATATTATTGAAGCAAAATTGCTAAGCATTGGCTACGATATAGTTTTTATTATTGTTTGCATATTCATGCGAGGATAAGTTCCTCACTTGACGGTCTTGGAAGAAAAGATACGAGTGTCTACGGAGACAGTAAGAAGATTTTTTTTTTCTGATACATTTTTTGAAGACATTACATTTGGTATTTATAAACATATTTTAAGATATTGTTATTTTATTTTGCGTAAACGAGACATTCAAGAAAAAAGAAAATGAAAAAAAAAACAACAACAAATATTCATGATCATTCTTGGAAATATACGAAGTTACCGGATATGATATTTCACTGCGCAGATCGAGCGCGCAAATCGAGCGCAAAAAATAATACGTGAGACAACGTACACAATCCGTACACCGTTCTTTATCAGGGTAAAGTCCCAGTCACACTATGTTGCCGGCGGAGACTCTTTGCGTGATCCGTGATCTACCGGGATGAACCGGGGCTCTACCGGGATGAACCGGGGCTCCATCGGGGATGAACCGGGGAAAACCGGTGCTCCACCGGGAAAGTATTAAAATGTTTAATACCTCCGGGGTGAACCGGGAGTCACCGGGAAGGACCCGCAACGACAGGCGCGGCACCGGGAACAACCGGGATGGCACCAGGAACAACCGGGACGGCACCGTAGCTCCACCGGGGCCCATACAGACCCCGGCACAGCCACGGCAACGCCCCGGGGAATGCCGTTAGAGTCCCGGTATAGCTACGGTATATAAGAAAACAGGCGCTCTGTCGGAACGCCACCGGCATTCACCGGGGCTCCGCCGGGGCATTACCGGCGACAACCGGGGTAAAACAAGGGCGTTGCCGTAGCTCTGCCGGGGTCTGATGCCGGTATAGACACGGTGACTGCCGCAGTGTTACGGTATACCGGGGCTCTGCCGGCTTTCACCGGGGCTCAACCGTGGCACTTCCGGCGACAACCGGGGCTATGCCGGGACGCTGCCGGCTTTCATCGGGGCACTACCGGCGACAACCGGGGCTCGGCCGGGGCTTCACAGGGATAAACCGTAGCCAGTCCGGGTTGACCGGGACTCTGCCGGGCTGTTGATCGGCTTCAACCGGGGCGGAACCGGGAAATAGTGTGACTACGTTAAAAAATTTATACGAATCATCCCGGTCCTCGCCGGTCGACCGGCTTTAGCAAAACGGGATGGAACGGGGCTCTACCGGCAAAATAATTAGGCTTAAGTGGATTTTCTTTTGTATACACATTACAAAAAAAGTATGAGTGTTTTCCTGATCTGTTAATTATGTAATAGAAAGCTATTTTAGGCTATTGAAAGTGATTTATTTGACGCCAACAAAAACAGTTTTTTGCGGCCATGTTGTTGTTGTATATCTTCACCGCCTATGTAGACGAACCTCTACCAGAGCTGTAGTGTTGAACAAAAGGTTATCGTTCCCACAACCAGTATCGTGTTGTCCTTCACCGTCTATGTACACTGTAGTATATACACAACTATTGTCTTGTCTTACAGTCTCTGAGCTTCTGCACTCAACCGCTAGGGTCAATCCGTATAAATTCGGACTAAGGGAGAAATTCGGACAAAACATCGTAAATGCATTTTACGTCACACTAAACCTAGCCCCAGGCCTTCAGTGCCTACAGCGCTTTGATTATAATACCGCTCTCTTTCCTGCCATATAAGCAAGAAAGCTACTAGCGTTTATTTGGTGTTAATATTCGCTCTAAATCACGACGGGGTGACTTAATTACAGCTACACTAAGACATTCGCTAAGAGTAAAGTCGAGATATAAAACGAATTTTAATACGAAATAAACGTTAATCACTTTCTTACTGATATACATGAAGCTGGAAAATGAGCGTCATTTTTAAAATTTAACAGAAGTAATGAAGGGTATCAAACAGCCAAATATACCTGTCTCGGCATCGACGTCGCTATCTTGACTATCACGTGATTTCACCGTCTACCGCTTTACACGCCTATTTACGCTACAAACGCAAATCTAACGATTCAACGGATCACTCACATTCATCCGTCAGGTTTTTATGAGACGTATGAGATTGTTAACAATATAACTATTGATGCAAAGCATCAAAGGGCGTCGGGAATTTCAGTGTAAAAGGCACTCAATGAAGTTACATGGAACGATTTTTTTCTACTGTAAATATATTAATATATTGGCCGATTATTTTAATCAAAATAGAAAAAGATAACGGTATAACCATTATCTATGATTTTGTGTTATAACCCCCAAATAATCATCATCTATGATGTTGTGTTATAACCCCCAAATAACCATTATCTATGATTTTGTGCTGTAAACCCCAAATATTTCATAGTTCATTTTATTTACATTGGTTTCCTTTTTTTATTGGCATCCGTGTGCAGTTTTCATTAATGGAACCGAACTGTGTAGGTTTTAAAAAATCTGCTTCATCTTGTAAGCGTAATTTCATATTTTTCTCAACTTCAAGGGGAGATGATTCTGAACTTATTCTTACGTTGCTCATTTACGATAGGGGTTGAGTACTCATTGATATGAAAAACACTGTAAAAGTTTTAATGCGTTTACGAACCCCCCACCCTCTCACACATATATTTCATGGGCATAATAAAAAAACAAAAAATGGTTACAATAAAACAGCATATTTATGTAAACTAAAATGTCTACATCAAAACAAAAAGTTAACATAGAACACAAATAAAATAATTTGGTTCTACTGGGGCTCGAACCTTGGGCCTCTCACATGTTAAGCGAGCGTGTAACCACTACACTACGGAACCGCTTGAAATGACCGTAGTGTAACGGTTATCAATAAAGCAATAAACCGTGTAATCGCTGTCGTCTTGTAAAATTGAAGAAAATACGCTAAAACCAAAACTCGAACAGCAAAAGTCTGCGCTATTGTTACAAAACTAACAAAATAAATATATTTCGATAATGTTTTGTTTTTATACAAAACCATAAAGTTTCACCGGTTCGCGTATTTGCCCAGTCCCTGTGATCTTTTATTATTGCCCAGTCCCTGTGATCAGTTATTAATTAAAGAATTAGCTTTGCATTATTGGCAATAAATGTTGTAGTAAATGTAATAGGCACAAATGCAGTACTTATTTACACTAATTTACACAAAAATCACCACTATGCAAGATATTCTGACAACAAAAATATATACATTGATCCGTAAAATAACTTCTCCTTCCATAAGCGAAAAAAAAACGTATTACATACGAGTCGCCGCACTTCAGTGCGACGCCAATAACATGCGTAATGTTTCACCTGATGAACGCAAATATGAAGATTTCTGAAAACAAATGCAACTGTCCGAACATTCAGAGTTATTACCTAGTGAAAAAATCTATGATTTTCGAAAAATTGGAGTCACAAAATATTATCATTTAGAATAAATACGGTTACTGAGATACTTAACGAAAGTGTATTCAAAATCATTCAGTTTATCGAGTCAAATTTAGTTTAAATATCGCGTTATTGGAAAAGTAAAAAGATAATTGGTTTTAATTCATTGACACTAGAACGCATGGAGGAACTGTAATATTTTCTTTTGACACATACATGGAAAGCTCGCTTTGAAATGCATATTCAATATGATTCGGTAAATTGCAACCGTTACTTACAATAAATGCACATCTTTTTCTGCTAAGTTATTCGAATGTATACGAATTTTGTTGTTGTTATGGAACCAAAAACCGAAATACCCTTTATGGATGTATGCAATATTTGGCGTTGGCTTAAATATGTGATGCGGATGGATTATGATGAAGTTATTATTACTTATAACACAAAATATTTCCGTTCTATTACTTCGTGGTATTCTGTAGGTTTGTGGCCTTCGTAATCGACCCAGAGGACGAATATAATTACATAAGCTACGAGAACATGGCCATCTACGTTAGTTCAACCTACCAGTACATCATCCTCGCCATAATCTTCTCCAAGGGCAAACCCTACCGAAAATCCATGTTCACCAACTGTAAGTCACACACAGAATACGTAGGACATACACGTGGCGCATTCATAGAAGAACACTAGATATAACTTTCGCCGGACAAATGAAATGAGTTTTGAGAAAACTGGGCTTAATGCATGTGCTTAAAGTATCATCCCCCAGATTAGCCTGTGCAGTTAGAACAGGCTTATCAGGGACGACACTTTCCGCCTCAATTGCATGTTTGCTAAGAAAAAACTTCATTGAAACAAAAAATGTCACAAAAGCGACACTGTTTTGGGGGGACGACACTTTACGCAAATGCATTAAACCCCCTTTTCACAGAGACCGCTCAATTGATTAGTTTAAACCTATTTATTAACCTCAGGCTTATTGAACGCTCTCGAGTCCGTTTCCTGGGCATAGAACCAGTACTTGGTGTCTTTGGGGGAGATCTAAAGAACGCTCCCACAGTGGGGATCGAACCCATGACCTTCCGGTCGCTAGGCGGACACCATATCCACTACGCCACGGCGACCTCTTCAATTGATTAAACATTTAAAATACTAGTATGTCATTTCCATAAATTGTGAATAAGCAAGAGTTATTTTCCCTTCACAGTGATAGGCACGTTGCTGAGTTATATGCCATGTAAAAAAATATGTATGCCAGAAGCAGTTAATATTATGAAGTCAACTACTTCTCAAGCGATTGCATTTTAACGTAAAATATGTCATTAGCACAGAGTTTTAACCCATTCATGCCTAGCGTCCTGAAAAAAGGACATTGCAAACAGCGTAAACCCGGATGAGACGCCGCATGATGCGGCGTCTCATCTGGGTCTACGCTGTTTGCTTAAATGAATTTCTTTATGAAATATTCTAAATATGGAAATAAATATACTTAACACCCCTAATTTTGGAAATAAATTGACCCAATTTAGAAGGATGGGAGAGTCCACTGGGCATATATGGGTTAATGCACAATATTCTGCACGCTTTTTTCATTACGTGTCATTCATCAAGCCATGTTGATGGCATAAGTATAAAGTGTGTGGTCGGAATTTTTTTTCATTCCTCAAGCAAATGAATTGAAACGTAAAATATGTACTCACCATAGCGTGAAGCTGTTTCAAACAAATATCTAACATGCACAATGATCCACACGTTGGAGAATTATCTGCTGCTATTGGACTATTTAATTGCGGAAGAAAACACATTTATAAATTTGCAGAACAATTTGCTATTGATACATTTCTGAAGCTATTGACAGACACTGAAATATGCCATTGTCGTGAATTGCAAATGTGTAGGACTTCCTGCTCATGTCCAGTAATGAGAGTTGCTGAGTTATATGCCGTTGATATTAGCCATTTTAATAGCAGAATCAAATATTGTTTAATCCATTTATGCCTAGTGGACTCTCCCATCCTTCTAAATTGGATCAATTTATTTCCAAATTTAGGGATGTCTAGTGTATTTTGTTTCTATATTTAGAATATTTCTTACAGAAATTCCTTTAAGCAAACAGCGCAGACTCGGATGAGACGCCGCATTATGTGGCGTCTCATCTGGGTCTACGCTGTTTGCCAATGCCTTTTTTCTAGACGCTAGGTATACATGGGTAAATTTTGTAAAACCAGCATCGTCTACATTTCTCGAGCAAAATAGTTCAGGTACGTGTATGATATGGAAACAGAAAACCATTACAGTGTATTTTTTCTCATAATTAAATGTTGAATACGGTATATTAATGTGTGGCGCAAAATGATAGATATGTAATACAATTACAACGAATTTGGTTTCTCATACTGAATGTTAACTCTAGAATTCATTGGTGATAAAACACACGATAAATATGTTATAAAAACTGTTAAAAGTGTAAATGAATTAAATGATATTGAACGATGTGATATTTTTTTTCAACACGTTTTATTTTACGATTGCAGACAAGATTACACATTCAATATGAAATATAACAGTAATGTTTTGCAATCAGACACAGGAAAACATGCAATGCATCCAACACATGTCTAAGGTTAATTATAATTAATTATATATTCCCATTCACTCTCAAAGGATTCTAAAATATTTTTTAAAATTGATATTTTTCTCAAGTTAACATATTCGTATTTAATGTATTTCTTTGCTCCTGTTATGCTTGGAATGCATTTATTCAAATGACACTCGTATAAGTATAGCTTAATAATGAAAATTACATTTTTTATGGCTCTAGCAGACGTTATGAATATCCAAGTAGAAGGATTGTCATGTTCATGAAAGGATTTAATGTAAGTGTCTAATATGCATGCAATATTTTATCAAATGAGTCGCGTTCTGAGAAAACTGGGCATAATGCATGTGCGTAAAGTGTTGTCTCAGATTAGCCTTTGCAGTCCGCACAGGCTAATCAGGGACGACACTTTCCGCTTTTATGACATTTTTCGTTTAAATGAAGTCTCTTCTTAGCAAAAATCCAATTTAGGCGGAAAGTGTAGTCCCTGATTAGCCTGTGCACACTGCACATGCTAATTTGTGACGACACTTTACGCACATGCATTATGCCCAGTTTTCTTAGAACACGACTCAAATATATACTTTTTGACGTTCTTGTACCCTAGATGCATTCCTCGTGAATTTGATAATCGTGTTTGGAGTTACCGCCTGGCTGAATATTTATCCTACTGATGCAGTTGCGGAGTTTTTTGAGGTGGGTCTTTCTAAATACCATCCTCTTTCAAAATACTATCCTTTTTCAAAATACCTTCCTATTTCATAAAACCATCCTGTTTCAAAATACAGCCCTATTTCAAAATACAGTCCACAACGAAATTCTGTCTTCTATCTTCTGTAATTTACATTTAGTGCATGATATTTTCAATGAATCTTATTTCATTTGCAGGTCATATGTGTCTTGGAATAAACTGTATGATTATGCACTTTATATTATACAAGGGCATACTGACATATACTTGTATGGTTTCCTTACCTGGGTAACTGGTATACGTCTAACAAATATTTTATTTTTATTTTTTGAAGGAGACACATTAGCCATATAACTGCCATTTAGCATACCGGATACTTCGTTTCCTTTATATAGTCTATATTCATATGAATATATAAGCATGCTATCGTTTGACGTAAAATATAGAAAGTATTTTTTATATGTTATATATATTATAAGGGCATTGTATTTTTCAGTTGCAAATGCCTCCCGATGTTCCATATCGTTTCATATTCCTGGGAGTTGGCTTTATTAACCTGCTACTATGCCTTCTTCTTGAGGTAGGATTCTTCTAACAAAAATATTGTAGATATTAAAATTTCGGCTTAACTTTTAAATATTATGGTTTAAAAAATGTTCTCAAACATTTTGTGTTAAACCATTTTGTGTTGTACTCATTTTGTGTTTAATCAACTCGAGTTACAGATTTGAGCGTTTTCAGCCAATTGCGTCCATTTTTTTTAAAGGTTGAATCAGAAATTGTATGTTTAAGCCGCTAGTTTGTATTTCTGTATTTGTTGCAGACGTTTGTCCTGGACAGCCATTTTATGACTGTTACGGTACAAAATAAGCTGGAAAGAATTCTACCCGGGGCACGCCCAAGGTGGGTAAATACTTAACACCTACTTCATTTTAATTCACCATATCGCAACTGGTTGCTATGGTTACAGTTATAAAAATACATTCAATATAAAAAAGCTAGAACGCTGAAACTTGGTTTGTGAATAGCGGCAATGTCTGGAATATCCCTGTTATGTTAGCTATTTCTTTCGCTCAAACAGCAAGATTGCGATAAATACTGAAATACGTGAAAACTAAAGTAAAGGTCTTGCAATAACTCAACAAATAGTAAAGGTTGGTTTATGAAACTCGGTAAGTAGATACAAACAGAGTAAAATACATTGTATGAGGGGTTTATGCACGTTAATACAGATTTTTTCCGCGGATTTTTTTTTCGAGAATTTTACGAAAACCAAAATCTATTATGCGCCAGCTGAAAAAGTACATAAGGAAGGTTTATGAAACTCCGTGTTTGGATAGAAGGCCATACAGAGAAATATGCTCTCTATTTCAGTCTATATGGTGTACAAAAATTGTATTTGTTATGGTAAGATAAATCGTGGTTTATCCGTTTACATAAATAAGTGAAAACTAACATATTGACCCTGCAATAACTCACAAAGTACTTGAGCTAGTTAAATGAAACTAGGTAAGAGCTCGGTAGTCCGGGACAACCAAAATATTTGTTCGGACTAGTAAAAATTACTTTTCTTGTCCGTTCGATGAGACAAGTGAAACAATGTTTTCATTTTCTCTATAAAAAAATAAGGAAAATTGGTTAATTTCCAGTAAATTGGCTGGAATATATAATGTTGAAATTTAAACAATCAGGGTGTTCTTTATACTATGAAGGCAATATTTAAACAAGATATTCTCATAATTCTCTGTACTTATCACATGGATAAAAATCATATATAGTTTAGTAAGAGCCAACGTGGTTACACATTAAAATCCAGAGGGCGACAATGCGATAGTGCGATAGTACGATGGCGACAGTGCGATAGTTCGATGGCGACAATGCGATAGTGCGATAATACGATGACACCAGTGCGACAATACGATGGCGACAGTGCGATAGTGCGATGGCGACAATGCGACAATGCGATAGTGCGATAATACGATGACGACAGTGCGACAATACGATGGCGACAGTGCGATAGTACGATGGCGACAATGCGATAATACGATGACGACAGTACGACAACGCGATATTACAATGGCAACATTGCGATAGTTCGATAGCGACAATGCGATAGTACGATGGCGACAGTACGATATGACTATCGCATTGTCGCCATCGTACTATCGCTTTGTCGCATTGTCGCCATCGTACTATTGTGGCCATCTTACTATCGCGTTATCGCATTGTCGCCATCGTACTATCGCATTGTCGCCATCGTACTATCGCACTGTCGCCGTCGTTCTTTCGTACTATCGCATTGTCGCCCGCTGGATTTACATGTGTAACCTCGATGGCCCCAACGGTATTCCGTATTTGATCCGTCTTTTTGCAATATCAATTTATGATTAAACAGATACGAAGAGGTTGAAAGCTTGCTCCAAGCCAATAGTACGTGGCCGCCTGTGACGTCGGAGGACCTCGCCAGCACATTCCAGCGTCTGGACAGCGCGTATCAGTCTAGAAGCACCCTCAACGAGATGGACAATCTTTCATTGTCGGGCAGCGAGTCGGGCAGTATTCGCCTTACAGGTAGCAATAATATGAAGCGTTAACATATTTGTCGCATTCTGAGAAAACTGGGCATAATTCAAGTGCGTAAAGTGTCGTCCCAGATTAGTCTGTGCAGTCCGCACAGGCTAATCAGGGACGACACTTTTCGCCTTAATTGTCTTTCTGCTAAGAAGAGACTTCATTTTAACGAAAAATGTCATGAAAGCGGAAAGTGTCGTCCCTTATTAGCCTGTGCGGACTGCACAGGCTAATCTGGGACGACACTTTACGCACATGCATTATGCCAAGTTTTCTCAGAACACGACTCATATACAAGCAAAGTCACGAATTATCATGTGTATGCAACCAAACAAATGCATACACGGATATGCATGCACTGACTGAATACTTACATATGAAGACGTACAACGCATTACAGTTTTCGTTGCTAAAATGCTTGATTAGTCAAACAGAAGCTATACTTATAACCGCCTGCATATCTTTTGTGCGCCCAACGGTTCAATGTTCAATCGATTGTATTATGCAACCACTTTATGGTAACTGTCATGCATTTTTTATTGATTTTGGGAAAGTGCCTTGTCTTCCATTTTGTAGGAAAACTATCGACACGACAGCAGAGAAATGTTCCATGAAAACTTGCAATTTGGGAAATGATGCATCATTTTTAAGCACGTTCGGCGCTTTATTAATAAACAATCTTATTAATTCTTATGTTTATATACATTACTATAGTGTGCCTTTTATAGCATACTCGCGGTTTCATATGAAGCATTTGAAAAGCACCGCATACACGTGGTCGTTCACAATAATGCAACTATGTGCATATGCGACATAACATGTATAGCAATCACTTGGGAAATGGCTCGGAAATAATATTTATGGAAATATTTATAAACATGTCAAACATATCGATTTGTATATCGATTCGCCTTGGTGTAGTGGATATGCTGTCCGCCTAGCGGCCGGGAGGTCACGGGTTCGTTCCCCACTGTGTACTGGTTCTTAGTCTGGAGAGCTTTTGAATAAGCCACAGGTTTTCGATGCAATCGAGCTTAAATAAATAGGTTTAAACTAACTATGCTGCAAAATATGTTCCGTCATGTATGATCCAAAGTATAATCGATTGATTGTTCACCCTCAAGTATTGAATCGTTTGTTTAAATTATCTTTTTATGCTCAGCGTCGACCGGAAAACAAAGAACTAGATTGGACAACGGGATTCTATCTGGAGTGGACAATCCGACATATCACGGGGACGAACACAGCAACGAATCGACCCGGCTGTAATCCCTGACGTGTAGGTGACGAACACAACAACAAGGCAAAGCATCTGTTATTACGGACGATAGGTAGTCAACAAATTCAAGAGAGTTTTCAAACTTTTGAACAGTCGGTATCTTGTTAATCAAAGTATGCCATGATACAGCTTCCATTTCATTTTGACAACGTACAATTTTGTTTACCCGTCGATTTATAACCACGTGCAAATCGTATAGAGATTGGTATTGGTGTATTTTGTATTCATTCACATCCCACCATCGTGGAACTATTGCCATATTTAGTTATTACTGTTTCTAGTCAACAAATGTCGCACAAGTTTTATTAGTGAATGAGTATTTTAATATATTTGATTTGTTATTATTTTTTAAACTCGAACAAACGATACACTTTTTATTGAGCTAAGTATTATATTGTGCGACGAGGAAAAGTAAAATAACCTTAAATCAGTTATTGTGCTTGTCAAAGGACAGCTATTTTACTTGTATCGATCCTCAGGTATTTATTTATATTTATATCTATACATCGGTAAAACATTGTTGAATTTACTACCTTGGCCAAATTTTTACATTTACATGTTTAGAGTTTTTCTCCTACAGACCCAAATCAAACAAAGAATTTTCGTATCAATTAATGTAAAGTAAAGGATGAATAACAACTGCTCACTGAACTAACGGAATAGGGATTTCGTATGAATACCAGCTCACATATTATCACTTTTTATTTTCAATTGATTGTACAAAATAAGTGCTATTCCTTCCGTACTTATATTTCATTTTCTAACAATCTCTACTACTCCTTTAACGTGTAATTAGTACAACTTCTGTGTAAACTAAATGTAGAAACAACTAGAGTCGCCCGTTCATCTTTGCAAAAGATGACAATTATTGATTATAAATGTATATAAACATTATTATGCGGTTTAGTCATAATACACATGCAAAGCATTTGTGTGTCCTTTTCCTTTCAAATTACCGACATATAGCACTCAACATATTTCTTAAAATCAAAATTTGTTCCAATCATCGATCTTGTGTGAAACGCAGACAAGGTTTACGAAGCCTGCTCTGTAAACCATGTCTTTTTCTAACCTTAAGTACATCTTGAATATGCAGGATCCAATGTCACGGCCTTTTGCAGATTCATTTACAACAAAAGTAGCGTCTCAGATATTCTTGCACCGTCCACGACAGTAAGGTTTGACGTATAACGCAGCGAGAACTTCCGTCCACGACAGTAAGGTTTGACGTATAACGCAGCGAGAACTTCCGTCCACGACAGTAAGGTTTGACGTATAACGCAGCGAGAACTTCCGTCCACGACAGTAAGGTTTGACGTATAACGCAGCGAGAACTTCCGTCCACGACAGTAAGGTTTGACGTATAACGCAGCGAGAACTTCCGTCCACGACAGTAAGGTTTGACGTATAACGCAGCGAGAACTTCCGTCCACGACAGTGAGGTTTGACGTATAACGCAGCGAGAACTTCGAGAGATGTCTTTTCAAGACAAACAAACGCGGCATGAGAGGATAAGTGTCCACTATAATATTCTTGTGCACATCAATTGTCAACATAAAAATCACTTGCAGTACATTGAAAACTCACCCTTTGTAGTGTCGACGGTGAACGCATTAAAATGTCTTGCCTGAAAAAATGTCTCATCCCCAATCGACTTACATCTATGTTATAAGGCAATGATTGTTTGGTTTCATATCCTTTTTAAAGATGCCTCTTATAATTATATAAATTGAGCCAAAGGACGAAAAACAACAAGTCTTAACTATGAAAGGCAATATTTATGGCCGCGTTCACTTAAGAAGATCTGATTGCATTTGAAGTTGTTTATTGTTTAAGACAGAACACCGGTGAAGATGGGATAGAATATCGTCTTGTATACCAAAATAAACGTCTAAAAAAGTTAGAAAAAAAGATTTGTATATATGCATAAACATGTTTAGCTTTGTTAGTTTACAGTCAGCGACACGCATTCTGTTCGCCCGATTGGTTAACAAAAACAACATATTTAGCTTATTATCTTATACGAAACCGCAAAACATTTAGTCTAAGATATTTTACCATAAAAAGCATGAAACTCGAGTGTCTACCAGGATAAAAGTGTTCAGTTTTTGTCGAATAAAAACAGCAAACCTTGATTTTTAGCTTGTTTGTGGTAAAACAAGAAATACAAAAACACATGTAAAACGAACACATCATTTAAAATACAACTTTCTTGTGCCTGATAAAGCGTGTATGAAAAGTTCAAAAGCTATCGTGTTTATGTATTCAATGAACACTATGTATTTTCTTTTTGTATCTTAAGAACGTTTTCAAGAACGTTCGAAAAAAATTATCGAAAGTTAATAAAAGCTATCTAATGTATTCGCTTTTCGACATAACCTTCAAGCATTCCGTTTGCCCGATTGGCCACCGAGATCAACATGTTGACGTTGTTTTCTAATATAAAACAGAACAATTTTGATATTAGCTTTTGCAGACAAATATAAAAACATGTGAAAACCTAACATTTTATAATAATTAAAAATCTATAACGCTTATTAAAATAGAGGACGTTAAAATCCAGTTTAATAAGAAATAAGTAAATAAGTCTAAAACCTTTAAATCAAACTTGACATCCGAAATCACATTCAGGGAGTAGATCGTACGCAAGTTACTGGTTCAGTGTGAGTGAGAACAATGTTAAGTGGTGTTCAAAATGGCGGCCTCCGGTTGATTGTTCATTCGATGTTTTCTTCCGAACGTTTGAAAGGTTTTACCATTATCCTTACTTATTCGAAAGTATTCTTAAGCGCTTGATGATCTACTGACATCCATTTAACCTCGGTATAAATTTTGTAGATGCATTTTCAATATTTCTCAGCAGTTTTCATGGAAAGGTGGACTCAATAATCATCATAGTTTACATTGCATGAGCAACAGGATGCTTCAAGCAGGCAATCACAATATACATGTATGCATGAAAATTCGATAATTAACCCACATGTTCATAACTGGTGAGCACATGAAACCCACTTTCCGTAACTAGTGTTTTCTATTCCAAGAGGACACTAGCTCACTTCTCATTTCAACAAGGGTGTTGCGTTGTCGATAGACAGTGTGACATGTCCTCAAAATGTATTTTTGGATCCGAAACGAGTCATACATTTGTTAGGCTGTTTAACATATCAAGAGGTTTTTTTCTGAAGACAAGCATATCAAGAGATCACACTTTGCAAAAACCTTTGCACAACATTTTCAGTTTTGAGAATAAAAAAAATGGACAACTACGTAAAATAAGCATTTTATGTTATTCATTCTGTATTATAAATGTAACCAATATATAGAAATAATATAAACATTTTTAGCTTCTATTTTCATATACATCGGGAGAGAAATGCTTATGAGTAAACATATAAAATATGTGCCAAGGTCTCTAAAGTACAAGAATGGTCCCACATATCAAATGTGTGTCAAACTCCATGCAGTACAAGTATGGTCCTACATATCAAATGTGTGTCAATCTCCCTACAGTACAAGTATGATCTCATATATCAAATGTGTGTAAAACTCCATGCAGTACAAGTATGGTTTCTTATATCAAATGTGTGTCAAGCTCCCTGCAGTTCAAGTATGGTCTCACATATAATATGTGTATCTAGCTCCCCGCAATACAAGTATGGTCCAGCAGATACAAAATGCGTGTCAAGTTCACTGCTTTTATTTTCATATACAAATATGTATCAATCTCCCTGCAGTACAAGTATGATCTCATATATCAAATGTGTGTCAATCTTCTTACAGTAAAAGAATGACCCCACTTATCAAATGGGTTTCAATCTCCCTACAGTACAAATATAGTCCAACTTATCAAATGGGTGTCAATCTCCCTACAGTACAAGTATGGTCCCACTTATAAAATGGGTGTCAATCTCACTACAGTACAAGTATGGTCCCACTTATCAAATGTGTGTCAATCTCCCTACAGTACAAATATAGTCCAACTTATCAAATGGGTGTCAATCTCCCTACAATACAAGTATGGTCCCACTTATCAAATGGGTGTCAATCTCCCTAAAGTACAAGTATAATCTTATATCTCAAATGTGTGTCAAGCTTCATGCAGTACACGTATGATCCCACTAATAAAATGTGTGTCAATCTTTCTACAGTACAAGTATGGTCCCACTTTTCAAATGGCTGTCAATCTTTCTTCCCTACAGTACAAGTATGATCTCATATATCAAATGTATGTCAAACTTAAGGCCGTACAAGTATGATCTCATATATCATATGTGTTTCAAGCTTCATGAAGTACAAGTATGGACCCCCTTATCAAATATGCGTCAATCTCCCCTCAGTACATGTATGATCTCATATATGACAAATGTGTGTCAAGCGCCCTGCATTACCATTATGGCCCCACATATCTGATTTGTGTCAAACACTCTGCAGTACAAGTATGGTCCCATATATCCAACTCTCTGAACAATCAATGCTTATCGCTCACAGCGTGCTGTCAGCCAAGCCTGTCGCTATCGATCTACATTTTTCGGCGATTGTGCTAAAATCACCGAACTTTAAACGAACTGTTGTATAGCTTGATCATAACAATTTTTTTATTTTTATGAAGATAATTTACAGACTTAAACGACATGCCTATTTCTTCACCTAAATAAAAGAAGAAATACTAACATGATTAAGGTTTGTAGGTTGTATGATGCAATGCACCAAACGCCCTTTACATGTTAGGAATTCTCATGGCGAACAGGTCTAATATACATGATTGAGTTTTAAATCATTTTTAAACCTTGCTCGCAGACGTTTTTCAAACGCCTCAATTTTGAATAGTTTTATTTTACACTTTAATTGTTTTAATATATGTCCATGAATGAAAAAGTGATAATTAAGTACTAAGCTATTGAACAGGGTACAGGATCATGTGACTTTGTGGGTTTCCACTTTCATGGATGTTTACACACGGTAAGTGGTGCTTTATTTCAATATAACTTTTTTACAATTATTTGGCGAAAGAATTTCATTTAACTAGTGCATTAAATACAGATTTTTTATGCTGCTTATGGCAATATGAAATACATCGGAATTACCTTATTGAATAAGTATGTGTTCTTGTTCAAACATTCGGTATCTCCTGCATTCATAGTACACGGCTATGCTTCACCAAACGTGAACTTGTGTCAATAATTTCAGACGAATTCAATGATTAATTCTTATACCTTAAGATATTGGAACAAACTGTAAGCAAAACTGCCTTTTATGCACTGAAGATTTTTGCAAATGTGTTTCAATTACTTGAGGTATCTGCAAAAATAAAGTTTATACCGGTGTGTTTACATTCTGTCCAGCCCGTGTGTAAAACACGGGAAACCCCGTTGATTCTGCACCCTGTTAAAGATGGAGTAACGTGAAATCGATGTTATACATTAGGTTTGTGATATTTCTAAAACAGATATTTCAGTCATCTTAAGCAGTTTCCATAAGAAAATTATGTTTTTGGAGAAATATTTATGATTTTTTTTAAATCATATGTGATACATGTAACCAATCCACAAGAAAGTGGAAGAAAAAAAAGTTTAATTGTTTTAGATATTTTTAGAAGGGGGGGGGGGCGTAACTATGTTTTCATACTTATTAATAGTTATGTCATTTGTAAAATAATGTGGCTTGTTTTGTGTATATGCAACTCGTAACAGATTTTGATCATTAAACTTATTTTTTATTTCAGTACATACGATAACAACACAAAATCACCATATACACTAAAACATAGAGGCGGTTATAAGTATGGTGATAGTAAATAAGAATAAACCGAAATGAAACCGACTTCAAAGTTCCAACAAAACAATCACAAATGAATTTTTGGTCTGATATGATTTAAAAAGTCAATTTTAAGAAAATAGTCACGACCAGTATTTACTTGCATCTTACAAATAGTTAGCACAACTTTTGACAAAAAGTATTGATAAAAGTTTAGGTAACCAGTTCACGGTCACAATTATCTCGACGGGGCTTATAGATGTAGCATTGACTACCTTTTATGCATATAAATTACTCATTTCACCTAAATACAAAAGAAAAACTAGAATGATCCAGGTTTGTAGGTTGACTGTAACTAAATAAAGCATGTATTTGAACAAAATCTTACTTATGCTGGGAAAACTGATATTTATCTTATTGGGCATCATAACACGTGTACGACTAAATGACAATATGACGGGTATGCACAATCTGTAATTCATAGAGATTCCACAGATAAAGGATTCTTCAATTGATTGCACTTCGTTAAGGTTTGTTGTAAACATTAGGAATGCGACTTTACTTCCAAAGCCTTGCCTGGTATAAATTAATTTAATTTTCCCATGCTACTTAGTCAAAATATCAAGTTTAACGTTTTATAAATTATGCATATTGTTATGTTTTTTCTTCGTTTGATTTTACAATAGAACACCTGAATAACTTGCCAACAAACAACAAAACAAGCAATTTGTTGAATTGATATCCCTCGCCAATATGCTTCTGGACTCAAAATTGTTATATTTGACACTCAAAAAAGCTTTTTTTCAAGATACAAAGGGCCATACCTCTGTTATTAACAACTGGTGTACAATGCCATTAGGCGTGCATCATCCTCTTATTGATATACATACCCATACCAAGTTTCAAAGAAATCCGTCAAAGTACTTTCAAGATATGGCTCCGGACACAAAAAAACAACCTTTTTTCAAGATACAAAGGGCCATAACTCGGTTAATCATTTTTCTATCCAAATATATACTCATAACAAGTTTCAATGAAATCTACCTAAGCACTTCCAAGATATGGCTCCGAACGGACGGACGGAAGGACGGAAGGACGGACGGACGGAAGGACGGACAACGCCAAAACAATATCCCGCCGCCTTTGGCGGGGGATAATAATATTGTTTAAGGTACAGTTAGCAAATGGGTATAGATTAAGCATATTACGTCGACAATATAAATACATTATCATTCATTTACAATAATGCAAACATTGGTTCATCAATGTGTCTTCCTAATCGCATGTGTCTTACACCAGGTGATAGAACTGGACGAGATATGCGTTCTGATTGACTATTTCTAGGTATCGGAACCAAGTTCATAGGTTAAACCGTAGTTGTCCTAGTTTGGTAATTTGTGTTTCCACCGATGGCCATTCTTTGTGGTAAAATGTTTATTCAAGGTGTAGTAGTTACCTCGGACGTTTCCGTGTGATATTTGATGAGACTGATGTTTTCACAGGTAACCCATAGAAACTCAAGAAGTATGCTGTATTTGTTGTGTGAATATACTTTATTCGCCAATATGCATTGTACATTTTCATCCAAACATTGCTGGATCACAAAGAAAATACAGTAGAAGCACTCATAATGCAATTATGCATGAAATGATATAATAAATATAATGCAAACACATAGTTATGAAGGTCAATTAGTATCATAGAGAGGCTCCACCAATTTCCAGTAAGTTTTGTTTAAATACTTGCTTAATTTGTTCACTGTGTAGGCTTGTTTGCAGCTATTCTGCAGTATTTTAATACTTTATTGTTTCGACGGAAGATGGGTTAGTTCCATGCTACTTTAGTGCCCACTATTGTTTCGTGGTTAAATGAAAATTGTTTTGTTGTTTTTGACGCGCTTTTTTATAGTGCGCATTTACGATGTTTAATGACATTTTTCTCGAGGAAGATATGTGGAAGTTTCGTGCGTTTTATAATCCGATTTGTATGCACTATTGTTACCAATTATTCCACCGGAAGATTTTTAAAGTTCTGCGAGATCATTTGGTTAATGTTAATAATTGCATCGCCTTGTTCGCTGAAAGACAAACCAAATCCGGAAAGTTAATATATAATTTAATGGAACATAGCACGTGTTCAAAATGGCTTTATATAAATATCAAATAGAGAATCTTCTATTTTTATGATAACTATGAAGTCAACACACAAGTATCAACTATAAGGTAACAATTACTTCGATGTTTCATAATGTGTGCATTTTTGTTTCATTAAAAACCGACTTTAAAACAAAATCAGCCATACATAATGTACATTAATCAGTTATCTTATTGAAACTTGACCACAAATTATGAAGGGAACTTTTACCAAGTATCTGTGTATTGAAATGCTAAGAGTTGGTGGTATATCAAAGTACATGGTCGAGTTGAGAAAAGCAATTATTGACAATGTAACAATTTCACATGTCCGCTTGAAGAGCTCAATACAGCAAACATTGATTTTTTTAAGTTTGTGATTTTTGTGTCGTTATGATTTTTAATAATACTTACAATTTGCAAGAAAGAGGCTTATATCACTGATTCTGTCACAAAAAAAAATGTTCATAATTATTAGAATGGACTGTTTTCGCAATCGTAAATTGTGTTGTGTTTTCAACATTCTTTAGAGCGACAGAAAGTATTAGTGGTAGTTGTTGACATTTCACATTCTTTTGAATAGCACATGTTCATTTTATTTTTAAGCAGAGTTTAGACAAAACGAACTAAAAGTTAAAAACACATCGCTGCTTGCAACTTCTCTTAAACACGTTCTGAATTACACACACATGTTTTCACGTGAAAGATTGTTTTATTGTTATAGAATATGCCGTAAACGTTTGGGTAAAAAATGTTGCTTATTGGTTCAATAAAGAAATGAAAGGGAACCTTTTGTAAAGTTAGATATACGTTAACTTCATTTTCAGACAAATAACATTAAACTTTAAATATATCAAGAATTCAAACAGAAGAGTAACATGAATTACCCACATGAAAATAATACATATTCAATACAATAGTGATTGTTTATAAAATATACAACACATGTTCTTATATTTTTCATATCTGAGGTGAAGGTTTGACATACAGGTATTTGAATGCTCGTTATTTAACAGCCCTTACTAAGTTCATGTTTGTTAAATTTTAAAGTTATACTATTTAATTTTATCTTCTCTGAGCTTTATTCCAGGAACCAATTTTTGCATGCATGTGATATGCCATTTGGTGATGATGATCTTTTTAGATTATTTCAGTTCATGCACAACACCGTTTTGAGCTCAATATGAAAATGCCCACAAAACACATGGTTAACGATTGGCATAATATGAACAAGTTTAGGAATTTCTAATTCTGGATATAAACCAGCCATCAGTATCATACCAATTACCAACATAGCTCTCTCCCCAAATACCACATGTCCCATCGATAGTGTGTTTTAATATATATTACTTGCGGGTCATTTTTATGACGATATTGATGAAAATCCTAATTTAAAAATCATGCACAATGTGATTAAACATACTCAAGGCCTATTCATATATGCTTATAAAGGCTATTGTTCTAAGATTGATGAACGCAAAAGTCACCGTTTATTTATCAAATACACACAACCATGCCTGTCACCAATTTAATGTTATGTATCTCACAAAACAAGATGCAATGTACCAGGCTCGACACATTTCCTGATTTTCGATTATTTTGCAAAAAATAATGGTTTTGACTTTGCTCACATTATAACAATTAAAAAAAATACATCTGATTAGCACATTGTTAGGATTTTTTTTATTCTTTTACAAACACATAGTTTGAAAGGAACATGTGTGTTTCCATAAGATTCCAAAAATAAAAAACAAACAAATAAAAACAAAACAGAGTACACAGTGGGGAAAGACTATACAGACAAAGACTAAAAATGTACGATGTTTAATTAATACGAATTGTCTTCATTGGATAAATCACTAAGCGTTATAGACAATTACATATTCTGGAGTATAAATTTGTTTATTTTTCGTCAACATTTGGATTGCTTCCATAAAGTACAATATCCATGATAATAACTGCTCTGTATGAAAGTGTAAAATTGCAACAGTTGCTCTAAGGCCTTGCTTGTGGATGGCAATTGTGCCTTTTTCTTTTCCTGCATTTGACACAATTTGCATTTGTGAAGTGTAATAACGGGACAGATTATATAACCCTTGATAAAACCTAAAAATGACGTTTTTTCCCCAAGTATTAGAACAAAATTCTCATCTTAGTAACATATATAGAAAATAATGAGTTTTATCCAATAATATAATTGATTTAAACTTTTAGGATGAAACAATGATTGTTACTTACACGTTAGGATTATAACTACAATTATTTACGCAGTATTTATTTACCCAGATCGAAAAACGTCTGCACACGAAATTATGCATTTTAGCTTTACACGTTTTAGAACTTACATGCTAAATTCGTAACATGGCTTTACCTAAGGTAAGTTTCCAAGTTCATTGCGTCTTTCTGGTTTATGATTTTTGCATCATGTAACTGACATATAAAAGTTTTATACACTGATCCATTAAAATGTTAAGTGTTTATAACCCCGCATACGATTTTCTGTTAGTATGGTCGCCAATATATTGTATTGTAGGTATTTTATTTTATTTATTTATTGTAATTCCTTGTACTTCTAAATCTACATTATATATCGAAGGGTAAGAGCCAGAACGTAATCTATTTTTCAAATAGTGGAAAGAAACGCAAAAGAAGGTTTGACAGACTACAACTTTTATTTGAATACGAATTTTAGAATAATATTATATTACAATATAGGTAATAGTATTGTTATGGCATTATAAACATATTATAAAATTGCATACAATATTTAATGCTTTTGAATTCAAAATAGCACTTACATCATTATGGCATAAAGGTTAAACATATATATTTTGAGTGTGCCACTGTGTTAAGTGCACTCAGTGCTATTTAGCATAAGTATAGTACGCTGCTTTACCTATGCCATACAGGTCTTCGTGCCGATAAGGCAAAACAGCTCTTTGCTATGCATCTATTTTGAGGGGCTGAACGAAACATGTGCACTTAGCACAAGTTCATATTAATAATCATAATAGGATATATTATTTGTTCAGAAGTACATCATTATTTCCCTTTGCATTCTAGATTTTAACAGGAAATACACATGTAACAATACATATATTTCAATCAGTATGGACTTGTTTGTCTCCAACATTCACAATGGAAAAAAGTGAAGATTCAGATTTTCTATTCCACATTTGAATCTTCACTTTCGTCCAATGTATCTGGTTCTGGAGGACTGTCCCTAGTTCTCTTATCAGATGGAATATCCTTGAAATACTGGTCATATTCTTAAGGAATTATTCCATCAGAGCAAAGTGAAAGCAGGTCTTTCTTCTTTGCTGCTGTAATTGGAAGTTTGGCATCCGAAAAGGGTTTTAATTTACATTTTTTGAAGATCCTTTCCTTGAGGATTTAAGTTGCACACACTGAAAACTGGTGTCATCGAAACTGCACTTAAAAAACACACGCCCCGGATCACTTTTTTGCAGTTTTATCCATTTTATTTTTGTCAATAAAACGTTTTGTCAACGTTTGGCGGTAGACCATATTTGGCTACATGCTTGATATCTAAAAAGTCATTATATTTCATCGGCACTACAACATATGGATTTCTTTTTCGTGCAACCCTCACAATTGTTTTTCACTGGCATGGTACATATAACGATGTAAGTTTCTTTGCTCGTTCTATCGAAGCATGTACACAATCACACTCCATCTGGGTATGTCCACTTTCTTAATACTTTTTTTCAATGGTGTCTATGTTTTTTCATTTTTCTAAAGCATGCATCAATGCAACAGTAACAACCATATTGCGATTTTGACCACAACAACAGTCAGAATAAAAACAGACATTCTCTACTGTGATAGGCAGAGATTTCATGTAAGTCAAAAGACAAGTTCCCACTTCACAAGAGCCCCGTTTTCCTTCAGTTTCATTCCACAAAAACTGTGTCGAACTTGCGTTTTGTATAGAATAAAAGGAAAGATTGTAACAACTGAGCTTTCTTTTAAAATAAGCTTTATTCACAAGAGAACATGGTATCGGTAAAACAGCCTCTAGATCAAATGTTGCAACATGGTATGACTTGTCTTGTTTTGCACGAGACTTATCCGACTTCTTATCATCTCTAGCTCTGTTTATTCTTTCGATATGGTCTTCAAAAGCAATATTCAAATCGGTGGTCAGCTCGCCTGCTATCTCCTTATTTCTATACACAGCGCACGTCTGACACTGGTCCTTCTTGGTAATATGGCATGAATAGTTAAACTCCTACAGAAAATTGTACGATACAATGAACTTGATATGTATTGCCTGCCCGTTTCTTTACACTTTTCTTTGTATATTTAATACATTTTACTAATATGTAATTCAGATCCTAGAAAACGCCATTTAGTGTCTTGGCGTGTGTAATGTGCTTCTTCTGTAGGAAATAATTCTATATGATTACGAACATCTTCTATGATTGCATCTGGGATTTTGTTATGGGGAGTGTGCTTTCCACGCCTGTCAAAAGAAGTAGATGTTCCTGAAGATAGTGATTTCAGTGCTGTATCTATCATTCTGCCACCAATAGCTAACGTCTTCTGGAAGAAAGCTTTGCAAACACGTTTCTTATCTAAGCGATATACTCTAGAAATAGCTCTGCGCTTTGATGAGTGTGTCCTTACACGACTCGGCACATCCTCCGTTAATGGCAATTGTAAAATATTGAAGGTTGGGTTAACATATATCCCGATCAGACTAGAATATTTAATACATATACCAATTGTCTGGTATACAAAATAGTAACATAGGTTTTTACTCAAAATCCTCATGCATAATACTTGTATGCTTACTTTGTTTAAACTTATTATAATGTGTGTATTTTAAACTGGCAGGAGGGAAAATCATGTTTGTTCTCCCTTTCATGTGCGTGAATTACATTTTGAACTTGAGTAAAATACTTTGTAAATATTTTCTAAAACGAAATACTAGCAATTTCTGTCACAGAATATTTTTATTTGTATACCTTCTTGTTATACCATTTGACCCTAACATATTGACTGATTGTATTTATAAATGTAGCATTATTTGTGTTAAACACTATTTGTATCAGTCTTATTGGCTTTTGTGGTCATGTTAATCATTAAAATATAAAAAGCCTATGTGGTAACAGTGATACACGCGTAGTTAAATATAACAACCTGATGTACGTGATGCTATTCGAGACTAAAGGTAGACGTAAATATTACTCTAAGAGGGATTGGCAGGATGTCACATGCTGACAAACATGCTGATGATCATTCATTGCTTAACCACTCGAAAGTGATGTACGTAAATTGATGTGGAGTGTTACCAAAATAAAGATTATAATCATAGATAATGTTCGAAGTTTATGAGGTCCTTTCTGAACAGGGCCTGCATTATGTGAAGACCCATAGTGTGTCCCGCCACTCCTACCCAATTTAATTACAAGACTCCCGAAAGTTGAAACGAATTTTAAATTAAAGCTTCACTTTCCAGCTACGTGTACATTGAGGTTTTACTGACAGTTATTCAATTTAGGTGTGGTCTTATGCGGTGGCGGGGCGGGGGGGGGGGGTGGAACCGAATTGCCCAGAGGAAACCCACCTGTCCGGTATGGGGACCACCTACCAAACTCACATGCCCTCGGAATGGGGATTGAACCCCGGTTGCAGAAGTGAGAAGTGCATGTACCCACCACTGCGTTAACCGGATAGCCTTATAGATAATGAATTAACATAAACCTATTTAAATTGAGATTTTGAAAATCAGGTCAAAGCCTTTGTTGCATAATACAACTAAATCTGGTCATTGTGTTTGCTGCATAAAACAATTAAAACCAGGTCAATGTGTTCGCTGCACAATAAAAAATAAGTCAGGTCTATGTGTTTGCTGCATAATACAACTACACCAGGTCAATTTGTTCGCTGCGTAAAACAACTAAATCACTTCAATGTGTTCGCTGCATAAAACAACTAAATCACATAAATATGTTTTGCTGCAGAATACAACTAAATCAGGTGGATGTGATTTCTGCATTTACAACCAAATCAGGTCAATGTGTTCACGGCATAATACACCTTAATCATGTAAATGTGTTAGCTGCATAATACAAATAAATCAGGTTAATGTGTTTGCTGCATAATACAACAATCAGGTAAATGTGTTCACTGCATAATGAAACTAAATCAGGTAAATGTGTTCATCGCATAAAACAACTAAATCGTGTCAAATTGTGTTTGCTGCATAATGCAACAACGAGGTCACTGTGTTTGCTGCATAATGCAACAAGCAAGTCAATGTGTTCACTGCATAATACAATCAGGACAATGTGTTCGCTGCATAATGCAACAAACAGGTCAATGTGTTCGCTGCATAATGCAACAAACAGGTCAATGTGTTCGCTGCATAATATAACTTAATCAGATCAATGTTTTGCTGCATAATAAAACTAAATCAGGTTAATGTGTTTGCTGCATAATGCAACAATCAGGGTACTGTGTTCACTGCATAAAACAACTAAATCAGTTGAATGTGTTTGGTGCATAATACAACAATCAGATCAAATTGTGTTCGCTGCATAATGCAACGTTTGTGTTAATGTGTTTGCTGCATAATCCAACAAACAGGTCAATATGTTCACTGCATAAAACAGGGGCGGATCCAGGATTTCTGGTTGGGGGGGGGGATATTGAAAGAGTTGCTGTGTGTCCAGGGGGCCGAAAGGGAAGCTCCACGATTTTAGTGATGTTGAAGGCTTTGACAACCACTTCTCGAGCATGTCACGCCTTATATACTTTCATCAAAGTACCTTCTTATTTTGCCAAAAAGTGCATAGTTTACACGTAAAACGGATGGATATAGCAAGAAGAAATGCTATAAACAAGAACACACTGACGGTTATAAGGCTAGTGGCAAATACAGCAGGCAGGGGAGAGCATGAAAACAATTTTTGTATCTGCAGCAAGATAATGACCAAGATGAAGACGAGATTTTATTTAACTGGTTCGTTATAGATCTGTCACTAAATTGCACAGAGTATAATACGTAGTCCGAGACTCTCTTACAGTCTAACAGTCAGCTAAAACTTGCTTTGATTTCATTTTAATCTCACTTAACTCTCCATCAATGGGTTTAGCAAAAACAACTTACGAGGGTGTCTTCTCGCATATATGTTTATAACCTCATTGATATCTATTGAAAACCGGGTGACAGAGAGTCTGAAGATAAAACGTTTAGCGATTTTCAGTGATTAGTTGGAAATGTTGTGAACAAAAAAGAAGAAAAAAGAGTTAAAATAGGTGATTTAGGTCTAGTTAAGTGTGAAACATCAAATGAATTGACTTTACTTTGGCGATGTTAGGGGGGCGTACGCCGCGTCCGACCCCTTGGAACCGCCTATGTAATACAACAATCAGGTAAATGTGTTCACTGCATAATGCAACAAACAGGTCAATGTGTTCACTGCATAATTCAAAAATTAGGTCAATATGTTTACGCACAATGCAACAAAAAGGTCAATGGATTCACTGCAAAATACAACAATCAGGTCAATGTGTTGTTATGCATTTAACAACTATATCACTTGAATGTGAATGCTGCATAATTAAACACTGACTTCAATGTGTTCGAAGCAAAATGCAACTAAATCAGGTCAAAGTGTTTGCTGCATAATACTACTAAATCAGGTCAATAAGTTCATTGCATAATACAACTAAATCAGGTGAATGTGTTTGCTTCATAATGCAACACACAGGTCAATGCGTTGGCTACAAAATGCAACTCAATCAGGTCAATCTTTTTGCTGCATAATACAACAATCAGATAAATGTGTTCGCAGAGTAATGCAATCAGGTTAATGTGTTTGCTGCAAATACAAAAATCAGGTCAATGTGTTATCTGTATAATGCAACAATGAGGCCAATGTGTTTTCTGCTTAATACAACAATCAGGTCAATGTGTTCTCTGCATAATACAACTTAATCATGGCCATTCATTCCTTGTCAAAGAAATTAGTTTTTACAGTGATGTATGCATTTGATTGTGCGTTCATTTGTTGTTCTTATTGATATCCGAGTTTTTCAAATTGCAGCGTTATATCTTCGTCTAATATGTTGCTTAAGTGCTAGAAGGTAACACAATTACAGGGCATATACCTTATTTTGTAAGTTAATACATGTCATTTACCCACAATCTATTATATTACATTTCTATTTGGTATATTTTTTTAACAACAACAAAAAATACATCTGGAGCAGTTAGGCAAAACTTCCGTGTCATACAAATATTAACAATCAATAAAAAAACATCCTTTAGGGTATTGCAATTTAAAAAAAGTTTTATGTTGTAGAAAATATTAAAACATGTATGTTGCCTTTCTAAGTTTTGCTTGTCAGCATGATCGTGGCAGTCTATCTAGTGTTTTCCAGTCAAAATTAGCAATGTTTGTATGAATCCGGAGCGATATATACATAGGACAATTTGTAAGTGACTCTGTGATATATCTGTAAAGTTGTTAACTCTTATCGTGTTTAATTTGGTTGCTTTTGTATCTATGAGCTAGGATGTTCATAATAGCAATACTTAACTATCGGTCCTTCACAGTCAACATTTAAGTATGCCCTTTCGTTTACCAAATCTGCTTTGCGCTCCTCACAAGTGGTTATTTCCGTTGATCTTGATTGTGACACCAAATTGTGTGTTGTACTCACATAAATATATTTAAAAGTAGACCAAATCCAAATATATTGTGTATGCCCCGGCATTGACTGACTGGGAGGTATATATTGATTGACCCATCCTTCCATCTCTACATGGTTAACACAAAATGACTCATTCCATAGAATATCAATTATGTTTTCTACAAAGCTTTCATACTTGCATGGATGTTGTCCTTGAACACTAGCAACACACCCACTCTAACATTACCTCATGTTGCTGTTGACGCTGACCTACATTTGGCTCAGACTAATACAGAGTCCAATCAATTGGTTAACCCTTTACCACTTAGATACATATTTTGTACACATTTGTAGTCCCTTAGAAAATAATATTAAATTAAATATCTATCTAACAAGATTCAA
Source organism: Dreissena polymorpha (assembly GCF_020536995.1). NCBI lineage: Eukaryota > Metazoa > Mollusca > Bivalvia > Myida > Dreissenidae > Dreissena > Dreissena polymorpha. Next base: position 31,111,281 of record NC_068358.1, on the reverse strand, counting down.
GTTTTAAAGGCCTCATTTCCAACCCTTAGATACTGATTAGCAGCAAACAGCATGAAAACCTCAACCGTCTTACCCAGGCTGTTCTGGTTTTATGCTGTTTGTGCAAAGCCATTTGCACTTTGCTTTGAATGGGAAAGGGTTTGCTAAATTACATGCATTCCATCTAACATCATTTACGCTTCCTACAATGCTTAAATACTTACATGGATGTTATCTATGAACACTCTCAATACACGAAAATCACCTGCCTCATCTTGACTATGACATTTACCAACTTTGGGACTTCAACTCAGTCAGAAGGTTTAAATTATTGTTACACCAAATTTTTCTATCTTTATTTTCACCCTGACATTTACCTCATTTTTGTTCTTGGATTTTTCACTCAGGCCAATTTCTTTTTAATTATGATTGTCATTATCCATGCTCCTGTCATTGCCTTATGTTTTATTTTCATTCGCTGTCCATTCATTGTCTGTCTGTTTGAGAGTAACCATCAATGATACACCTTCACCTCTACACCTTCATTTTTACTTTGACAATGATCTGATACTTCACACATTTGTTTGGTGTCAAGCTGTGATGTCACTGACCAAGTCATATTATCCTAATTTTTGATAACACGGAATAGTGCGGAGTGCGTGATAACCACTTCTGGGGCATGCATTACCGTCTGTGAGAAACACAACGCTCTTATTCAATACAGCATTATAACAAAAAGAACAAACAAATAATGTTTATCGCTTATTAAAAGTAGAATTTATTTTTTATCAGATCAAGCATATAGATCTTTTAAGGGGCTTAAAAAAAAAGATTTTGGTAGATATTGTAGTTAGATATTTTCATTAAATGTTTTATATTGATAAATTTAAACATTGGATCTAGAAGGTCATCGGCCATCCGTGCTGATATATTGACTGAAGTATTTCATACTTTATATAGGCAATCCTCGTTGTGTTACAAAATATAACGACAACAACAGAACTCTCTAAATCATATAATAGTGTCGCGTTGCAACGCTTTATAATTTTCAGGTTTTTAAATCGTCAAAAGATGCATATAATAGATTTTTTAGAGCATGGTAAATGTTGAGTATTACTGTTTCCTCACAAATATAATAACTACAACGAACATTTGCGAATCTGAAACATTTGTTTTAAATTGTGCCATTTTACCAAAACGTAAATAAGCCCCTTTATGAATAAAATGCAACCACTTCTGTCATATCAAACATAGCAGTATTTAAAGGTTGTTAATATATACTCAATACTATGATTTTACAGAAAACCATTTATTGGATTTTGGTGAAACTAAAGTTGCATTAGGGTGTTGTTAGTTAATTATCTAGATGAAATATAATTTTTTATTGGCTGAGTAAAATTCGGTTCCTGTCTGTTAAAAAAAACAAGACTGCAATGAGGCGCAGTAGTTTTTTGTGGCTATAGGAAACTAATATGACGACTCTTGCAGTCACATTTGTTTACTGTAACACACTCATTATAAAATTTTATAAACACATGAACACAAATTGTGTTATTATTATTTCTTGACATGAGTATGTTTGTTGTTTTTGTCAACACAAAATGGCTGCCAGGTGCTGGGGCAGTTTTCTTTAAACATTTTTTTTGTAAAGCCTTGCGAAAACCACCTGCTCATAATTCTTTAGTTCCATAAAATCTTAGATTGCGACTTAGGACCTTCGGCGTTCTTGTGTCTTTTCTTGTATACCTTCATTTCCAGTCAGTCCTTGGCCTAAAAAAATCAGGTCTTTAGTTTAACAGCACTTCCCATTGCTGATCTTAAATCATGACAACAGCAACATATTTAATAAATAAGTAGCAATCTGGACACAGTGCACATGATATATGTCTAGTTGTTTACATTAAATTATACAATTGACATTGTAACCAAACTTGTGTATGTTATTTAAAGCTAGTGACTTATAACGGACTTCACAATACTACCGATCTATACATCGTATCTTAAAAGCTGTTTATTGTACAAAGTATGCTGACTCATCATGTGTTTTTGAAAGTTCTGCTTTAGACAGAATTTAACTACCAACACCCTTCCAGCTCACATGGAAATATGTATAATAGGTGTCCAATATACATAATTATCTATCTTTATCATGACATGGCAGTGATGGGGAAAATGTGTGCTTAATATCATTCAACATGTATTTCCATGAAGTCAGTCAAGAGCCACTAATTCAGAAAACGGATACAATTTTTATTAACTGCTATTTCCAGCTATCTACTATTTAAAGGGGCCTTTTCACAGATTTTGGCATTTTTTAACTTATTCATTAAATGCTTTATATCGATAAATGTAAACATTGGATCGTAAAAGCTCCAGTAAAAAATCAAGAATAAAATTAAAAAAAGGAAAAGAACATTGCCCGGACCAGGTTTCGAACCAGTGACCCCTGGAGTCCTGCCAGAGTCCCGAAGTAAAAACGCTTTAACCTACTGAGCTATTCCGCCGTGTATATATACTGAACGTATTGTATACCATATATAAGCAATCTTCGTAGTTTCACAAAATTTAACGACAAAAACAGAACTCTCCAAATTATTCAATCGTTTCGCGTTGCAACGCTTTAAAATTTTTAGGTTTTAAAATCGTCAAAAGATGCATATAATGGCTATATTAGACCATGGTAAATGTTCAGTATTACTGTTTCCTTACAAATATCATAACTAAAACGAAAATTTGCGAATCTGAAACAACTTTTTTCAATTTTGTCAATTTACCAAAGCGTGAAAAGATCCCTTTAAGTACTCGCAGTCAACAAGGATGTGTGTTGACCCTCTTGTTTTACTGTAGCTGTCTTATCCAGAGGTTTTGACCTTGATTCCTTTCCATACTTGTATGCAGCGAGACAATTGATGGCAGATATAATTGCGCACATGTTCATGTTATTTGCATGTTCATGCTATTTGCCTTTGCCTGCCATGTCAACATTAGTAGATTTCTCGCAAACAATCTGCCTTCCATCTAAACATAAGTAGATTTTACGCAAACATTTGACGATATCTGCAAGGCCCAAATTTACATGTGTCATGGGAAATCAGTGTCTGTATTCTAGTTTTGTACGATATAGTCGGAAAGTAACATATTAACATTCAGAGTATTGTAGAATGACTTGAATGGATTCTTGTTCTTAATTAACTTATTGTTTTCTTAATTTTATTTTTCACATTTTTTTCATTTGTATTTTTGACTTTTTAATTTCGTTTGCAGATTTCAGTATGAAGGCCACACTTTATTTTACATGAAATATTAAAGCTAGACATTGTTTATTCTATAAAAAAAATTCTAGTTGGAAATTTTGTTAGCTCTCTTCCAAAAAACACTGTTAATAATTTAACATTCAGGCTGGAGGAGGATCAATGGTAGATTGTTCTTAAGTGGTTCAACACAGAGTCATGAATGCATACTTCAACCACTAGTTAATAACTAGGAGTGTTCTCCTTAACCAGGAAGAGTTTTTCATAATGAGAAATGTTTAATTGAAACTGACAGTGATTTCTGAAAGACACACTCAACTAAACAATACCATCATTGTGACTATATACTTGGAAAAAGTATTTTGAGTATGAAAACCCATCAATGGTTAAAGAGGTTTGTTTTTAGAAGATTCAGTTCGTACACTTATTATACAATTTTAAGCATGCTCCAGAAGATTCTTTGCAAATTATTTGCTATTGATTGACATGTTTAGTTTAATCACATATGATACCTAAATGTGCTATGGTATTCCTATACCATCTAAGGCAGTATAGTACTTGCATATTTCTGCATATAAAACTGTTATCATTCGTTTTCAATGGTTTTTATACCTCAATATAAGCGATAATTTCCTTTTGTCTTATTAAAATGGCATGAGCAAACATTTTGGTTCAAATTGCAGTATAAAGTGGATTTTAACAAGTTTACAATTCCACTTTAATTTACAGAATAATTTTTAACTTTGCTTTAATTAATTATTATTTTACCACCTTTCTTACCTATTTTCTGTAGACAGAGTTTCAAATTAAAGGTTATTTTGCGATAGATCATGTGGTTATACTGCAATAAATTATGGAGATATTCTGCAATCAAAACCTGTAATGTTGTAGTGCTTTTTTTCCTTCTTTGCGTGTGGCCTGGGTCAGCCATCTCACAATGTTGAGGCAAGCATTTCAAAAATCTAATATATCCATACTATTTAACAAAAACAACCTTTGTAAATTGTTTGACATTTAACATACATTTTATATTTAAAAGTACAATCCATCCGTCTGTCTGTCACAAACTTTTTTGGGCTATTTCTTAGAAACTATTTAAGTTTTTAAACATGAAACTTCATAGTTGTCTATATATAAATGAGGAGAAGGGGGATATCAATTCAAAATTTGCTTGTTGATTAGGAATTAAAAGTATGAAACTGGTGAAACCAGTGTTGTAACGTAAGCTCGGCTAATAAACAACACCAGTGCATTAGACCATTAGTAAATTGTATAGTAAAACTTGAGATCCTTTGTTAAAAATGCCAGCATGGGGCGGAGATCCAGATTTGTTCGAATGTGCAGTCACTTTAAAGAAATCACAGAAAGATTTAAGCATGCACTTTTACAACCAAAATACCTCGAATCAGAAAGATAATGTGACGAAAACACTTGAGTAATGTAGTACTGGCAGAGAGCGAGGCAAGGGCAGCAATTTGGAGTAGATTTTCGTATTCTTATCCGTTTATATGTGTAAATGTTGTTTAAAGTTTGAATAATTTCTTTTAAATTGCATTTTCATGAAAAGTAATATGTTCTTAACATTTTGATTAAGAAAAATCACAAGATTTGCGACGCATACATAAACCTAAGGAGGTTTGAAAACTGTGAGAAACAATTTAAAGCAAGATAGACTTTGAACAGGCACATCAAAGACAGACATGAAATTCAACATATTCATTGTTGTGTACAAGATTGCGATAGAAAATTTCTGAGACGCTACTATTTAGTCAACCATTTAACCTCAAAACATAACTTTTTCAAAACAGATGCAAGAAGATTGGCTATAAGAGAGCATGTTCAGCCATCTCATAAGTCATTCCAATTAGGATGACATGTACATAATTGACTACAGTGAAGTTGATTCATTACTAGATTTGTTAGGAGAGCAGAATGAGGAGGAGAAATAAGGGTATAGATTTTCACTGATTTGTTAGGTAATTTTACATTAACTTCTTCATTTCTAAAATGAATTACTTCAAATTTATCCTGAACATCTCTTATGACAATACGGTAAATCTCAACTATGCATGGCCCCATTACCAACCCTGGGGCGCCCCTGTGTCAAACATGCGGCGTGGGAATACGTGTCGGCCTCTGCCGCACCATTTCTAGTTATTATTTATATTCCATTCTAACATAGTGACTAAAAATAACTGCAAGATTAAAAAATGGTTATCATAATAACCACAAATTTGTAATCCTTGTCATGAAACTAACTCTTTAACATTTATAATTCCTGAATTTATTGTTGTTATCTCCACGTTTTTCGGAGAAAAAGTGGGGATTCTGTGGTAATCTCCGCCGTCCGTCCTGGCCACTATCTTCTCCTACACTATTAGCACTAGAACCTTGAAACTAACACACATGGTAGCTATGAGCATATGTGCGACAGTGACAGCGACGGAATTTTGATCTGACTCCTGGGTCAAAAGTTATGGGGTTTGGGTTGGGGCCGGGTCAGAGATTTTCCTGCGACCGCGATAACTACTGTTTCCCTTCAGATATTGCTTTTATATTTGGTATGCATGTGTATCTGGATAACAACTTTCCATGCGCATACATTTTTATACCCCTGTGACCTTGACCTTGAACTTGAGGTCAACTTTTAGGTTTCAAAAACTGCGACCGCGATTCGAAAAAAGGCTCCTAACTATTGTGTACCTTCAGATATTGCTTTTATATGCGATATGCATGTGTATCTGGACAACACTTTTCCATGCGCATATTTTTTTTTACCCATGTGACCTTGACTTTGAACTTAAGATCAGCGTTCAGTTTTCCAAATCTGCGACCGCAATTTGAAAAAGACTCATAACTACTGTGTTCCTTCAGATATTGCTTTCATATTTGGTTTGCATGTGTTTCTAGACAACACCTTTCCATGCGCATACAAGTTTTGACCACTGTGACCTTGACCTTGAATTTGAAGTCAACGTTCAGAAATCTGCGACCGCGATTCGAACAAGACTCATACCGACTGTGTACCTTCAGATATTGCTTTCATATTTGGTACGCACGTGTATCTGGACAACACCTTTTCACGCGCAAGAAATATTTGAACTTGGAGTTTGCGTTCAGGTTTCGAAATCTGCGACCGCGATTCGAAAAAAAGATCATAACGTCTGTGTCCCTTCATATATTGCTTTCATATTTTGTACGCATGTGTATCTGCACAAGACCTTTTCCTGCGCATAACATTTTTGACCCCTGTGACATTGACCTTGAACTTAGGGTCCACGTTTAGATGTTGAAATCTATTATGTGGTTATCTCTGCCGTCTTTCGTCCGTCCTGGCCTCTATCTCCTCCTCCTAAGTACTAGAACCTTGAAACTTACACACATGGTAGCTATGAGAATATGTACAACAGTGCACTATTTGGAATTTTGATCTGACCCCTTCGTCAAAAGTTATGGGGGTTGGGTGGGGCCGGGTCAGAGATTTTTACTCATTTTGTTAGGTTATTTTACATTTGCCTCTTGTGTATTTTTGTTTGCAAGATTTGATAAACATAATATTTAATATTCACAACTTTTAAATATTTTTTTTTATATTTTCACCTCTTTTAAATACATTATTTTGTGTATGGGCATTGGTTTTCGTGGTTACAGTTCAAGTACAACTTTGAGATACCTTGTAAACAATCACTGATTATATTTGGAAAACACAAACACAGTAAAGAGTAGATGCAAACTTTGGAATACATTTGTACATAATTTGCACTGTAATTTCATTTGTTAAAATTTGCTAATTGGTTGTTATCTTATCTGATCCAAATATACTGCAAACTTATTTAACAAATTATAACATCAGCTTATATCTATTTAGATAGAAACTTTGACGTTGTTTCTGGATATGGTATGGAAGAATGTTTTTTCCTTATATCAGTTATTAAACAAACAACAGTTAAAAATTAAAATGCATACACGGAATTTCAATAATTTAATTTTTTATGGTAACCAATAGAAATTTTATTATGTTGAAAATGTTTTCTTATTCTTGAATAGTATTAACTATATCATATTATAAAACAATATGTTATACATTTGTTCCTGCAGTTTAATAATCATGAAAATAGTATTTACTTATTTTATTGACATTTAATACAACACATATGTTTATTTTTGTGTTTAAATATGCCTTTCTAAATGACTCGTTTCCACCTTAAATTGAGAAACTTTGGAAACATCTTAATAATTCCGTGTTCAATATACATGGAGTTTTCTTAATTACTCAATTTCGTCCACGTACCCCGTTATGACCAAAAAACTCAGAACAGGCCACCAATACTTTAATGAATCGTAATTAATAACCGAACCCATGATTCCGCCAATTTTATTTAGCCCTAATTTTTCTCTCTATATTTCGATATTTACCTTGTGGTGCACCTTAAATAATAATACAGCTGACTATTTAAGCTAATACGACTTTGTTAAGCAGATATTGATAATCAATTGATTGTACAGTGTTGTTCTTTCCGTTCTTATTTTTTATTTTCTTACAATGTCTAGAACTACGTTGTAGCATAATTACTACCACTTTCGTGAACGAATTGTAGAAACAACGAGAGTCGCATGCACATCTTTGCAAAATATTATTTAACATAGTATAATTTAGTATAAATGCATATAAACATCAGTACGCGTTTAAGTCATATTACAACTGCAAAACGTGTGTGTGTTCATTTCCTGTCAAGTTCCTGTCAAGTTACCGACATAAAGCATTCGCTATATTTCTTGCAACTCACTTGTGTGAATAATCATGTGATACGCTTAATTTGTTGACAAAGCCCGCTCTGTAACCCATGTCCTTTGCTAACCGTAAGCTTTGTTACTTTACAGTCATCGACAAGCATTCAGTTAGACCGATTGGTTAACAAGGGCAACATCTTTAGCTTATTATCTTCTACGAAACCGCAAAACATCGAACCTGATATATTTTTACCACGAAACGCGAGAAACACAAGTGTCTACCGAGATGAACAAGTTTTTACCTTTTATTTGATAGAGAAACATCTAAACCTTGATTTTAAAGCTTGTTTGCAGTAAAACAGAAAAAATACACGCGTAATACTAATACGTCGTTTAAAATAACACTTACTTAGGCCTGATACAAAGATAAAATACTTTTTTTTACGTTTTTATGTATTTATTGACAAAAATGCATTCAACCCAATCTTCTTGTAACTAAAGATCGTTTAGAAGCTCGAACAAAAAAAAATCTTAAGTATGTAAAAGCAAGCTATTTTCTTCGCTTTTCAACATAACCTACAAGAATTCCGTCTGGCCTACTCGCCAACGAGATGAACATGTTGATTTTGTTTTATAAACAGCGAAACATTGTTTTAAACTTTTTTGCTGATCATTACAAAAAATCACTTGTAGTACTAACACACTGTTTACACGAGTGCCTGAAAGGCACGAAGTCGCTCACAAAGGAACGGGCTTGTTCTCTATGCAGCCCAAGCGATCATTAGAACAAGTGTTCTGACCAAGATTCTTGAAGATTGACCTATAAATTTGTCTTTTAGAGGATTAACAAGGTTAAACATATAAGGAAAAATGCCCCGCAACCTGGCGGCCATGCCTTTCAACAGACCGGAACCATTTTCAAACTAGTCCAAGATGTCATTACAAAAAATGTTCTGACGAAATTCAATAATCATTACAAAAAATGTTCAATAAAGACTGGACTATAAACGTGACTGTTAGGGGGTTAACAAGGTTTTACAAAAGCCATAGAAGGAAAAATGCCCCTAACCCTAGCGGTTTTTCAACGAACCTAAACCGTTTTCGACCTAATCCAAGATGTCATTAGAACACACGTTCTGACCAAGTTTCATACAGATTAGACAATAACTGTGGTTCTAGAGTTATATCAATGTTTCCTAGAGCTTTATCAGGAAAAATGCTCCGCTTCCTGGCGGTCATGGTTTTCATTAACCGGAACCGTTATCAAACTCGTCAGACGTATCACTAGGGCAAATGTTCTGACTAAGTTTCATGAAGATCGGACAATAAATGTGGCCTCTAGAGTGTTCACAAGATTTTTCTTTAGCCATAAAAGGAAAATATGCCCCGCCCCTGACGGCCATGTTTTTCAATCAACTGGAACCATATATTCGAACTCGTCCAAGATATTAATGGGACATTGTTGACGTCGCACGACGTACGACTACAAATGTTAATCAAAACAGCACACCATGAGCACATTGTGCTTAGGTGAGCTAAATAATTTTTTTATAACGCCTGCTAAAGTCTATTGAAAAAGAAGACTATACAATCCCGTTTAATAAGAATTAAGTAAATTGGTTTTAAGCGAATCAAATCAAACTTGACCTCGGCCAATCACATAGTAACAATATGATAACCGACTTTTCCTTGTAAAGTCTTCCGTACGAAATCTCCATGCGTACTAAGCTCTTGTTCTTGGCTATAATAATTGAGCGTTTTCAAAATGTTTACCGATATTTGCCGAGCTAATTTTGAAATTGGATTGGGCAAATGAAGTGTAAACTGAGCTTATATTGAATTGTCATTAATTTTGGTAGATTATTGAATTGGCCGCGGTTTTCACGTTGTTTCCGAGTTTTTAACCGTCTTTGCCGAGTTTTCTTAACATTAACATTAAATCCTTGAGTAATTAGTTCATTCTTTTTTTATACTTACTCTCTTTTATTCTCGTTGATTGGTTCTTTAGATTAGTGAAACTGTTATGAGGTTAATATTATTTGCGTGTGTTGTGACCAATGATGGACACAGGTTGACATATTTGTTTAAAGTTTTTAGCAGCATCAGTATGGCATCATTTACCGTTGAAAGGAGTGAACAATCACATTAGATTCAAGTGGAAAATACAAAAAATCTAATTTGCAATGCTTAACATTTAACAAAACAGAATTCGGTTATTTAAATACAGCCGCAGACATTCTTTATTTCATCGTATGCAATGGGAAACACGGAAAAATTAAAGAAAACAAAACGACTTTCAACGTCAGCACTTGTTTAAAGTCATTTATTATATACACAGAAATAAGTCAGTCTTTTAATATAATAATGCAGTTTAATTTGAGTATTTATATGTCTAGAAAACACAGTGTTAGAAATACAAAAAAATGATTTTCTAGTACTTTCAAACATGAACAGTACGATGTAATGCGGCAAAATACTATTACAGGGACCGTCAACCGCGATTGAAAAGAAAAGTTCTAAAATACCGTGTTTTTACAATAATAATATTATTGTTGATATTGATTTAAGTATCTCGACTGGTATATTACATTACTTGAAAAAAGTTGTTGAGTTTTCATATTTTCAGTATATTTGGTAATACATTTTACTGGGTACTAATATTTGTTAAAAATACGGTATTTTACAATTTTTCTTTTTTCGTCGATCGCGGTTGATGGTCCCTTTAATGCAAACATAATAGTTAAATTTGAATCGTTAGAGTGTCTCTTTATTCGAGTGTCCGTCATATTGAGACGATAACGAAAGTGTAATACACGGAAGCAATTAAAATAAGATTTGAGAACATTATAGATAACAATTAAACAATAGAACAAATGGAAGTTAAATGATAAGAAACAATATGGTTGGAATTAAACATGACTTATTGAAATAAAACAACTTTCATATCGTCAAAGGCAATTGTTGAAACGACGAGTTTTAGCCAAACACATTAAGCCTAAAAGACACTAACAGTCGCCGTGGTGAGATGAATATGGTGTCCGCCTAGCAACCGAGAGGTCCCTGGTTCGAACCCACTGGTTCAAGGCCAAAGTAACCGACTCAACATCGTTTTAATAAGCACGAGGCTTTAGATGCAATCGAGCTAAAATATTTAGGTTTAAACTAAACTAATAATTGAAATCAAATAATAATTGAAACTTCTTATCATGTATTAATATGTCGAAAATATTCATACCAACTTAGTATGTATTTACAAAGATTGTATAACAGGAAGCTAATATGACAGCATTGTCAGTTAACTATCCAATCACTAAAAAACAATAATCATTAATCTATAAAAGTTGATATTTAATGACAATAACAAATCAAAATATTTATAATTGTGTTTAACCCTGTATGTATATGCTCTTCAGATTATTCTGTGCTAGTCATATCAGACATATGCATTTTCATGCGCTCACATTGTAAACTTGTGTAATTTGCTGTACGCTTGGTATGTTTTAAGCACTAATTGAAAAATGAGCATTTAAGTTTTAACCTGAATGCGACTAAGATGATTGATCATTTGAATCGATTGACGCCAACACTTTCATTTTCAAAGTTGTGTTATCTGAATAATATGTCAAATAAACATATGTCGACCGAATATTGAGACTCTACTTTTCTAAAATGTGTATATACATGCTAATTAAAAACAATTTCTCATTTTGTTCTTGCTAAGTGTAAGAAGGTATGTTATATGGTACATATAGATCTACGTAATACTTTAAAATAATAACACATAATTCACTTGGATCCTTTTACATTTGGTAGGATTGTCATTATGTTCACAAAACATCTGGTAGACATCCGTTTGACAATCTGTTTGAATTCTCTGTCTAGTACAAAATAAACAAACGGGTTGATGACATGGTTTATGAAAAAGATTCGGAGCCCGAAGAAATAGGCCGCTCTGGCGTCGTCGGACATATCACGAAGAAACCGTTTATTGTGACTTTGTACGGCTAATAACGCCAAATACAGTACCACTGTGACTGTGAAAATAATACTCAGTACAATAGGACCTTTTGTTGCTTGCAGACGTTTAGTTTGTTTCATCTCTTTAGTATTCCGTTTTTGTTTTGTTACTTTTGTTTTCCAACTTTCGGCAGTGGTTTTGCCATCTGTATCAATGGTGTCTTCGGACGATTCTCGTGTGCATTCCGCTGCTCTGAGATAACACATTTTCACAGATATCGGTGTCCGTTGCATGACATACGGAGCTGTCGTCTGGGTGAGGACATATTTCAGCCATGGTTACTGAGCTCGTGATTCTGTGATCAATTTTAGGAAGGTTTTCATGCGATATATATGAAGAAGAACTTTCTGCTTTAGACGACTTTGTGTCGTTTTTCTTGAGCGTTCGAATCTTGGGTGGTCTCTGCTGCAGAAGTACACTAGTTATCGGTACATATAACCCGATCGTAGCGACGAGGACAACAACCAGCATAGCTCCAATTGTTAAAACATACCTTTTGTGAACGCCGTTGTCAACATAATCTTCGTCCTTTTCACAGGCGGTAATCGATACGTTTAATTCATTATCTTGATAGTAGCGTATACCCCCAACCATTGAGCCTGGGATAGATATGAGTCCAGATATCAGAATAGTACCTAAGCATGAAAGCAGAGCATTGCGTGCATGGATTTGCCAGCCATGGGGTCTGCACACTTTTCTATACCTGTCGACAGCAATAATAAGAAGACAGAATGCTTCTCCACATACGGTGAAAATGTTACAGAATGACTTAAACTTGCAAAACGTTTCGATCGGCGGAAAGACGTACCAATATATCTGCGTAATCATTTCTCCCGGCAGAGTTGTTAACACACTCAAAAGGTCCAAAAACGCTACACATATTACAAAATATCTGAAGCTGCATTTGTGATAGCGAAAGGCAAACACTAAGATTACGAGAACATTTCCGATCAAGCCCACAATTATCTCAAGTCCTGTAAACACCAGCACCCAGATAATTTTCGGAAGCATGTCCTCATTAAGTTTTTCTGCTGTTCGATTTTCCATGTCTTTTTATTATAAAGGTGTCCACATTTACAAATGTGCTCAGCCGGTAAATATCAATGTGTCTGAAGATTTATAGCCAACGAATAAAATCATCTAATGGTTACACTCAATATTGACGGAGCTCACATATTTCCAGCACTCGCTGAAACAAAACAGTTGAAGCGATACTTGCAACCCAAAATGTAAGTTTTGCAGGTTTTATTAATTAATGTCACTTGCTGATGTAAAAGTTAAACAAACCTAGCATTTTCTGAGACCTGATCAATTCAAACATTAACATAACATAATAAATACAAAATATTGACACGTACTTCAAACATATAACTAATACCACTCTGTAGATCTTCAAAATATCCATCTTGTAAAATCGTTTTGTTCGTTGTTGAAATCAACATATGAACACACAATTTAAAACTGTCGCTCATGCCACTTTGACAATTATCAATATATCTATAAAGTAAATCTTAAAATTTTGCGAATTCGTGTTCTTCCTTGTTGGTGCTGGTGCATTAATAAAACCATTCGCATTTCAATTCAAAGGTTAACCAATGGTTTTGGTGTTTGTTAATTGTTTCCTATAGCTCCCAACGAATAGGATGTCACTTATAATTCTGTATCACGTGTTCTTCGGTGCTCATGTTTAATTCAGTCCGTTCCCGTGATACGTTATCTATGTTTCGGAATCTGCAACAGCAATAATGTGCGCTGCTTAGGCATTTATTTCTTCCTATAGCAAGCCTGGTTTATATTATCTCCCATCGTCCATATCAAAGATAAATCCGCATCTAAGTACAGTCTATTTCATAAACACTTTAACTATCAAAAGTTGCACTAACCGTTTCAATAAAATGTATGGACGTTATATCCTTGACCTCGCAGATATTATCGAATAGCTTTTGAGAACGACTGCATTTTACATGGAAATCGGATTCAACCATATCTGTATTTGTATTTGTTATCAGACAATTTCAAAAGTACATACATATCTGCTTATCACGTCATTAGCGGATAGAGCATCCGCATAGGATGGTACAACTTTGCTCATTCATAGTATGTGCTACGTAGGCACGATTCTTGTTACAGTCCAAATTACGGAGAAAATTGTCAAATTGAAAAACAAATGTATCAACACAATTATTAAATTACGTTTCACATGGGATAATTAAAGATTTGCTCATAAAGAAAGCAATTAAACACCCACACTCAGAATAGACGCTTGTTCGATAACTGGTATCTTATGAAACTTGAAAAGCAATAGAATCTTCCGGTTTACACTCCCTTTAAAGGGACTGTCAATCACGACGACGAAGAAAAGAAAAGTTGTAACATACGGTATATTACATACCGTATTTTCTTTTACAATTATTAGTTTATATTGATTAAAATATCACGACTGGTATATTACATAACTTGAAAAATGTTGTTAAGGTTTCATATTTTCAATATATTTGGTAATAAATGTTGCTGGGTATGTCCACCAGTTAACTTCCAGTTAACTAAAAAAAAATCAAAGTACTGACAGTACTGGTGTGACGATGCTTTTGAAGAGGATGGATATTAAAGCATCAATTTGAGTTTATCTACATCACAACAATTGTGTTTGCGGGTAAAAAATTTGGGGTACGGGGAAGTAGTACCCGTGGGGAACTTGACCCACAATCGCACATTCTCGGCCCTTTCCGTCAAACATCGGATGAGTTCCTCGAAGGCAATAGTATGAATACACTTCGGAAGCGGTAATGAGTTCCTACCTACGCGCGTCAAAATGTTAGCGAAATATGTAAACAAAGCGGTAGCCTGTCAGGAATGTTGGAAATAACGAAGAAAATCGTGTATTGATGTAAGCTAATTGAAGAAATGTACAGAAAATATGTTAAATAAGCAACGGCGATATTTTTGTCGGCCAAATAATTGTTAATAGTTTGATATCACAAAATGAAAGTGAAAGTAGAACTGTCAAAATGACAACCTGTCAACGTGTTGTTTTTGCTGGCAAGAGAGGGCAATTACACTCAGTGTGTTCACATTTTACCATAGGCTTTGCCAATGACCTTTATAGTATGGGTGGCTTTGTTATTATTTATTGCTATCATGTAACTGCATGATTGTGTATATGTTTACAATACACAAAGCATAAATAATGATATACATTACTGATTGACCTTATAATAATCTGATAACTATAGCCAGGTCAACTAAGGGCTTAAAATACAATTGCTTGTCCTGATTTCATGAAGACTTGAGCTATTTATGCACATAGAGTATTAAGATATGTGGTAATCGACAAATAAAAAGTATTTTGATCTGTGTTGTGCAGGCTCTTTTTCCATGACTGTGAAAGTTAAATTATCATGTTAAAAGGATGTTATTTTTTTTCTGAAGCATTTCATTCAACCATTGCATATAATGAACTGTTCTGCATATAATTTTCCATTTTGATAGGTGTTTATTAGGTGATCTACAGGAGATGACCAGGGTGCCAGATAAAAGGGATATACATTTGAGATCAGGTCAGGGCTCCATATAAAAGTGGTTTAATGGTATACATTTTATATATGGCCAGTGCTGAAAAGAAAATGGGCATATATTTCCGAAAATTTTACCATTTAAAAATGTTTAAATACCGCTTGACTAAGGCTCTTAATTCATCAAGCATGAACATTTGTGCTATATCTTTTTAACACTAAACAAGAGGGCCATTATGGCCCTGTATCGCTCCACTGCTGAAAAAAAGGCTCAAACAAATATTCTCGGCATGTTCAAATACTTAAATATTGGCCCTATTTAAGCACATGTACACTTTTGTGACCCCCTGGGCTGGGTCAAATTTAACCCCAGGGGCATAATTTGAGAAAACTTTGTAGAGGACTACTATATCTCACTACATAAAAAATGTGGTAGCCCTAGGTCCTAGAGTTAAGGACAAGAATATTTTAAAAGTTTTCACAAAATAAGCAAGATATAAGCGTATATAATGTTCAATTTTGTGACCCGCGGGTCAGGGTCAAATTTGACCCAAATGGCATAATTTGAAAAAACTTGGTAGAGGACTATAAGATGTTACTGCATACCAAATTTGGTAGCCATAGTCCGAATGGTTTTCGACAAGAAGATTTTTAAAAGATTTCACAAAATAGGCGCTTTATAAGCGTTTATTCAATTGTGTGATCCCCGGGGCAGGGTCAAAGTTGACCCCAAAGGCATTATTTGAACAAATTTGGTAGGAAGTTTATTAGATGTCACTACATACCAAATTTGGTAGCCCTAGGCCCAATGGTTATGGACAATAAGATTTTTTTAGTTGTCACAAAATAGGCCCCATATAAGCGTATGTTCAGTTTTGTGACCCCCGAGCAGGGTCAAATTTGACCCCAGGGGCATTATTTGAACAAACTTGGTAGACAACTATAAGATGTCACTACATACCAAATTTGTTAGCCCTATGACTTATGGATAAGGACAAGAAGATTTTTAAAGATTTCACAAAATAGGCACTATATAAGCATATAATCGATTTTGTGGCCCACAGAGCAGGGTCAAATATGACCCCTGGGGCATAATTTGAACAAACTAAGTAGAGGACTATACAATGTCACTACATACCAAATTGTGTAGCCCTAGGCATAATGGTTATGGACAAGAAATTTTTTAAAGTGTTCACAAAATAGGCATTATATAAGCTTATGTTCAATTTTGTGACCCCCGGGGCAGGGTCAAATTTGACCCCAGGGATAAAATTTGAACAAATTTGGTAGAGGACTATTAGATGTCACTACATACCAAATTTGATAGCCATAGGCCGGATGGTTATGGACAAAATGATTTTTGAAGTTTTCACAAAATAGGCCTTATATAAGCATATGTTCAATTTTGTGACCCCCGGGGCAGGGTCACATTTGACCCCAGGGATAAAATTTGAACAATTTTGGGAGAGGACTATTAGATGTCACTACATACCAAATGTGATAGCCCTAGGCCCGATGGTTATAGACAAGAAGATTTTTAAAGTTTTCACAAAATAGGCCTTATATAAGCATATGTTCAATTTTGTGACCCCCGGGGCAGGGTCAAATTTGACCCCAGGGGCATAATTTAAACATTGAACAAATTTGGTAGAGAACTATAAGATGTCACTACATACCAAATTTGATAGTCCTACGCTCAATGGTTATGGACAAGCAGAGTTTTGAAGTTTTCACAAAATAAGCCCTTTATAAGCATATATTCAATTTTGTGACCCCCGGGGCACTTTCAAACTTGACCCCAGAGGCATAATTTGAACAAACTAAGAAATGAACTATAACATGTCACTAGATACCAAATTCGGTAGCCCTATGCCATACGGTTATGGACAGAAAGATTTTTAAAGTTTTCACAAAAAAGGCCTTAAATAAGCATATGTTCAATTTTGTGACCCTCGGGGCAGGGTCAAACTTGACTTCAGGGGCATAATTTGAACAAACTTGGTAGAGGACTATAAGATGTCACTACATACCAAATTTGGTAGCCCTAGGCCCAATGGTTATTGACGAGAAGATTTGTAAAGTTTTCACAAAATAGACCCTATATAAGCATATGTTCAATTTTTTGACCCCCGGGGCAGGGTCAAACTTGACCCCAGGGGCATAATTTGAACAAATTTGGTAGATTACTATTAGATGTCTCTACATACCAAATTTGATAGCCCTATGCACAATGGTTATGGCCGAGTAGATTTTGAAAGTTTTCACAAAATAGGCATTATGTAAGCAAATTTTCAATTTTGTGACCCCCGGGGCAGAGTCAAATTTGACCCCAGGGGCATAATTTGAACAAATTTGAAAGAGGTTCACCCCAGAAACATTCCTGAGAAATTTCATCAGAATTGGACCAGTAGTTTAGGAGAAGAAGATGTTTAAAGGAAAAGTTAATGCACGCATGGACGGACGAACGCACGCACGACACACACAGGACCATGACATAAGCGTGGAGCTAAAAATAATATTTAAAGTACAAATTTAATCTACCAATGTGTACAGATACTACTTAACATATATTTGACTGTATTAAATGTAGGAACTAGTTAAAATACCCATTAGAAAAACAAGATCAGGGGGTGAAATATTCATTGCCTGAAGCTCTGACCCTGGAGCTATGTTTATATATCTTTAAACACGCTGATTAAAGAAGTTAAACAATACATTGGTACAACAGAGGGAAAATCATCCCCTCTAAACAACATAATACATAATATGTTTAATATTTTTGGATCTGTATCTGGATCTGGATAGGTACACACCTTAAGGTATGTGCGCTTTGGGGGAGAGATGAGAGTGACTTACATTTTGGATTTAATTTAATTCACTGAAATTCATCACTGAAGTTACAGTATGATCTTATTTGATATAGATGTACATGATTGTATCATGCAACATATATTAAATAATTATCAGTATAAATTACTGTCATGATTTCAGTACCATTTAAATGATTTCACTCAAGTTTATAATTCATATACATTAATTGTGTTAAGATTATCAATAAAAGTATACAAGATGCAAACATATTTGAAATAATACAGTTTGATATACTGTATATAATGTAACTACACATCCAAGCAGTCCATCAAACCATTGCAACCGAGCCACCTGGTGTGCCAATGCACCAGCAGAAAAGTCAAATTCCTTCTAACTTAGTGCATTTTCTATTTATAACATCTAAATTAGTTACAGGTACATGTTTACATGTGTATGTGTTTGAAAAAATGTATAATCTTTAATTACATCATCTGACCATGCATGTCCTTGATTTTAAAATCAAGGCCCAGGTCTGACACATTGATAACATTAACATTAAACTGTTACCAGGCTTCTGAAATTAATTTTTATTGAACTATGTAAGGCAATCTAAATCAGGCACTGATTTTTCTTGTTTTCAAACAGTCATATATCAGTTGTGGCCTCTCGGAAATGACCCATTTGTGCTTCTTGTCACAACCTTAAAACTTTCCACACTTCAATAATAGCAAATCTGGATTTAGGTGATCTTCAATGGTACGTTTACACTTTAGCTGTGTCACAAGAGTGCTGGTAAAGACAAGTCACATATTTAAATCTAGGCCATGTCAAATTCAAAGTGTCAAAGACAAATGAATGATGTGTTCATAAATTATTGTCCCAATGTTTACTACTGCTGTTAGTTTTTATATAATATAACTGATGACTATCATGTGAGAGAAAATTCACATTATCTTAGCATATTAGGTTAAGCAGCCTTGTAGATAACAAAGTTTGCTAGTTTTCAACGCCGCTTCTGGGGATCAGACTCGCAGCGCAACCTCATGCAATCAAAGTCGACACTCTACCACTAGGCATTTAGGTAGATTCTGAAATTGTTCGATCCCTCGAGAGCAACCAAACCAAAAATTGAGTCAAATATTGCCGACTCAGTTTTATTGAGTCTGTTCATGAGAGATAATGGAAGGTGCAACATCTCTCACGCCCCCTAGCATCGCCTTAAAGTGATACTATGGGCATCTAGCAGTTTGTATGTGTCTATCGCACCGTTGTTTATTTTTTATGTTTTCACTTCATATACACTTATATTTGTTAATACAGCATTAACATACTTAAACAATATCTCGGAAAGAGAAAAACAATATCCCGGAAAGAGAAAAACAATGCATTTGAATATCAACCGTACTTTCGTTCGACAACAGATCACGCATGTACAATGTGAACCTAAATTTAGTTTTAGTGCAGATTCGTTTATACGACACAAATACACAATTTTGTTTTACGGTTCATTTCGGCTTACAGGACTGGGTGGGTCACGTAAAATATTGAATATAAAATATATTTTTATAAACAACTGGTAGCAAGATGAGTTGCAGATAATTGGTCAGTAACCACATTTAAACTTACTCTTTTGACCTGTTAATTCTTTTCAGCTCAATTCAACAGTGAAAAATGCCCATAATATCATTTTAAGCAGTATTCACTTCTCAACACGAAAGTGCTGGAGTCATTGATCCCGAGCATGCCGAGGGACCAGAAAAAAAGCACTGGATTTATGTTTGAAAAAAAAAACATTTGATTAATGACAATTCTAATATTTGAGCCAGGTCACAGGAAAATGGCTGTCTAATCAGTATTCAATTAAGCTATTTGTTTTTGTCAGAAAACCGCTTTTAAGCAAACAGCTTTTAAGCGACTGCAGGCTGATCTGGATCCAAACTGGCCTCAATCGCTTTAATGTCTGTTTTACTGTGACACAGTTCATTTAACTTTAAAATGATATCAAGTACTAAAATAGAAAGAAGAAAGAATACAAACCAGTTATATGAGTAAAGACTTTGTTATCAATGTTGAATTTCAGGACAGCTTGGTGATCTGCAAATCCCATATGATATGTTGCGAGAACACTACCTTTTAACAAATGATGAGCATTTCTCGCGATTTCAACGCGTTAAATCGTGTTTTAAAATAATAAAAAAATCCCATGGGATTTTTCCCATGGGATTTTTTTGGCCAATGGGATTTTTTTCCCATGGGATTTTTTTTCCAATGGGATTTTTTTTAAGGTATAAGTTTCTAAAAGCTATATAATAATAATAATTAAAATAATAATAATAATAATAATAATTATTATAATAATAATAATAATAATAATAATAATAATAATAATAATCGTGCTCAATATGATGAATTTGTACTTTTAAGCGACTAACATTTTTATTCGAGCCGATCGTCGAGTCCGATTGGTGAGTATAAGAGCATTTTACCAGTACAAATAAATCTCACTTGTGAAGAGAACGCTACCGTACTATAAAATAATCTTGATAATAAGTCATATCATTTCTCGACAGAAAATGAAAACAGTATCCATATTGATGTCAGCAATGTCCCCTGCTATGATAAATATTGACAAAATGAAAAACCTTGACAATAATTCCGTGTCGAATACGCATTAGATTATAGCAATCAAATTCATATAAGCATTGATAAGATAATATGCGAAAATGGGTCTTATGTCAAATACGGCAAGCGTAGCTCCATTCCATAATGTCCGGTATTAAGTCACGTCAAGTTTCGTGGTCGAATTATAGCATAATAATCATTTTCACATTACGCGAATCATATGAGTTTCCCTACATATATTGTGTTAAAATTTATGTTACACTAATGTGCGATGATGAAAAGGGGATTTCGATAATTCTACATTCGCCCGCCTAGTACCGAAATCCCCATATTTACGCCTTAAAGGGTCAATAGGTCATCGGTATGAATGGTTTTTGACTTCACATGAATGTTAAGGTGCAAAAAAATGATATTAATTTTAATTATTAAGCACTCTTGACAGCATTAAGTTGCCTCTCAGTGGGGATTTCGGTAATTCTACACTAGAACTTAAACGCGCGCCGGTACCGAAATCCTGCTGTACAAACTTTCAAGTGTCAACAAAATTAGTATAGTGCTTTTTTTTTCATTAGCAACCAGTGACATGTATTATCTCCCATTCGGTTACTTCTTTTGGAAAATAATTAGCGGGGATTTCGGTACTGCTACATTCGTACGCCCAGAGCCGAAATCACCCATGTTTACGCCAATCCCCCATATTACGCCTTAAAGGGTCTATATGTCATTATGTTTGGGTTTTGGCTTTGCATTAATGTTGATTTGTACACAATCATATTAGTGTTAATCATTTAAACACTCTTATCAGAATATTTTTTCCATTATTAAATAGTTTATTAATGTGAAAAATGTGTAAACGAATGTAAAAAAGGTAAAATGTACATTTAAAACATTGGTTACACAAAAGTATATGTAAATATAACATGACATAGTAATAATAAGTCTTCAGAAAGTATTTTCCAAACAAATCTGATGAAACAAATGATATCGTACTACCTTATTTACAATATGCTTTACACTTTTGCAATTTAGTTATCAATGTTTAATCAAAGCATAAATCAGGATAATATGTTGCCTCTTAGCGGGGATTTCGGTAATTCTTAACAAGCACATAAACCCGCGCCGGTACCGAAATCCCCGCTGTACAAACCTTCAAGTGTAAAAAAATACTGATTTAGGTTTAAATAAAGGGAACAATAGTATTTTTGGCCACCAAAAAGCACTTCCGCGTCAACAAAACGATTTAAATTATGTCAGAAACCCAGCTTTTCATTGTATATATTGCAATACACCATCGGCCGCCGAGAGCGGAATACTGCGCTTGGCCGCTAAACAATGTGGATTGCATCAAATTAAATGTCAATTTTCGATTTTATTACAAAAATAAACACTGCCTTTTTATAAATATGTCAAGCACGTACACTTAACAAAAAAAAATCGATATATCTTTATGTAATGTAGAAAAGTAAAGCGCTTTATATATAACAATGTTTTATAATGTCTCTCTGGTTGAGAAAAAAAACTAAACAAAACCATGTAGAACATATATGTTTTCATAATTAAAAAAAAAATTTAATGATGCACGTGATGTTTTATAATTGATATACGTTCACGTGTCATTGAACGAGTTAAGGGAGAGATGCGAATTAAATTACACATAATTAAAAAATGATACTATACTGTCAGCTTGATTTATAAATTGTGTTCCATCGCGCCAATATATTCATTGTTCCATGAAATTGTGTATAAAAGCAAAACGATTGAAATTATGTCAGAAATCCTGCTTTTCACATGAAATGATCTTTAAAACTTTATTTATTCCAATCAGGTAAATAACAAATACAATAATAGGGGAAGTCTATACTGTGTATTAGAAACTTGTTGTGGTGATCCCTATCTTATCCGCTCAATACACATCCACCTGGCTACTGTACAGAAAAAATTAGATTTACTTCCAAAATAACTGATTTCATTAATTGCTAACTTGTTGTCTACATTTTAAATTAACAACGATAATGGATCAACATCACCGTTGCACAATTATTAAGTTCACAGTAATCTGTACTTTAAATAGATAGCCTAATTAAAGACGGTGCTAATAAAGAACAAAGCGTGAATGTGGATATTAAGAAATTAGATCCTTTTTTGCATGACACTGGCAGTATATCATTTTATCTTATATAAATAAGCCACATTTAAGACATGGATAAAATTAAAATAAGACACATTTGCATCTTTCATTTCTTGAAAAAAAAAATAAGCACGCAGTCACATATAAATAAGATACATTGAAGACACAGAAAAAAATAAATAAGACACATTTGCATCTTTCACTAAATTTTCTTAAAAAAACATGTGAAACTGAAGAAAAACATTTATTACTGACACATTATTCTGAAAGTCGACTGACAACTTAAGTTCAAAGAGGGATTTACAATTAAATAAGATTCATTTTCGCATGATGCTGGTTGTAGAGCAAGCAATACATTTCTTACTGACACATTATTCTAAAAGTCGACAGGCAACATAAATTCAAAGAGGGAACCACAATTAAATAAGATCAATTTTCGCATGATACTGGTTGTATAGCAAGTAGTCACATATTAATTACAGCTTGCATTAGTTGCAATAATTTTGTTAAGTGCGCGTGCTTCTGAACGTTGCGTTAAGCGAGAGTGTTGTCATTTTGTTAGTTTTATATTTTGGTATTATGTATGATTATTGCTTGTTTTGAGTTTGAAATAAACGCTTTCTGGCAGATAAGCATCGTCTTAATTTTAATACAAATAATGAACATTTGACATACAAAATGTCCAATAACATACCGGCAATAACATTATATATATGTTAATTTCTGTGCATGTTTATACCGAAATTATAGCCGACATCGGCAGTTAGGGAAATTTAGTGACACACTTTAACACATCAAACATGCATGATAGTTCTTTTTTCATATGATATTCCCCTGGTTGCTTACCGGTGTATTGGTGCAGTTGATAACCCCGCCGGGACTACAGTAGGGTGCTAATACCCACGTGTATCGTGTTCAATACAATCGTCTTAATTTTAATACAAATAATGAACATTTGACATACAAAATGTCCAATAACATATCGGCATTAACATTATATATATGTTAATTTCTTTGCATGTTTATACCGAAATTATAGCCGACATCGGCAGTTAGGGAAATTTTGTGACACACTTTAACAAATCAAACATGCATGATAGTTCTTTTTTCATATGATAATACCCTGGTTGCTTACCGGTGTATTGGTGCAGTTGATAACCCCGCCGGGACTACAGTAGGGTGCAAATACACACGTGTATCGTGTTCAATACCCGATCCATGCTACAACGTGTAAGAACGGGAATTTCGGTAATTCTACCTTTTTAAGCTTGCGCACCTCTAATGGGCACATATCCAAATATAATTTAATTAATTATTTTCCTAATCAGCATCATTTCACTAAACTACATGCAAATTTGTAGGTAGCTTTCCATGCTAAAAAAAAAACAAACCGATTTTTTCAAAACCACCCTCACGCTCGGCTTTTGTCCAGTTTATTTTCACCCCTGGGGTATATAAAAGTTCCATAATTCATTCAAATTTCCAAATATGGGCATGCAGTTGGTGTGTACAGATGCAGTAAAGGTGTTTAAAGTTTAAACAAGATGAAATAAGTATTCTTTTACAGACATTTATTTTTTACAAATTTTAATCTATGGAATAGCGCCATGAAATGTAAGTGATTTCAGCCAAGTAAAAATTGGGTCGGTTAAAAACAAAGTGTCATAAAATTCAAAATAGTATCATTTAAGTTATATTTTAAACTAAGTTTTTATAGAAACACTATATACAGCAAAAATACCAAAAAATAGACAGATTTACCGTTTACTTTTTGAAATAAAAATAAAAATGCAACATGCATCATTCGTATTTTCAGCAGTAAATTAATCAATTTAGCCATAACGTTGTTTTAATTTTAAAATTGAAGGATGTGCATACAATTTTCAACATATTTAACAATAAACATAGCTTATGTGCTATATTAAATCAAATTACGTTAGAAAAGAAATAAAACGCGTCGCAAAAAGTATGTGATGTCGGCAGGAATCGAACCTGCCCGGGAAAATCCCAAAAGATATCAATTTCATCGCCTTACCCACTCGGCCACGACAACTTTACATCTGTGTAACCTTAAATTAGATATATATAAGTAAACAGGTAAAAAGGCTCGCTCGATCTTTGAAGAAATCGCGAAATCGTATTTTTCAGATGATAATTGGATCAAAGTCAATATTTATAGTGAAAATAATGTAATCTAAATATATAAGTTAAACATATATCAAAATTCGAAGTTTGAAAAAAATAAAATGCATCTCTCGGAAATAAGCGATCATTGAAGATCGGCAATGGCTTATGTATGAAGTGAAAGGACAGTTGAAAGTTTCCATTTTGCACGTTAATGATTCTGATAATATGGTGACAAAGGCAGCAGTCCTATGTAGTATTGTGTTTGACCGGAGAGTAGCGTGATCTGTGTCGGTGTTGGGCGCTCTGAGGGCGCAATCCGGCTACATAGGTACATAGAA